>NC_088220.1:82863573-83063573 GCF_036934945.1 Oncorhynchus masou masou | reverse complement strand
CTTCCAAAGATTCTTATTTCCAAAGATTCCTACTTCCAAAGATTCCTACTTCCAAAGATTCTTATTTCCAAAGATTCCTACTTCCAAAGATTCTTATTTCCAAAGATTCCTACTTCCAAAGATTCCTACTTCCAAAGATTCTTATTTCCAAAGATTCCTACTTCCAAAGATTCCTACTTCCAAAGATTCCTACTTCCAAAGATTCTTATTTCCAAAGATTCTTATTTCCAAAGATTCTTATTTCCAAGCTATACAGCATATACAGAAACCTTAAAACAACATCCAACCTGGAACTGAGTGAGTTATGTTTAGTCTGAAGCTACATTACATTTACATTTAAGTCATTTAGCAGACGCTCTTATCCAGAGCGACTTACAAATTGGTGAATTCACCTTATGACATCCAGTGGAACAGCCACTTTACAATAGTGCATCTAAATCATTTAAGGGGGGGGTGAGAAGGATTACTTTATCCTATCCTAGGTATTCCTTCTGTGTGGAAGAGTAAGAGTAAGCTACTTTTAAAGCCAAGAAGAAAAATAAATGACAATGATATATTTTACTTTGTAAGGACTGAATGCTAAGTTAAGGAAAGAACAGATCTGACTGCAACTTCAATTAGCTCGGAGGTGTGAAGTGAGAGGTGTCAAAGCCCTTGAGCCCAACAACGGCAGGAGAGTTTCACAGCCTCCCCCCACCCAAATGCAGAGGCCTTTGAAGCTCCCTCCTGCTGTTCAGAGATCATTACAATACAGCATCCTTTGGATGTAAAAAACGAGAGGGAATGAAAAGAGCACAAAAAGAAGCTTCTTATGGAAAATCAAGAGACATTTCTTTGCAGACTATTATAAAAATCTGAATGTAAGCAACTTACTCTTCCACACAGACCATCCCCTGGCATGGCACAGTGCTATATTAACCAGACCATCCCCTGGCATGGCACAGTGCTATATTAACCAGACCATCCCCTGGCATGGCACAGTGCTATATTAACCAGACCATCCCCTGGCATGACACAGTGCTATATTAACCAGACCATCCCCTGGCATGGCACAGTGCTATATTAACCAGACCATCCCCTGGCATGGCACAGTGCTATATTAACCAGACCATCCCCTGGCATGGCACAGTGATATATTAACCAGACCATCCCCTGGAATGGCACAGTGAAATATATACCAGACCATCCCCTAGGCATGGCACAGTGCTATATTAACCAGACCATCCCCTGGCATGGCACAGTGCTATATTAACCAGACCATCCCCTGGCATGGCACAGTGCTATATTAACCAGACCCTCCCCTGGCATGGCACAGTGATATATTAACCAGACCCTCCCCTGGCATGGTGCTATATTAACCAGACCATCCCCTGGCATGGCACAGTGCTATGTTAACCAGACCATCCCCTGGCATGGCACAGTGCTATATTAACCAGACCATCCCCTGGCATGACACAGTGCTATATTAACCAGACCATCCCCTGGCATGGCACAGTGCTATATTAACCAGACCATCCCCTGGCATGGCACAGTGCTATATTAACCAGACCATCCCCTGGCATGGCACAGTGATATATTAACCAGACCATCCCCTGGAATGGCACAGTGATATATTAACCAGACCATCCCCTGGCATGGCACAGTGCTATATTAACCAGACCATCCCCTGGCATGGCACAGTGCTATATTAACCAGACCCTCCCCTGGCATGGCACAGTGATATATTAACCAGACCCTCCCCTGGCATGGTGCTATATTAACCAGACCATCCCCTGGCATGGCACAGTGCTATGTTAACCAGACCATCCCCTGGCATGGCACAGTGCTATATTAACCAGACCATCCCCTGGCATGGCACAGTGCTATATTAACCAGACCATCCCCTGGCATGGCACAGTGATATATTAACCAGACCATCCCCTGGCATGGCACAGTGATATATTAACCAGACCATTGGCATCCCCTGGCCCCTGGCATGGCACAGTGCTATATTATCCAGACCATCCCCTGGCATGGCACAGTGCTATATTAACCAGACCATCCCCTGGCATGACACAGTGCTATATTAACCAGACCATCCCCTGGCATGGCACAGTGCTATATTAACCAGACCATCTACTGGCATGGCACAGTGCTATATTAACCAGACCATCCCCTGGCATGGCACAGTGCTATATTAACCAGACCATCCCCTGGCATGGCACAGTGCTATATTAACCAGACCATCCCCTGGCATGGCACAGTGCTATATTAACCAGACCATCTCCTGGCATGGCACAGTGCTATATTAACCAGACCATCCCCTGGCATGGCACAGTGCTATATTAACCAGACCATCTCCTGGCATGGCACAGTGCTATATTAACCAGACCATCCCCTGGAATGGCACAGTGCTATATTAACCAGACCATCCCCTGGCATGGCACAGTGCTATATTAACCAGACCATCCCCTGGCATGGCACAGTGCTATATTAACCAGACCATCCCCTGGCATGGCACAGTGCTATATTAACCAGACCATCCCCCTGGCATGGCACAGTGCTATATTAACCAGACCATCCCCTGGCATGACACAGTGCTATATTAACCAGACCATCCCCTGGCATGGCACAGTGATATATTAACCAGACCATCCCCTGGCATGGCACAGTGCTATATTAACCAGTCCATCCCTTGGCACAGTGCTATATTAACCAGACCATCCCCTGGCATGGCACAGTGCTATATTAACCAGACCATCCCCTGGCATGGCACAGTGTTATATTAACCAGACCATCCCCTGGCATGGCACAGTGCTATATTAACCAGACCATCCCCTGGCATGGCAAAGTGATATATTAACCAGACCATCCCCTGGCATGGCAAAGTGATATATTAACCAGACCATCCCCTGGCATGGCAAAGTGATATATTAACCAGACCATCCCCTGGCATGGCACAGTGATATATTAACACACTACTCCTCTGTTAAGGGGTGGGTTGTTTGCAAAGGGTGGAAACTACGAGGACTCGAGTCAGCCCATGTCAACCTGTACAGGTCTGGAACAGTAATGGTACAGGGTAACCCAGAAACATTTTTCACTGGACATTCAAATAATCAAAGAGATAGCTCAGCAGGTTAAGCTCAGCAGGTTAAGCTCTCGCTTGAGAAAGATACGCCCACCCCGAGCGTGTCAGACCAGAACTCTTCATTACACAACCCCACAGACGAGCAACCCCAAGCGGAAAGTCAACCTCACAGCACAGAGTACTACTCTTTCATTGAAACGAAGGATAAATTCACCCAGCTGGAGGTAAGGCAGGTGGAACACACTCTAGTCAGCACAAAAAAATTGTCCAGCTCAAGAATCCCCCCTCAACCAGAGCTGGAGGTGGAGAGAGAGATATCTACACTCTGGACTGTGGTGAGACAACATCAACAGGAGAAAGAGAAGGAGAAGCGAGTACAATAGCCCACCCCAGACCCTGACCAAAGTCTCCACACCACAGCAGGACAGACAAATGAAGATCTCCAAACCCAGGGGATCCCCCGTCAGCCACCCCCCCGTCAGCCACCCCGATAGCCCTCGTGATAACCCCCTCACAGCCACTGAGGACATACACAAGCCACAGATTGGACTCAAACAGGAAATATATACAAGAAAATAAACTTTTTTCCCAAACACACAGTGTCTAGACTCTGGTGTCCAAACACCCAGCGCGCCCTAGACCTTCTGTCTGAGGACCAACTAGGCTCACCCAGCTACATAATAACACACACAGGCACAAACAACAGGAGAACACAGCAGGAAAGGGTGGCCACAACACACAAGTCTCCACCTGTTGTTACCAAGCATGTGACAAATACAATTTGATTTGATGACAACATCAAGCAGCCATTGCAAGTGTACCCATGAGTTAACCAGTCAAATTGCCAGGGTTAGAGTTTCCAAGCCTGTACTGTTCATTCTGATGTCTATGCTAATGAGTTGACCAGGGTTAGAGTTTCCAAGCCTGTACTATTCATTCTGATGTCTATGCTAATGAGTTGACCAGGGTTAGAGTTTCCAAGCCTGTACTATTCATTCTGATGTCTATGCTAATGAGTTGACCAGGGTTAGAGTTTCCAAGCCTGTTCTATTCATTCTGATGTCTATGCTAATGAGTTGACCAGGGTTAGAGTTTCCAAGCCTGTACTAATCATTCTGATGTCTATGCTAATGAGTTAACCAGGGTTAGAGGTTCCAAGCCTGTACTCGGCCATGAGATTACCGGTATGACTACACCCCTGAAGTAGAGAATGGTGCTGTTCCAGGTGCTCTACATAGCAGTCACACAGCCACCAATGATTACATGATATGTTATCGATGGCATTCCACAACATCACACTGCCAGCAGCATACCACCCTGCATACCACTGCTGGCTTGCTTCTGAAGCTAAGCAGGGTTGGTCCTGGTCAGTCCCTGTATGGGAGACCAGATGCTGCTGGATGTGGTGTTGGAGGGCCAGTAGGAGGCACTCTTTCCTCTGGTCTAAAAAATGCCCCAGGGCAGTGATTGGGGACACTGCCCTGTGTAGGGTGCTGTCTTTTGTATGGGATGTTAAACAGGTGTCCTGACACTCTGAGGTCATTAAAGATCCCATGGGACTTATCGTAGGGGTGTTAACCCTGGTGTCCTGGCTACATTCCCAATCTGGCCCTCAAACCATCACGGTCACCTAATAATCCCCAGTTTACAATTGGCTCATTCATCCCCCTCCTCTCCCCTGTAACTATTCCCCAGGTCGTTGCTGTAAATGAGAACGTGTTCTCAGTCAACTTACCTGGTAAAATAACGGATAAATAAAAACTGCCATCATTAGGCTAAAGTTATCACCTGTTGTTTAGGAAGCATGCGCTGAATAACATCTGATTTGATATGAAACGTAGAGAGGAGTCATGAAGCTGTCCTCCAGTGTGTTGTAACTACATTTGTGCTGTCCACTGCAGACAGAAGAATCTCTGTTTGGTGCCAATTTACTAAATGAGCTCATGCATATTTCATACCTGATTTTATCATCTCCTGTTAAATCATATTTCTCTTCATAATCTGTTTGCCTCAGTGCCGTGAGAATGCCTTTGTGTGAGAGTGTATGTGAGCATAATCACTGTCTCTCACCCTCCCTCTCCCTCTACTTTTCTCTTGCCCTCCCTTGGGAACTATTTCACGCAGGGATGATTTATACATATTGGGAACTATTTCACGCAGGGATGATTTATACATATTGGGAACTATTTCACACTGGGATGATTTATACATATTGGGAACTATTTCACGCAGGGATGATTTATACATATTGGGAACTATTTCACGCAGGGATGATTTATACATATTGGGAACTATTTCACACTGGGATGATTTATACATATTGGGAACTATTTCACGCAGGGATGATTTATACATATTGGGAACTATTTCACGCAGGGATGATTTATACATATTGGGAACTATTTCACACTGGGATGATTTATACATATTGGGAACTATTTCACACTGGGATGATTTATACATATTGGGAACTATTTGAATGTTGATTCAATGCAATTTCATTGATATGACATAGAAACAACGTTGCTTCAACCACTGTGTGCCAGTGGGTAGCCTGCCACACAAAATTAGAATTCAACTATGGCACACCACTATCATATCCATGCAGACTTCCTCAGTTCCGCTGTAGGAACTATCTCAGAACATGGAATGTGTTAATAATTCTAGAATCCTCTCCATTGGAATGTGTTAATAATTCTAGAATCCTCTCCATTGGAATGTGTTAATAATTCTAGAATCCTCTCCATTGGAATGTGAAACATGTTGGACAATGACTCGGGTTGGCAAATCAAATCAAAGTGTATTTGTCATATGCGCCGAATACAACAGGTGTACAGTGAAATGCTTACTTACAGGCCCTAACCAACAGTGCGATTTTTAAGTAAAAAAATAGGTATTAGGTCAAATCAAATTTTATTTGTCACATACACATGGTTAGCAGATGTAATGGGAGTGTAGCGAAATACTTGTGCATCTAGTTCCGACAATGCAGTAATAACCAACGAGTAATCTAACCGAACAATTCCACAACAACTACCTTATACACACAAGTGTAAAGGGATGAAGAATATGTACATAAAGGTATATAAATGAGTCATGGTACAGAACGGACCATACAAACGCTCCACACCGCGTGGCCGCGGCCACCCTAATCTGGTGGTCCCAGCGCGCACGACCCACGTGGAGTTCCAGGTCTCCGGTAGCCTCTGGAACTACCGATCTGCGGCCAACAAGGCAGAGTTCATCTCAGCCTATGCCTCCCTCCAGTCCCTCGACTTCTTGGCACTGACGGAAACATGGATCACCACAGATAACACTGCTACTCCTACTGCTCTCTCTTCGTCCGCCCACGTGTTCTCGCACACCCCGAGAGCTTCTGGTCAGCGGGGTGGTGGCACCGGGATCCTCATCTCTCCCAAGTGGTCATTCTCTCTTTCTCCCCTTACCCATCTGTCTATCGCCTCCTTTGAATTCCATACTGTCACAGTTACCAGCCCTTTCAAGCTTAACATCCTTATCATTTATCGCCCTCCAGGTTCCCTCGGAGAGTTCATCAATGAGCTTGATGCCTTGATAAGCTCCTTTCCTGAAGATGGCTCACCTCTCACAGTCCTGGGCGACTTTAACCTCCCCACGTCTACCTTTGACTCATTCCTCTCTGCCTCCTTCTTTCCACTCCTCTCCTCTTTTGACCTCACCCCCTCACCTTCCCCCCCTACTCACAAGGCAGGCAATACGCTCGACCTCATCTATACTAGATGCTGTTCTTCCACTAACCTCATTGCAACTCCCCTCCAAGTCTCCGACCACTACCTTGTATCCTTTTCCCTCTCGCTCTCATCCAACACTTCCCACACTGCCCCTACTCGGATGGTATCGCGCCGTTCCAACCTTCGCTCTCTCTCCCCCGCTACTCTCTCCTCTTCCATCCTATCATCTCTTCCCTCTGCTCAGACCTTCTCCAACCTTCTCCTGATTCTGCCTCCTCAACCCTCCTCTCTTCCCTTTCTGTATCCTTTGACTCTCTATGTCCCCTATCCTCCAGGCCGGCTCGGTCCTCCCCTCCCGCTCCGTGGCTCGACGACTCATTGCGAGCTCACAGAACAGGGCTCCGGGCAGCCGAGCGGAAATGAGGGAAACTCGCCTCCCTGCGGACCTGGCATCCTTTCACTCCCTCCTCTCTAAATTTTCCTCCTCTGTCTCTGCTGCTAAAGCCACTTTCTACCACTCTAAATTCCAAGAATCTGCCTCTAACCCTAGGAAGCTCTTTGCCACCTTCTCCTCCCTCCTGAATCCTCCTCCCCCTCCCCCCCCTCCTCCCTCTCTGCAGATGACTTCGTCAACCATTTTGAAAAGAAGGTCGACGACATCCGATCCTCGTTTGCTAAGTCAAACGACACCGCTGGTTCTGCTCACACTGCCCTACCCTGTGCTCTGACCTCTTTCTCCCCTCTCTCTCCAGATGAAATCTCGCTTCTTGTGACGGCCGGCCGCCCAACAACCTGCCCGCTTGACCCTATCCCCTCCTTGACCCTATCCCCTCCTCTCTTCTCCAGACCATTTCCGGAGACCTTCTCCCTTACCTCACCTCGCTCATCAACTCATCCCTGACCGCTGGATTCCGTCTTCAAGAGAGCGAGAGTTGCACCCCTTCTGAAAAAACCTACACTCGATCCCTCCGATGTCAACAACTACAGACCAGTATCCCTTCTTTCTTTTCTCTCCAAATCTCTTGAACGTGCCGTCCTTGGCCAGCTCTCCCGCTATCTCTCTCAGAATGACCTTCTTGATCCTAATCAGTCAGGTTTCAAGACTAGTCATTCAACTGAGACTGCTCTTCTCTGTATCACGGAGGCGCTCCGCACTGCTAAAGCTAACTCTCTCTCCTCTGCTCTCATCCTTCTAGACCTATCGCCTGCCTTCGATACTGTGAACCATCAGATCCTCCTCTCCACCCTCTCCGAGTTGGGCATCTCCCGGCGCGGCCCACGCTTGGATTGCGTCCTACCTGACAGGTCGCTCCTACCAGGTGGCGTGGCGAGAATCTGTCTCCTCACCACGCGCTCTCACCACTGGTGTCCCCTAGGGCTCTGTTCTAGGCCCTCTCCTATTCTCGCTATACACCAAGTCACTTGGCTCTGTCATAACCTCACATGGTCTCTCCTATCATTGCTATGCAGACGACACACAATTAATCTTCTCCTTTCCCCCTTCTGATGACCAGGTGGCGAATCGCATCTCTGCATGTCTGGCAGACATATCAGTGTGGATGACGGATCACCACCTCAAGCTGAACCTCGGCAAGACGGAGCTGCTCTTCCTCCCGGGGAAGGACTGCCCGTTCCATGATCTCGCCATCACGGTTGACAACTCCATTGTGTCCTCCTCCCAGAGCGCTAAGAACCTTGGCGTGATCCTGGACAACACCCTGTCGTTCTCAACTAACATCAAGGCGGTGGCCCGTTCCTGTAGGTTCATGCTCTACAACATCCGCAGAGTACGACCCTGCCTCACACAGGAAGCGGCGCAGGTCCTAATCCAGGCACTTGTCATCTCCCGTCTGGATTACTGCAACTCGCTGTTGGCTGGGCTCCTGCCTGTGCCATTAAACCCCTACAACTCATCCAGAACGCCGCAGCCCGTCTGGTGTTCAACCTTCCCAAGTTCTCTCACGTCACCCCGCTCCTCCGCTCTCTCCACTGGCTTCCAGTTGAAGCTCGCATCCGCTACAAGACCATGGTGCTTGCCTACGGAGCTGTGAGGGGAACGGCACCGCAGTACCTCCAGGCTCTGATCAGGCCCTACACCCAAACAAGGACACTGCGTTCATCCACCTCTGGCCTGCTCGCCTCCCTACCACTGAGGAAGTACAGTTCCCGCTCAGCCCAGTCAAAACTGTTCGCTGCTCTGGCCCCCAATGGTGGAACAAACTCCCTCACGACGCCAGGACAGCGGAGTCAATCACCACCTTCCGGAGACACCTGAAACCCCACCTCTTTAAGGAATACCTAGGATAAAGTAATCCTTCTCACCCCCCTTAAATGATTTAGATGCACTATTGTAAAGTGGCTGTTCCACTGGATGTCATAAGGTGAATTCACCAATTTGTAAGTCGCTCTGGATAAGAGCGTCTGCCAAATGACTTAAATGTAAATGTAAATGTAACGGCATAGGCAAGATACAGTAGATGGTATCGAGTACAGTATATACATATGAGATGAGTATGTAAACAAAGTGGCATAGTTAAAGTGGCTAGTGATACATGTATTACATAAGGATGGCAAGATGCAGTAGATGGTATTGAGTACAGTATATACATATGAGATGAGTAATGTAGGGTATGTAAACATAAAAGTGGCATAGTTTAAAGTGGCTAGTGACACATGTATTACATAAAGATGGCAAGATGCAGTAGATGGTATAGAGTACAGTATATACATATGAGATGAGTAATGTAGGGTATGTAAACATTATACTAAGTGGCATTGTTTAAAGTGGCTAGTGAAACATTTTTACATACATTTTTCCATTATTAAAGTGAGCTGGAGTTGAGTCAGTATGTTGGTAGCAACCACTCAATGTTAGTGGTGGCTGTTTAACAGTCTGATGGCCTTGAGATAGAAGCTGTTTTTCAGTCTCTCGGTCCCAGCTTTGATGCACCTGTACTGACCTCGCCTTCTGGATGATAGTGGGGTGAACAGGCAGTGGCTCGGGTGGTTGTTGTCCTTGATGATCTTTATGGCCTTCCTGTAACATCGGGTGGTGTAGGTGTCCTGGAGGGCAGGTAGTTTGCCCCAGGTGATGCGTTGTGCAGACCTCACTACCCTCTGGAGAGCCTTACGGTTATGGGCGGAGCAGTTGCCGTACCAGGCGGTGATACAGCCCGACAGGATGCTCTCAATTGTGCATCTGTAAAAGTTTGTGAGTGCTTTTGGTGACAAGCCGAATTTCTTCAGCCTTTAGCTCAGTTTCCTTAGCTTTCTTGGGAACAGGAACAATGGTGGCCCTCTTGAAGCATGTGGGAACAACAGACTGGGATAAGGATTGATTGAATATGTCCGTCAACACACCAGCCAGCTGGTCTGCACATGCTCTGAGGGCGCGGCTGGGGATGCCGTCTTGGCCTGCAGCCTTGCGAGGGTTAACACGTTTAAATGTTTTACTCACATCGGCTGCAGTGAATGAGAGTACACAGATTCTGGTAGCGGGCCGTGTCAGTGGCACTGTATTGTCCTCAAAGCGAGCAAAGAAGTTGTTTAGTCTGTCTGGGAGTAAGATATCCTGGTTCATGACGGGGCTGGTTTTCTTTTTGTAATCCGTGATTGACTGTAGACCCTGCCACATGCCTCTTGTGTCTGAGCTGTTGAATTGTGACTCTACTTTGTCTCTAAACTGATTGTTTGATTGACTTGCGGATGGAATAGCTACAGTGTTTGTATTCGGTCATGTTTCCGGTCACCTTGCCCTGGTTAAAAGCAGTGGTTCACACTTTCAGTTTTGCGCGAATGCTGACATCAATCCTGGTTTGGGAATGTTTTAATAGTTGCAGTGGGTATAACATCGTCAATGCACTTGCTAATGAACTCGCTCACCGAATCAGCGTATTCGTCAATGTTGTTGTTTGACGCAATGCGGAACATATCCCAATCCACTTGATCGAAGCAATCTTGAAGTGTGGAATCAGATTGGTCGGACCAGCGTAGAAAAGACCTGGGTGTGGGAGCTTCCTGTTTTAGTCTCTGTCTCTAGGCTGGGAGCAACAAAATGGAGTCGTGGTCAGCTTTTCCAAAAGGAGGGCGGGGGAGGGCCCTATATGCATCACGGAAGTTAGAATAACAATGATCCAGGGTTTTACCAACCCTGGTTGCACAATCAATATGCTGATATAATTTAAGGAGTCTTGTTTTCAGATGAACCTTGTTAAAATCCCCAGCTTCAATGAATGCAGCCTCAGGATATGTGGTTTCCAGTTTACATAGAGTCAAATAAAGCTCGTTCAGGGCCATCGATGTGTCTGCTTGGGTGGAATATATGCGGCTGTGATTATAATCTAAGAGAATTCTCTTGGTAGATAATGCGGTCGACATTTGATTGTGAGGAGTCTAAGTCAGGTGACTCAGGTGAACAGGTGAACAGGAGGACTTGAGTTCCTGTATGTTGTTATGATCACACCACGTCTCGTTAATCACAAGGCATACCCCCCCCGCCCCGCCCCTCTTCTTACCAAAAAGATGCTTGTTTCTGTCGGCGCGATGTGTGAAGAATCCAGCTGGTTGTACAGACTCCGATAGCGTGTCTCGAGTGAGCCATGTTTCCGTGAAACAGAGAATGTTACAATCTCTGATGTCTCTCTGGAAGGCAACCCTTACTCGGATTTCATCTAACTTGTTGTCAAGAGACATGACGTTGGCGATTAGTATACTCAGGAGCAGTGAACGATGTGCCCGTCAATGGAGCCTGACCAGAAGAAGTCTGCCTCTTCTGGGGCGCCGTTGTATTGGGTCGCCTACTGGGATCAGATGTCCTGGGTGGTGGTCCGAAGAGAGGATCTGCTTCGGGAAAGTCTTATTCCTGGTCATAATGTTGGTAAGTTGATGTTGCTCTTATATCCAATAGTTCTTCCCGGCTGTATGTAATAAAACCTAAGATTACCTGGGGTACCGATGTAAGAAATAACACATAAAAAAACTAAATACTGCATAGTTTCCTAGGAATGCGAAGCGAAGAGAGGCGAGGCGGCCATTTCTGTCGGCGCAAGAAGTAGGAAAGACGTGAACAATAGATAAGTAAAGAAATAAAAACAACAGTAAAAAGATACTGAAAAAGTAACAGTAGCGAGACTATATACAGTAGAGAGGCTATATACAGTAGTGAGGCTATATACAGTAGAGAGGCTATATACAGTTGCGAGGCTATATACAGTAGTGAGGCTATATACAGTAGTGAGGCTATATACAGTAGTGAGGCTATATACAGTAGTGAGGCTATATAGAGTAGTGAGGCTATATACAGTAGTGAGGCTATATACAGTAGCGAGGCTATATACAGTTGCGAGGCTATATACAGTTGCGAGGCTATATACAGTTGCGAGGCTATATACAGTAGAGAGACTATATACAGTAGAGAGGCTATATACAGTAGAGAGGCTATATACATTAGTGAGGCAATATACAGTAGAGAGGCTATATACAGTAGAGAGGCTATATACAGTAGTGAGGCTATATACAGTAGCGAGGCTATATACAGTAGCGAAGCTATATACAGTAACGTGACTATATACAGTAGTGAGGTTATATACAGTGAGAGGCTATATACAGTAGTGAGGCTATATACAGTAGCGAGGCTATATACAGTAGCGAGGCTATATACAGTAGAGAGGCTATATACAGTAGTGAGACTATATACAGTAGAGAGGCTATATACAGTAGCGAGGCTATATACAGTAGAGAGGCTATATACAGTAGAGAGGCTATATACAGTAGTGAGGCTATATACAGTAGTGAGGCTATATACAGTAGAGAGGCTATTTCCAGTAGAGAGGCTATTTCCAGTAGAGAGGCTATATACAGTAGAGAGGCTATATACAGTAGAGAGGCTATATACAGTAGAGAGGCTATATACAGTAGTGAGGCTATATACAGTAGAGAGGCTATATACAGTAGAGAGGCTATTTCCAGTAGAGAGGCTATTTCCAGTAGAGAGGCTATATACAGTAGAGAGGCTATATACAGTAGAGAGGCTATATACAGTAGAGAGGCTATATACAGTAGTGAGGCTATATACAGTAGAGAGGCTATATACAGTAGAGAGGCTATATACAGTAGAGAGGCTATTTCCAGTAGAGAGGCTATTTCCAGTAGAGAGGCTATATACAGTAGAGAGGCTATATACAGTAGAGAGGCTATATACAGTAGAGAGGCTATATACAGTAGAGAGGCTATATACAGTAGAGGGGCTATATACAGTAGTGAGACTATATACAGTAACGTGACTATATACAGTAGTGAGGCTATATACAGTAGAGAGGCTATATACAGTAGAGAGGCTATATACAGTAGAGAGGCTATATACAGTAGTGAGGCTATATACAGTAGTGAGGCTATATACAGTAGAGAGGCTATATACAGTAGAGGCTATATACAGTAGTGAGGCTATATACAGTAACGTGACTATATACAGTAGCGAGGCTATATACAGTAGCGAGGCTATATACAGTAGAGAGGCTATATACAGTAGTGAGGCTATATACAGTAGCGAGGCTATATACAGTTGCGAGGCTATATACAGTAGAGAGGCTATATACAGTATTGAGACTATATACAGTAGAGGGGATATATACAGTAGCGAAGCTATATACAGTAACGTGACTATATACAGTAGTGAGGCTATATACAGTAGAGAGGCTATATACAGTAGTGAGACTATATACAGTAGTGAGGCTATATACAGTAGTGAGGCTATATAGAGTAGTGAGGCTATAAACAGTAGAGAGGCTATATACAGTAGAGAGGCTATATACAGTAGAGAGGCTATATACAGTAGAGAGGCTATATACAGTAGAGAGGCTATATACAGTAGAGGGGCTATATACAGTAGAGGGGCCATATACAGTAGTGAGGCTATATACAGTAAAGAGGCTATATACAGTAGAGAGGATATATACAGTAGAGAGGCTATATACAGTAGTGAGACTATATACAGTAACGTGACTATATACAGTAGTGAGGCTATATACAGTAGAGAGGCTATATACAGTAGTGAGGCTATATACAGTAGAGAGGCTATATACAGTAGAGAGGCTATATACAGTAGAGAGGCTATATACAGTAGAGGGGCCATATACAGTAGTGAGGCTATATACAGTAAAGAGGCTATATACAGTAGAGAGGATATATACAGTAGAGAGGCTATATACAGTAGAGAGGCTATATACAGTAGAGAGGCTATATACAGTAGTGAGGCTATATACAGTAGTGAGGCTATATACAGTAACGTGACTATATACAGTAGCGAGGCTATATACAGTAGCGAGACTATATACAGTAGAGAGGCTATATACAGTAGAGAGGCTATATACAGTAGTGAGGCTATATACAGTAGCGAGGCTATATACAGTAGAGAGGCTATATACAGTAGAGAGGCTATATACAGTAGAGACTATATACAGTAGTGAGGCTAAATACAGTAGTGAGGCTATATAGAGTAGTGAGGCTATATACAGTAGTGAGGCTAAATACAGTAGCGAGGCTATATACAGTTGCGAGGCTATATACAGTAGAGAGGCTATATACAGTAGTGAGACTATATACAGTAGAGAGGCTATATACAGTAGTGAGGCTATATACAGTAGAGAGACTATATACAGTAGAGAGGCTATATACAGTAGTGAGGCTATATACAGTAGCGAGGCTATATACAGTAGCGAAGCTATATACAGTAACGTGACTATATACAGTAGTGAGGCTATATACAGTAGAGAGGCTATATACAGTAGTGAGACTATATACAGTAGTGAGGCTATATACAGTAGTGAGGCTATATAGAGTAGTGAGGCTATATACAGTAGTGAGGCTAAATACAGTAGCGAGGCTATATACAGTTGCGAGGCTATATACAGTAGAGAGACTATATACAGTAGTGAGACTATATACAGTAGAGAGGCTATATACAGTAGAGAGGCTATATACAGTAGAGAGGCTATATACAGTAGAGAGGCTATATACAGTAGTGAGGCTATATACAGTAGCGAAGCTATATACAGTAACGTGACTATATACAGTAGTGAGGCTATTTACAGTAGTGAGGCTATATACAGTAGTGAGGCTATATAAAGTAACTAGACTATATACAGTAGCGAGGCTATATACAGTAGCGAGGCTATAGACAGACTCTGGGGAGAGAGGGAGAGGGCGTGGGAGGGAGGGGGGGTAAGGGTAGACAGACTGGGGAGAGAGGGAGAGGGAGTGGGAGGGGGGGGGGGGTAAGGGTAGACAGACTGGGGAGAGAGGGAGAGGGCGTGGGAAGGAGGGGGGAGGGTAAGGGTAGACAGACTGGGGAGAGAGGGAGAGGGCGTGGGAGGGAGGGGGGGAGTAAGGGTAGACAGACTGGGGAGAGAGGGAGAGGGCGTGGGAGGGAGGGGGGAGGGTAAGGGTAGACAGACTGGGGAGAGAGGGAGAGGGCGTGGGAGGGAGGGGGAGTAAGGGTAGACAGACTGGGGAGAGAGGGAGAGGGCGTGGGAGGGAGGGGGAGGGTAAGGGTAGACAGACTGGGGAGAGAGGGAGAGGGCGTGGGAGGGAGGGCGGAGGGTAAGGGTAGACAGACTGGGGGGAGAGAGGGAGAGGGCGTGGGAGGGAGGGGGAGTAAGGGTAGACAGACTGGGGAGAGAGGGAGAGGGGCGTGGGAGGGAGGGGGGAGGGTAAGGGTAGACAGACGGGGGGAGAGAGGGAGAGGGCGTGGGAGGGAGGGAGGGTAAGGGTAGACAGACTGGGGAGAGAGGGAGAGGGCGTGGGAGGGAGGGGGGAGGGTAAGGGTAGACAGACTGGGGAGAGAGGGAGAGGGCGTGGGAGGGAGGGGGAGTAAGGGTAGACAGACTGGGGAGAGAGGGAGAGGGCGTGGGAGGGAGGGGGAGTAAGGGTAGACAGACTGGGGAGAGAGGGAGAGGGCGTGGGAGGGAGGGGGGAGGGTAAGGGTAGACAGACTGGGGAGAGAGGGAGAGGGCGTGGGAGGGAGGGGGAGTAAGGGTAGACAGACTGGGGAGAGAGGGAGAGGGCGTGGGAGGGAGGGGGAGTAAGTGTAGACAGACTGGGGAGAGAGGGGAGAGGGCGTGGGAGGGAGGGGGAGTAAGGGTAGACAGACTGGGGAGAGAGGGAGAGGGCGTGGGAGGGAGGGGGAGGGTAAGGGTAGACAGACTGGGGAGAGAGGGAGAGGGCGTGGGGGAGGGGGGGGAGGGTAAGGGTAGACAGACTGGGGAGAGGGGAGAGGGCGTGGGAGGGAGGGAGAGTAAGGGTAGACAGACTGGGGAGAGAGGGAGAGGGCGTGGGAGGGAGGGGGAGGGTAAGGGTAGACAGACTGGGGAGAGAGGGAGAGGGCGTGGGAGGGAGGGGGAGTAAGGGTAGACAGACTGGGGAGAGAGGGAGAGGGCGTGGGAGGGAGGGAGAGTAAGGGTAGACAGACTGGGGAGAGAGGGAGAGGGCGTGGGAGGGAGGGGGAGTAAGGGTAGACAGACTGGGGAGAGAGGGGAGAGGGCGTGGGAGGGAGGGGGAGGGTAAGGGTAGACAGACTGGGGAGAGAGGGAGAAGGCGTGGGAGGGAGGGGGAGGGTAAGGGTAGACAGACTGGGGAGAGAGGGAGAGGGCGTGGGAGGGAGGGGGGGGGTAAGGGTAGACAGACTGGGGAGAGAGGGAGAGGGCGTGGGAGGGAGGGGGAGTAAGGTAGACAGACTGGGGAGAGAGGGAGAGGGCGTGGGAGGGAGGGGGAGTATGGGTAGACAGACTGGGGAGAGAGGGAGAGGGCGTGGGAGGGAGGGGGAGTATGGGTAGACAGACTGGGGAGAGAGGGGAGAGGGCGTGGGAGGGAGGGGGAGTAAGGGTAGACAGACTGGGGAGAGAGGGAGAGGGCGTGGGAGGGAGGGGGAGTAAGGGTAGACAGACTGGGGAGAGAGGGAGAGGGCGTGGGAGGGAGGGGGAGTAAGGGTAGACAGACTGGGGAGAGAGGGAGAGGGCGTGGGAGGGAGGGGGAGTATGGGTAGACAGACTGGGGAGAGAGGGAGAGGGCGTGGGAGGGAGGGGGAGTATGGGTAGACAGACTGGGGAGAGAGGGAGAGGGCGTGGGAGGGGGGGGAGGGTAAGGGTAGACAGACTGGGGAGAGAGGGAGA
The DNA here is from genome assembly GCF_036934945.1 of Oncorhynchus masou masou. Taxonomy (NCBI): domain Eukaryota; kingdom Metazoa; phylum Chordata; class Actinopteri; order Salmoniformes; family Salmonidae; genus Oncorhynchus; species Oncorhynchus masou. The sequence continues at coordinate 83,046,630 of NC_088220.1, read as the reverse complement.
GGGCGTGGGAGGGAGGGAGAGTAAGGGTAGACAGACTGGGGAGAGAGGGAGAGGGCGTGGGAGGGAGGGGGGAGGGTAAGGGTAGACAGACTGGGGAGAGAGGGAGAGGGCGTGGGAGGGAGGGGGGGAGTATGGTAGACAGACTGGGGAGAGAGGGAGAGGGCGTGGGAGGGAGGGGGAGTATGGGTAGACAGACTGGGGAGAGAGGGAGAGGGCGTGGGAGGGAGGGGGAGGGTAAGGGTAGACAGACTGGGGAGAGAGGGAGAGGGCGTGGGAGGGAGGGGGAGTAAGGGTAGACAGACTGGGGGAGAGAGGGAGAGGGCGTGGGAGGGAGGGGGAGTAAGGGTAGACAGACTGGGGAGAGAGGGAGAGGGCGTGGGAGGGAGGGGGAGTAAGGTAGACAGACTGGGGAGAGAGGGAGAGGGCGTGGGAGGGAGGGGGAGTATGGGTCTGGGATGGGCATCACCTGAGCACCACAGGTGAAAGCCAACACCTGTTAAACCCATATGCCTCTTAAAACCCTGAAATGATGCCAGCAAAGCACAAACCCCAGGCACTTCAAAGTCATTTCTGTTTCATCTTCACAGCTTCTAAAATCAATAGAATTAAACCTGTTGTCCTTTGAAAACAACACGACTGATCCTAAATCACCACTAATATACCGTAGCTGACATTTCCACATTCAGAACATGACGTCATTATCCACCTCAGACACTTCAGTCCTCAATGCCCTTTAATTGAAGCTATGGGGGCGCTATTTCATTATTGGATAAAAAAAAATGTGCCCGTTTTAAGAGCAATATTTTGTCACAAAAAGATGCTCGACTATGCATATAATTGACAGCTTTGGAAAGAAAACACTCTGACGTTTCCAAAACTGCAAAGATATTATCTGTGAGTGCCACAGAACTGATGCTACAGGCGAAACCAAGATGAAACTTCAAACAGGAAATGAGCAAATTTTTTTCCAATGTCTCCTTATATGGCTGTGAATGCGACAGGAATGAGCCCACAATTTCTGCCGTTTCCCGAAGTTCTTTAAAGGTAAATGATTTTATTTGAATGCTTTTCTGGTTTTTGTGAAAATGTTGCCCGCTAAATGCTACGCTAAATGCTATGCTAGCTATCAATATTCTTACACAAATGCTTGATTTGCTATGGTTCAAAAGCATATTTTGAAAATCTGAGATGACAGTGTTGTTAAGAAAAGGCTAAGCTTGAGAGCTAGCACATGTATTTCTTTTCATTTGCGATTTTCATAAATAGTTAACGTTACGTTATGCTAATGAGCTTGAGGCTATAACTGGATACAGGTTTTTTTCGTAGCCAAACGTGAACAAAACGGAGCTATTTGTCCTACACAAATAATATTTTTTGAAAAACTGAACATTTGCTATCTAACTGAGAGTCTCCTCATTGAAAACATCTGAAGTTCTTCAAAGGTAAATTATTTTATTTGAATGCTTTTCTTCTTTTTGTGAAAATGTTGCTTGCTGAATTCTAGGCTTATAGCTATGCTAGCTATCAATACTCTTACACAAATGCTTGTTTAGCTATGGTTGAAAAGCATATTTTGAAAATCTGAGATGACAGTGTTGTTAACAAAAGTCTAAGCTTGAGAGCAAATATATTTATTTCATTTCATCATGAATAGTTAACGTTGCGTTATGCTAATGAGCTTGAGGCTATAAATAGGATCCCGGATCCGGGATTGCTCGTCGAATGAAGTTAAACCAGACACCTTTAAGGCATACTTACCAAGCCAGTAGAATTCAACCCAACACCTTGAAGAAGGCATACTTACCAAGCTAGTAGAATTAAACCCAACACCTTGAAGAAGGCATACTTACCAAGCCAGTAGAATTAAACCCAACACCTTGAAGAAGGCATACTTACCAAGCCAGTAGAATTAAACCAGACACCTTTAAGTTATGGCATACTTACCAAGCTAGTAGAATTCAACCAGACACCTTTAAGGCATACTTACCAAGCCAGTAGAATTAAACCAGACACCTTTAAGGCATACTTACCAAGCCAGTAGAATTAAACCCAAGTTTTACCCTGTAGCTGGGTTTATAACACAATCTAACACATTCAGGTAGTCTATGTACACACACACACCTCTGGATGTTCTTCTTTTGTTACCATGGTGATGGGATAGGACGAACATCATTCTCTCCATGTCCACACTTCAAGACTGCTACGTGAAACACGCTTCAAGACTGCTACGTGAAACACGCTTCAAGACTGCTACGTGAAACACACTTCAAGACTGCTACGTGAAACACGCTTCAAGACTGCTACGTGAAACACGCTTCAAGACTGCTACGTGAAACACGCTTCAAGACATTTAACTGACATCTCTACTTCAAAGACAATCCTACACTTCTATGTAATGTTTACTTAACAAACTATATGAACACGTCGTTATGATCACACATTTCTGAAAGAGCGGAGCGCAGTATTGCAGTAGAACGTTGAGCAGAACATGTAGGTAAGGAGGAGAGAATAGCGAGGACAGAGAGCTGTGTTAGGTTTGAGAGACCACAGAGCTGTGTTAGGTTTGACAGAACACAGAAGACAGAGAGCTGTGTTAGGTTTGAGAGGACACAGAGGACATTGTGCTGTGTTAGGTTTGAGAGAACACAGACCTGTGTTAGGTTTGAGAGGACACAGAGCTGTGTTAGGTTTGAGAGGACACAGAGCTGTGTTAGGTTTGAGAGGACACAGCGCTGTGTTAGGTTTGAGAGGACAGAGAGCTGTGTTAGGTTTGAGAGGACACAGAGCTGTGTTAGGTTTGAGAGGACACAGAGCTGTGTTAGGTTTGAGAGGACACAGAGCTGTGTTAGGTTTGAGAGAACACAGAGAACACGGAGCTGTGTTAGGTTTGAGAGACCACAGAGCTGTGTTAGGTTTGAGAGACCACAGAGCTGTGTTAGGGTTGAGAGACCACAGAGCTGTGTTAGGGTTGAGAGACCACAGAAGACAGAGAGCTGTGTTAGGTTTGAGAGACCACAAGGCTCTGTTAGGTTTGAGAGACCACAGAGCTGTGTTAGTTTTGAGAGACCACAGAGCTGTGTTAGGTTTGAGAGGACACAGAGGACATTGTGCTGTGTTAGGTTTGAGAGGACACGGAGCTGTGTTAGGTTTGAGAGAACACGGAGCTGTGTTAGGTTTGAGAGAACACGGAGCTGTGTTAGGTTTGAGAGACCACGGAGCTGTGTTAGGTGTGAGAGAACATAGCGCTGTTTTAGGTGTGAGAGAACACAGCGCTGTGTTAGGTTTGAGAGGACACAGAGCTGTGTTAGGTTTGAGAGGACACAGAGCTGTGTTAGGTTTGAGAGGACACAGAGCTGTGTTAGGTTTGAGAGGACACAGAGCTGTGTTAGGTTTGAGAGGACACAGAGCTGTGTTAGGTTTGAGAGGACACAGAGCTGTGTTAGGTTTGAGAGGACACAGAGCTGTGTTAGGTTTGAGAGGACACAGAGCTGTGTTAGGTTTGAGAGAACACAGAGCTGTGTTAGGTTTGAGAGAACACAGAGCTGTGTTAGGTTTGAGAGAACACAGAGCTGTGTTAGGTTTGAGAGAACACAGAGAACACAGAGCTGTGTTAGGTTTGAGAGACCACAGAGCTGTGTTAGGGTTGAGAGACCACAGAGCTGTGTTAGGGTTGACAGAACACAGAAGACAGAGAGCTGTGTTAGGTTTGAGAGACCACAAGGCTCTGTTAGGTTTGAGAGACCACAGAGCTGTGTTAGTTTTGAGAGACCACAGAGCTGTGTTAGGTTTGAGAGGACACAGAGGACATTGTGCTGTGTTAGGTTTGAGAAGACACAGAGCTGTGTTAGGTTTGAGAGAACACAGAGAACACGGAGCTGTGTTAGGTTTGAGAGACCACAGAGTTGTGTTAGGTGTGAGAGAACACAGCGCTGTGTTAGGTTTGAGAGAACACAGAGCTGTGTTAGGTTTGAGAGAACACATAGCTGTGTTAGGTATGAGAGAACACAGAGCTGTGTTAGGTTACAGAGAACACAGAGCTGTGTTAGGTTTGAGAGGACACAGAGGACAGAGAGCTGTGTTAGGTTTGAGAGGACAGAGAGCTGTGTTAGGTTTGAGAGAACACAGAGAACAGAGAACACAGAGCTGTGTTTGGTTTGAGAGGACACAGAGAACACGGAGCTGTGTTAGGTTTGAGAGGACACAGAGGACAGAGATCTCTGTTAGGTTTGAGAGGACACAGAGGACAGAGAGCTGTGTTAGGTTTGAGAGAACACAGGGCTGTGTTAGGTTTGAGAGAACACAGAGATGTGTTAGGTTTGAGAGGACACAGAGAACACAAAGCTGTGTTAAGGTTTGAGAGGACACAGAGGACAGAGAGCTGTGTTAGGTTTGAGAGGACACAGAGGACAGAGAGCTGTGTTAGGTTTGAGAGAACACAGAGAACAGAGAGCTGTGTTAGGTTTGAGAGAACACAGAGAACAGAGAACACAGAGCTGTGTTTGGTTTGAGAGGACACAGAGAACACGGAGCTGTGTTAGGTTTGAGAGGACACAGAGGACAGAGAGCTGTGTTAGGTTTGAGAGGACACAGAGGACAGAGAGCTGTGTTAGGTTTGAGAGGACACAGAGGACAGAGAGCTGTGTTAGGTTTGAGAGGACACAGAGGACAGAGAGCTGTGTTAGGTTTGAGAGAACACAGAGAACAGAGAACACAGAGCTGTGTTTGGTTTGAGAGGACACAGAGAACACGGAGCTGTGTTAGGTTTGAGAGGACACAGAGGACAGAGATCTCTGTTAGGTTTGAGAGGACACAGAGGACAGAGAGCTGTGTTAGGTTTGAGAGAACACAGGGCTGTGTTAGGTTTGAGAGAACACAGAGATGTGTTAGGTTTGAGAGGACACAGAGAACACAAAGCTGTGTTAGGTTTGAGAGGACACAGAGGACAGAGAGCTGTGTTAGGTTTGAGAGGACACAGAGGACAGAGAGCTGTGTTAGGTTTGAGAGAACACAGAGAACAGAGAGCTGTGTTAGGTTTGAGAGAACACAGAGAACAGAGAACACAGAGCTGTGTTTGGTTTGAGAGGACACAGAGAACACGGAGCTGTGTTAGGTTTGAGAGGACACAGAGGACAGAGATCTCTGTTAGGTTTGAGAGGACACAGAGGACAGAGAGCTGTGTTAGGTTTGAGAGAACACAGGGCTGTGTTAGGTTTGAGAGAACACAGAGATGTGTTAGGTTTGAGAGGACACAGAGAACACAAAGCTGTGTTAGGTTTGAGAGGACACAGAGGACAGAGAGCTGTGTTAGGTTTGAGAGAACACAGAGAACAGAGAACACAGAGCTGTGTTTGGTTTGAGAGGACACAGAGAACACGGAGCTGTGTTAGGTTTGAGAGGACACAGAGGACAGAGATCTCTGTTAGGTTTGAGAGGACACAGAGGACAGAGAGCTGTGTTAGGTTTGAGAGAACACAGGGCTGTGTTAGGTTTGAGAGAACACAGAGATGTGTTAGGTTTGAGAGGACACAGAGAACACAAAGCTGTGTTAGGTTTGAGAGGACACAGAGGACAGAGAGCTGTGTTAGGTTTGAGAGAACACAACGCTGTGTTAGGTTTGAGAGAACACAGAGCTGTGTTAGGTTTGAGAGGACACAGAGAACACAGAGCTGTGTTAGGTTTGAGAGGACACAGAGGACAGAGAGCTGTGTTAGGTTTGAGAGGACACAGAGGACACAAAGCTGTGTTAGGTTTGAGAGGACACAGAGGACAGAGAGCTGTGTTAGGTTTGAGAGAACACAGAGCTGTGTTAGGTTTGAGAGGACACAGAGAACACAGAGCTGTGTTAGGTTTGAGAGGACACAGAGAACACAGAGCTGTGTTAGGTTTGAGAGGACACAGAGGACAGAGAGCTGTGGACCACTCCACTGCTTGTCTCTGTGTGAACTACATGCTGCTGATCAGAGAGATAGATAGGTCTCAGAGATAACAACATGTACAACTCTCATACATTACATTTACATTTAAGTCATTTAGCAGACGCTCTTATCCAGAGCGACTTACAAATTGGTGAATTCACCTTCTGACATCCAGTGGAACAGCCACTTTACAATAGTGCATCTAAATCATTCAAGGGGGGGGTGGGGGTGAGAAGGATTACTTATCCTATCCTAGGTATTCCTTGAAGAGGTGGGGTTTCAGGTGTCTCCGGAAGGTGATACTTTCCAGACATTCTGAGAGGTATTCTCTGGGTATCATTCTGTGTCGCTTTACAGCCATTTCCCCCTTATTCCTCCCACCACACGCGCAGACACAGTCTGATGTTCAAGAACGTCCTTCAGAAACAGGCCTCCCGGGGAGGGATTTCAGTGAGACACCAAGACGATGTCAAAACCCATCCCTGTCACAACTTGTGTGTGTGTGTGTATCTTCCCACTCCGACTATCTCTGTCATTATACCGTCTCTGCCTTTTAAATACAGCTCATCGTTTTCACAAGGGCTTTGTCAATCAAGTGGACTGAAGTCTTGCCACAAAGTCAGGAGAATTTCACCATCAGGGCTGTTATTAAGGGAGGTAAGCTGGGTTTGTTGTTATGGATTCCATCTTGGAGTAGTGTTCTGACTCATATGAAAGGAGAAGAGACGACACTATTCAACAAGATGATTGTCCCCTGGCTCCACCCAAAGAAATAATCAACATGAAACATTCTAAGGGGAAATAGAGAAATAAGAGAGAAAAAGAGAGAGATATGGAGAGAAGAGTAGAAAGAGAGAGGAATGGAGAGAGAAAGAGAGAGGAATGGAGAGAGAAAGAGAGAGAGAATGGAGAGAGAAAGAGAGAGATATGGAGAGATATGAAGAGAGAAAGAGAGGAATGGAGAGAGAAAGAGAGAGGAATGGAGAGAGAAAGAGAGATATGGAGAGAGAAAGAGAGAGATATGGAGAGAGAAAGAGAGATATGGAGAGAGAAAGAGAGATATGGAGAGAGAAAGAGAGAGGAATGGAGAGAGAAAGAGAGAGAATGGAGAGAGAAAGAGAGAGGAATGGAGAGAGAAAGAGAGAGGAATGGAGAGAGAAAGAGAGAGGAATGGAGAGAGAAAGAGAGGAATGGAGAGAGAAAGAGAGAGATATGGAGAGAGAAAGAGAGAGGAATAGAGAGAGAAAGAGAGAGGAATAGAGAGAGAAAGAGAGGAATGGAGAGAGAAAGAGAGAGGAATAGAGAGAGAAAGAGAGAGGAATGGAGAGAGAGAAAGAGAGAAAGAGAGAGGAATAGAGAGAGAAAGAGAGAGGAATGGAGAGAGAAAGAGAGAGGAATAGAGAGAGAAAGAGAGAAAGAGAGAGGAATGGAGAGAGAAAGAGATAGGAATGGAGAGAGAAAGAGAGAAAGAGAGAGGAATGGAGAGAGAAAGAGAGAGGAATAGAGAGAGAAAGAGAGAAAGAGAGAGGAATGGAGAGAGAAAGAGAGAGGAATAGAGAGGAATAGAGAGAGAAAGAGAGGAATGGAGAGAGAAAGAGAGAGGAATAGAGAGAGAAAGAGAGAGGAATAGAGAGAGAAAGAGAGAGGAATAGAGAGAGAAAGAGAGAGAAAGAGAAAGAGAGGAATGGAGAGAGAAAGAGAGAGGAATAGAGAGAGAAAGAGAGAAAAAGAGAGAGGAATAGAGAGAGAAAGAGAGAGAAAGAGAGAGAAAGAGAGAGAAAGAGAGAGAAAGAGAGAGGAATAGAGAGGAATAGAGAGAGAAAGAGAGAGAAAGAGAAAGAGAGGAATGGAGAGAGAAAGAGAGAGGAATAGAGAGAGAAAGAGAGAAAAAGAGAGAGGAATAGAGAGAGAAAGAGAGAGGAATGGAGAGAGAAAGAGAGAGGAATAGAGAGAGAAAGAGAGAGGAATAGAGAGAGAAAGAGAGAGGAATAGAGAGAGAAAGAGAGAGAAAGAGAAAGAGAGGAATGGAGAGAGAAAGAGAGAGGAATAGAGAGAGAAAGAGAGAGAAAAAGAGAGAGGAATAGAGAGAGAAAGAGAGAGGAATGGAGAGAGAAAGAGAGAGGAATAGAGAGAGAAAGAGAGAAAGAGAGAGGAATGGAGAGAGAAAGAGAGAGGAATAGAGAGAGAAAGAGAGAGAGAAAGAGAGAAAAGAGAGAGGAATGGAGAGAGAAAGAGAGAGGAATAGAGAGAGAATGGAGAGAGAGAAAGAGAGAGGAATGGAGAGAGAAAAGAGAGGAATAGAGAGAGAAAGAGAGAAAAGAGAGAGGAATAGAGAGAGAAAGAGAAGAGAGAGGAATGGAGAGAGAAAGAGAGGAATGGAGAGAGAAAGAGAGAGATATGGAGAGAGAAAGAGAGAGATATGGAGAGAGAAAGAGAGATATGGAGAGAGAAAGAGAGATATGGAGAGAGAAAGAGAGAGGAATGGAGAGAGAAAGAGAGAGGAATGGAGAGAGAAAGAGAGAGGAATGGAGAGAGAAAGAGAGAGGAATGGAGAGAGAAAGAGAGAGGAATGGAGAGAGAAAGAGAGAGAATGGAGAGAGAAAGAGAGAGGAATAGAGAGAGAAAGAGAGAGGAATAGAGAGAGAAAGAGAGGAATGGAGAGAGAAAGAGAGAGGAATAGAGAGAGAAAGAGAGAGGAATAGAGAGAGAAAGAGAGAAAAAGAGAGAGGAATAGAGAGAGAAAGAGAGAGGAATAGAGAGAGAAAGAGAGAGGAATAGAGAGAGAAAGAGAGAAAGAGAGAGAGAAAGAGAGGAAGAGAGAAAAGAGAGAGGAATGGAGAGAGAAAGAGAGAAAGAGAGAGGAATGGAGAGAGAAAGAGAGAGGAATAGAGAGAGAATAGAGAGAAGAAAAGAGAGAAAGAGAGAGGAATGGAGAGAGAAAGAGAGAGGAATAGAGAGGAATAGAGAGAGAAAGAGAGGAATGGAGAGAGAAAGAGAGAGGAATAGAGAGAGAAAGAGAGAGGAATAGAGAGAGAAAGAGAGAGGAATAGAGAGAAAGAGAGGAATGGAGAGAGAAAGAGAGAGGAATAGAGAGAGAAAGAGAGAAAAAGAGAGAGGAATAGAGAGAGAAAGAGAGAGGAATGGAGAGAGAAAGAGAGAGGAATAGAGAGAGAAAGAGAGAAAGAGAGAGGAATGGAGAGAGAAAGAGAGAGGAATAGAGAGAGAAAGAGAGAAAGAGAGAGGAATGGAGAGAGAAAGAGAGAGGAATAGAGAGAGAAAGAGAGAAAGAGAGAGGAATAGAGAGAGAAAGAGAGAGGAATGGAGAGAGAAAGAGAGAGGAATAGAGAGAGAAAGAGAGAAAGAGAGAGGAATGGAGAGAGAAAGAGAGAGGAATAGAGAGAGAAAGAGAGAGAAAGAGAAAGAGAGGAATGGAGAGAGAAAGAGAGAGGAATAGAGAGAGAAAGAGAGAAAAAGAGAGAGGAATAGAGAGAGAGAGAAAGAGAGAGGAATGGAGAGAGAAAGAGAGAGGAATAGAGAGAGAGAGAGAAAGAGAGAGGAATAGAGAGAGAAAGAGAGAGGAATGGAGAGAGAGAAAGAGAGAAAGAGAGAGGAATGGAGAGAGAAAGAGAGAGGAATAGAGAGAGAAAGAGAGAAAGAGAGAGGAATGGAGAGAGAAAGAGAGAGGAATAGAGAGAGAAAGAGAGAGGAATAGAGAGGAATAGAGAGAGAAAGAGAGAGAAAGAGAGAGAAAGAGAGAGGAATAGAGAGGAATAGAGAGAGAAAGAGAGAGAAAGAGGGAGAAAGAGAGAGAAAGAGAGAGGAATAGAGAGAGAAATAAAGAGAGAAATAAACCACCTTTACCATCCACAGATTTTATGCAAGTAAAGTTGTACTGTACCAAAAACAATCACGACAGCTGTGATGGAAACGGGACGTTTCGGTACAATGGTATAAATGCCGAGATTTAATTCCTTCACTCGACATGGTGTGATATTTTTGTGTCCATAAAAGGAATTATGTGAGAAATGGCGATTCATGTGCAAATATTGATATAAAACAAACATAATATCGAAGTAAACTTGGAGCCATCATGATGATACACTACGTATACAAAAGTATGTGGACACCCATTTAAATGAGTGGATTCGGCTATTTCAGCCACACTCCTTGCTGACAGGTGTATAAAATCGAACACACCGCCATGCAATCTCCATAGACAAACATTGGCAACAGAATAGCCTTACTGAAGAGCTCAGTGACTTTCTGTGTTTGGCGGAAGCCAGGAGGTCGCTACCTCCAGCCTGCTGTCTCTACTTCATAATGTCCTGTCCTCCAGCCTGCTGTCTCCACTTCATAATGTCCTGTCCTCCAGCCTGCTGTCTCCACTTCATAATGTCCTTCAGCCTGCTGTCTCCACTTCATAATGTCCTCCAGCCTGCTGTCTCTACTTCATAATGTCCTCCAGCCTGCTGTCTCCACTTCATAATGTCCTCCAGCCTGCTGTCTCCACTTCATAATGTCCTCCAGCCTGCTGTCTCCACTTCATGATGTCCTGTCCTCCAGCCTGCTGTCTCCACTTCATAATGTCCTTCAGCCTGCTGTCTCCACTTCATAATGTCCTCCAGCCTGCTGTCTCTACTTCATAATGTCCTCCAGCCTGCTGTCTCCACTTCATAATGTCCTCCAGCCTGCTGTCTCCACTTCATAATGTCCTCCAGCCTGCTGTCTCCACTTCATGATGTCCTGTCCTCCAGCCTGCTGTCTCCACTTCATAATGTCCTCCAGCCTGCTGTCTCCACTTCATAATGTCCTCCAGCCTGCTGTCTCCACTTCATGATGTCCTGTCCTCCAGCCTGCTGTCTCCACTTCATAATGTCCTCCAGCCTGCTGTCTCTACCTCATAATGTCCTCCAGCCTGCTGTCTCCACTTCATAATGTCCTCCAGCCTGCTGTCTCCACTTCATAATGTCCTCCAGCCTGCTGTCTCCACTTCATAATGTCCTGTCCTCCAGCCTGCTGTCTCTACTTCATTATGTCCTCCAGCCTGCTGTCTCCACTTCATAATGTCCTCCTGCTGTCTCCACTTCATGATGTCCTCCAGCCTGCTGTCTCCACTTCATAATGTCCTCCAGCCTGCTGTCTCCACTTCATAATGTCCTCCAGCCTGCTGTCTCCACTTCATAATGTCCTCCAGCCTGCTGTCTCCACTTCATGATGTCCTGTCCTCCAGCCTGCTGTCTCCACTTCATAATGTCCTCCAGCCTGCTGTCTCCACTTCATAATGACATTCATATTCTAAACACACACACTGGCAGTGTCAATGCGACGAGAGAATAACAATCAGTCTGCTGGCTACAGAAAGATGATTCGTTCTACTCTCTCACTCCCCTTCCTCCATCCATCCATTTCTCAATCAAAGGAATGAACTACACCTCTCTCTCTCTCTCTCTCTCTCTCTCTCTCTCTCTCTCTCTCTCTCTCTCTCTCTCTCTCTCTCTCTCTCTCTCTCTCTCTCTCTCTCTCTCTCTCTCTCTCTCTCTCTCTCTCTCTCTCTCTCTCTCTCTCTCTCTCTCTCTCTCTCTCTCTCTCTCTCTCTCTCTCTCTCTCTCTCAATTTATCGCCTCTCTCTCTCTCTCTCTCTCTCTCTCTCTCTCTCTCTCTCTCTCTCTCTCTCTCTCTCTCTCTCTCTCTCTCTCTCTCTCTCTCTCTCTCTCTCTCTCTCTCTCTCTCTCTCTCTCTCTCTGATTGCTGTGCGCCATCCACAGTTCTTCATCCTGATGGGAAGGGGATTCAGATTGGGAGAGGTTTTATACATTCATTTGTACCAATTTATCGCCTATCTGTTTCAGATCCAACACTGTGTCCTGGGAGAGGACTGTGGGACTGATCCTATTGTTATGCAGCTTAGCCCTCCCTCCCTCCCTCCCTCCCTCCCTCCCTCCCTCCCCCCTCCCTCCCTCCCTCCCTCCCTCCCTCCCTCCCTCCCTCCCCTCAACAACACACTACAGAGAACAGTGACATCTCTGAAACTATAGCTCCTCTTCATAATAGAACAGAATCGTCTCCACTCCTCCATTTCACTTGCTCCTTTCCCTCCATTCCTCTGACTACCCCCACCTCCCCTGTATTGAACAGGTGATGAAGAGACTACCTGACAACAGCTCCGTCCACTGACACAGAACAAGAACAAAACATCCTTCTTTCCCCTTCTCCTTTCCCCAGCCTTCTCCCCCCCTACACTGTCACGCCGTGTCCCTCAGCCTTCTCCCCCCCTACCCTGTCACGCCGTGTCCCCCTAGCCTTCTCCCCCCCCTACCCTGTCACGCCGTGTCCCCCAGCCTTCTCCCCCCTACCCTGTCACGCCGTGTCCCCCAGCCTTCTCCCCCCCTACCCTGTCACGCCGTGTCCCCCAGCATTCTCCCCCCCTACCCTGTCACGCCGTGTCCCCCAGCCTTCTCTCCCCCTACCCTGTCACGCCGTGTCCCCCAGCCTTCTCTCCCCTACCCTGTCACGCCGTGTCCCCCAGCCTTCTCTCCCCCTACCCTGTCACGCCGTGTCCCCCAGCCTTCTCTCCCCCTACCCTGTCACGCCGTGTCCCCCAGCCTTCTCCCCCTTACCCTGTCACGCCGTGTCCCCCAGCCTTCTCCCCCTTACCCTGTCACGCCGTGTCCCCCAGCCTTCTCCCCCTACCCTGTCACGACGTGTCCCCCAGCCTCTCTCCCCCACCCTGTCACGCCGTGTCCCCCAGCCTTCTCTCCCCCTACCCTGTCACGCCGTGTCCCCCAGCCTTCTCCCCCCTACCCTGTCACGCCGTGTCCCCCAGCCTTCTCCCCCTACCCTGTCACGCCGTGTCCCCCAGCCTTCTCCCCCCTACCCTGTCACGCCGTGTCCCCCAGCATTCTCCCCCAACCCTGTCACGCCGTGTCCCCCAGCCTTCTCCCCCTACCCTGTCACGCCGTGTCCCCCAGCCTTCTCCCCCTACCCTGTCACGCCGTGTCCCCCAGCCTTCTCTCCACCTACCCTGTCACGCCGTGTCCCCCAGCCTTCTCTCCACCTACCCTGTCACGCCGTGTCCCCCAGCCTTCTCCCCCTACCCTGTCACGCCGTGTCTCCCAGCCTTCTCTCCCCCTACCCTGTCACGCCGTGTCCCCAGCCTTCTCCCCCTACCCTGTCACGCCGTGTCCCCAGCCTTCTCCTCCCCTACCCTGTCACGCCGTGTCCCCCAGCCTTCTCCCCCTACCCTGTTACGCCGTGTCCCCCAGCCTTCTCCCCCTACCCTGTCACGCCGTGTCCCCCAACCTTCTCCCCCCTACCCTGTCACGCCGTGTCCCCCAGCCTTCTCCCCCTACCCTGTCACGCCGTGTCCCCAGCCTTCTCTCCCCCTACCCTGTCACGCCGTGTCCCCAGCCTGTCATGCAGTGCCCCCAGCCAAAATCATACTCAGTTAATCTCAGACCAGCCTAACAGTCTAAAACAACCACCCAAATCCTGACTCCGGAGCTGCCCTTCCCTCTCATATCCCTTCACACAGACAGAAACAAACACACAGACAGAGACGGACGGACAGGCAGGCAGACAGGGACTCTAAGCTAAAATCTGACTTGACAACAGGACAATCCCTGATCTCAGCTCACCCCAAGCTCTGAAAGACCTGCGTTAAGAACAACCAACAACATCTCCCTATCCTTTTATGTAAAAACCATCTGCCTGGTATACTTTAGGGCAGGGCATCCCAAAGGTTTTCACTTGGGGCCCTCCTTCCAGCATTGGGGAACATGTTGTCATGAGGTACAAAGAAAATGCTGCAGTTTTAAAGGAAATTTTCTTGAAATTGTATACATTTAGCCATGTCTAATATGTATCCATGTTATATTTGAATGACAAAAAAATGACAACAATATCTATGGGCTAAAAACCCCAAATAAAAAAAGCTTGAGCTGACATGGCGAGTTGATCTCTCTATGGTACGTAATTACTAACATGACAAGAGGTACTGATGACACACTACCCAATTTCAAAATGGCACCTTGTGAATTCTACGATTTCAACTTTCAAGAGTAAGTTTAAAACCGGACTGAGTTGGTCTCCCACCTCTGTGGTAAGGGAAAACAGGAAATGAATAGCAGGTAGAATCATTCCTGCTAGAATCATTCCCAGGTGGCTCTCCCGCTTGTTTGTAAATTGAATCAAGTGTCATAAATCCCATAGCGCACCATACCACAGGGGTCAACTGAGGTCAACCACTTATTAAGCCCTGTTAACAGATAGAGACAGAGAGAGAGAGACAGAGAGAAGAAGAGAGAGGGTTGGGAGAGAGAGAGACAGAGAGAAGAAGAGAGAGGGTTGGGAGAGAGATGTGGGTCTTCAGAAAGAGTTGGCACTCAGATGGAGGACGAGAGAGAGAGAGAGAGAGACAGAGAGAGACAGAGAGAGACAGAGAGAGACAGAGACAGAGAGACAGAGACAGAGACAGAGAGACAGAGACAGAGAGACAGAGAGAGAGAGAGAGAGAGAGAGAGAGAGAGACAGACAGACAGACAGACAGACAGACAGACAGACAGACAGAGGAGAGGATGGAGAGAGAGAGAAACAGAGAGAGAGAAACAGAGAGAGAGAAACAGAGAGACAGAGAGAGAGAGAGAGACAGAGAGAGAGAGAGACAGAGACAGAGAGAGACAGAGACAGACAGAGGAGAGGATGGAGAGAGAGAGAAACAGAGAGAGAGAAACAGAGAGAGAGAGAGACAGAGAGAGACACAGAGAGAGAGAGAGACGATGATAGATAGATAGATAGAGAGAGAGAGAGAGAGAGACACAGACAGACAGACAGACAGACAGACAGACAGACAGACAGACAGACAGACAGACAGACAGACAGACAGAGAGAGAGAGAGAGAGAGAGAGAGAGAGAGAGAGAAATAATACAGTGAGAGGAGAGGATGGAGAGAGAGAGAGACAGCAGGATGCACGTTAACTACAGCTACCCTCCAAACAGGGAAAGAAGGGCTGACGTGGAGCCAAAGTTACCACACACCCCTTACACAGCAAAACAGCACCGCCACAACGCTTGACCCTTTTACACACACACACGCACACGCACACGCACACACACACCACACACCACACACCACACACACAGTGCACTTCAGGGATTTAAGCTGTAATTGGATCGGTTTCTATTTAGGGTCCGTGAGTGAAGTTAATGACTGGAGGCCATTTTAAAATGTACTAAATACTAAACAGATTAAATGTACTGAAGACAAAAGAGACTAAATGTACTGAAGAGACAAATGTACTAGAGACTTAACCTCTAGCGTCGAGCAATCCCGTATCCGGGAGCGTAATCATAGCCTCAAGCTCATTAGCATAATGCAACGTTAACTATTCATGAAAATTGCAAATGAAATGAAATAAATATATTGGCTCACAAGCTTAGCCTTTTGTTAACAACACTGTCATCTCAGATTTTCAAAATATGCTTTTCAACCATAGCTACACAAGCATTTGTGTAAGAGTATTGATAGCTAGCATAGCATTAAGCCTAGCATTCAGCAGGCAACATTTTCATAAAAACAAGAAAAGCATTCAAATAAAATCATTTACTTTTGAAGAACTTCGGATGTTTTCAATGAGGAGACTCTCAGTTAGATAGCAAATGTTCAGTTTTTCCAAAAATATTATTTGTGTAGGAGAAATCGCTCTGTTTTGTTCATCACGTTTGGCTAAGAAAAAACCCTGAAAATTCAGTCATTACAACGCTGAACTTTTTTCCAAATTAACTCCATAACAATCGACAGAAACATGGCAAACGTTGTTTAAAATCAATCCTCAAGGTGTTTTTCACATATCGATTCGATGATAAATCATTCATGGCAGTTGGGTTTCTCTTCTGAACCAAATTGAAAAGTGGACGCAGCTGGAGATGGCACAATAATTTCGACGGAGGACACCAAGCGGACACCTGGTAAATGTAGTCTCTTATGATCAAACTTCCAATGATATGCCTACAAATACGTCACAGTGCTGCAGACATCTTGGGGAAACGACAGAAGGTGTAGGCTCATTCCTGGCGCATTCACAGCCATATAAGGAGACATTGGAACACAGCGCATTCAAAATCTGGGGCATTTCCTTAATGAAATTTCATCTTGGTTTCGCCTGTAGCATTAGTTCTGGGGCACTCACAGACAATATCTTTGCAGTTTTGGAAAAGTGTTTTCTTTCCAAAGCTGTCAATTATATGCTAGTCGAGCATCTTTTCGTGACAAAATATCTTGTTTAAAACGGGAACGTTTTTTTATCCAAAAATTAAAAGAGTGCCCCCTATATCGAAGAAGTTTTAATGTACTAGAGACTAAAATGTACTAGAGACAAAATGTACGAGAGACTAAATGTACTAGAGACAAAAATGTACTAGAGACTAAATGTACTGAAGAGATTTAATGTACTGAAGAGACTAAATGTACTGAAGAGACTAAATGTACTGAAGAGACTAAATGTACTGAAGAGACTAAATGTACTGAAGAGACTAAATGTACTGAAGAGACAAAAATGTACTAGAGACTAAATGTACTGAAGAGACAAAAATGTACTTGAGACTAAATGTACTGAAGAGACTAAAATGCACTAGAGACTAAAATGTACTAGGGACTAAATGTACTGAAGAGACTAAATGTACTGGAGAGACTAAATGTACTGAAGAGACAAATGTACTAGAGACTAAATATACTGAAGAGACAAATGTACTAGAGACTAAATGTACTGAAGAGACTAAAATGTACTGAAGAGACTAAAATGTACTAGAGACTAAATGTACTAGAGACTAAATGTACTAGAGACTAAAATGTACTAGAGACTAAATGTACTAGAGACTAAATGTACTAGAGACTAAATGTACTAGAGACTAAATGTAGTGAAGTGACTAAAATGTACTAAAGAGACTAAGTATACTAAAGAGACTAAATGTACTAAAGAGACTAAATGTACTAAAGAGACTAAATGTACTAAAGAGACTAAATGTTCTAAAGAGACTAAATGTTCTAAAGAGACTAAATGTACTAAAGAGATTAAAATGTACTAGAGACTAAATGTACTGAAGAGACTAAATGTACTAGAGACTAAATGTACTAGAGACTAAATGTACTAGAGACTAAAATGTACTAGAGACTAAAAGGTACTAGAGACTAAATGTACTAGAGACTAAATGTACTAGAGACTAAATGTACTGAAGAGACTAAATGTACTGAAGAGACAAAAATGTACTAGAGACTAAATGTACTGAAGAGACTAAAATGTACTAGAGACTAAAAGGTACTAGAGACTAAATGTACTGAAGAGACTAAATGTACTGAAGAGACTAAATGTACTGAAGAGACTAAATGTACTGAAGAGACAAAAATGTACTAGAGACTAAAATGTACTAGAGACTAAATTTACAGAAGAGACTAAAATTTACTAGAGACTAAATGTACTAGAGACTAAATGTACTGAAGAAACTAAAATGTACTGGAGAGACTAAATGTACTGGAGAGACTAAATGTACTGGAGATACTAAAATGTACTAGAGACTAAATGTACTGGAGAGACTAAATATACTAGAGACTAAATGTACTGGAGAGACTAAATGTACTGAAGAGACAAGATGTACTGAAGAGACTAAAATGTACTAAAGAGACTAAATGTACTAAAGAAACTAAATGTACCAAAGAGACTAAATGTACTGAAGACTCAAGAGACTAAATGTTCCAAAGAGACGAAATATACTAGAGACTAAATGTACTAGAGAGACTAAAATGTACTAGAGAGACTAAAATGTACTGGAGAGAGTAAACTGTACTAGAGACTAAATGTACTGAAGAGACTAAATGTACTGAAGAGACTAAAATGTACTAGAGAGACTAAAATGTACTAGAGAGAGTAAACTGTACTAGAGACTAAATGTACTGAAGAGACTAAATGTACTGAAGAGACTAAAATGTACTAGAGACCAAATGTACTAAACAGACTAAATGTACTAGAGACTAAACATGTACAAAAGAGACTAAATGTACTAAACAGATTAAATGTACTAGAGACTAAATGTACTGAAGAGACTAAAATGTACTGAAGAGACTAAAATGTACTAGAGAGACTAAATGTACCAAAGAGACTCAAATGTACTAAAGACTAAATGTACTAAAGAGACTAAATATACTAGAGACTAAACGTACTAGAGACTAAGTATACTAAAGAGACTAAATGTACTAAAGAGACTAAGTATACTAAAGAGACTAAATATACTAGAGACTAAACGTACTAGAGACTAAGTATACTAGAGACTAAATGTACTAAAGTGACTAAATGTACTAAAGAGACTACAGAGGATAGAGGAAAGGAAAGGTTACAAAAATGACCATCTGTGGGAGAGGAGGAGGACAAGAGGAGGACAGGAGGAGGAGAGGACAGGAGGAGGACAAGAGAGGAGGAGGACAGGAGGAGGACAGGACAGGAGGAGGACAAGAGGAGGAGGAGGACAGGAGGAGGACAAGAGGAGGACAGGAGGAGGAGAGGACAGGAGGAGGACAAGAGGAGGACAGGAGGAGGACAGGACAGGAGGAGGACAGGAGGAGGACAAGAGGAGGAGAGGACAGGAGGAGGACAAGAGGAGGAGAGGACAGGAGGAGGACAAGAGGAGGAGGAGGACAGGAGGAGGACAAGAGGAGGACAGGAGGAGGAGAGGACAGGAGGAGGACAAGAGGAGGACAGGAGGAGGAGAGGACAGGAGGAGGACAAGAGGAGGAGAGGACAGGAGGAGGAAGACAGGAGGAGAGGACAGGAGAGGACAGGAGGAGGACAGGACATGAGAGGAGAGGACAGGAGGAGGAGAGGACAAGAGGAGGAGAGGACAAGAGGAGGAGAGGACAGGAGGAGAGGACAGGAGGAGAGGACAGGACAGGAGGAGGAGGACAGGAGGAGGAGGACAGGAGGAGGAGAGGACAGGAGGAGAGGACAGGAGGTGGAGAGGACAGGAGGAGGAGAGGACAGGAAGCAGAGAGAGAACGGTTTTAAAAGAGGAAGGGATAGAGATGTATGGAGGGATGGAAAGAGAGAGAGAGTAAAACAGACATGCACGCAAGTAAGATGTGCAATGTTCTGATCATAATGGACAAGAGCTGTCTCTATCACTAACGTCCCTTGCATTTAATATGTGTGTGTTGGGTATGTACTGTAGGTGTGAGGGAGAGAGAGAGAGGTGATGAGGATCTGTCTCTATCAGCAGCCCATCCACCCCAGAGAGCAGAGCCAGCCACCAGCAGATCACTACCAATGACACAGGGCTGTGGACTAGATAAAGGCTGTGTGGGAGAATATCTATAGTTACAGTATTGCATATGGGTGTGTTGGGATGTATGGTGAAATCTACCACATCATTACAGTTGAATATCGATGATATGGTTACTGTACTTTTGACATTGTAACATCCAGGGGTACTTTATGTGGTGGAGTCTTAAACATCAACAACGGTCCATCATCTCCCCTCTGTATTGACTCTATCAATATTAATCTATTCTCTCTCTTATCTTTGTCCCTATCTCCTAGTCAATGGCAGACTCTCTCATCCTCCCCTTTCTACATGTCATTCATTTAGCAGAGGCTCTTATCCAGAGCGATTCTCAGTATTGAGTCCATACAATTTTCATACTTTTTCTTCATACAGGTCCCCCTCGGGAATCGAACCAGCAGCTCAGGAGTTACAAACGCCGTGCTCTACCAATTGAGCTACAAGGAACA
The DNA here is from genome assembly GCF_036934945.1 of Oncorhynchus masou masou. Classification (NCBI taxonomy): domain Eukaryota; kingdom Metazoa; phylum Chordata; class Actinopteri; order Salmoniformes; family Salmonidae; genus Oncorhynchus; species Oncorhynchus masou. The sequence continues at coordinate 83,026,946 of NC_088220.1, read as the reverse complement.
TTCTCTCGCTCACATATCTCACCCCCCCTTTCTCTCTCTGAGACGATAAACAAATCCCTTGTGGATTGTAAAGGACAAACTGCTGTTTGACTCCCTCTGTGTGTGTGCATTCCAATATGGCAGCCACTACTGAGTATATCTGCCCCTATGTATCCAAATCACATCCTCAATCTCCCTTCCAGTGCATTAACATACAACTGCAGCCCTGATGTATTCCTACCAGTGGACTCAGAGATGCTGTTGTTCCAGACGTTTGTATCTGCCGGGACCTTCTGCTGTGGTCTCTCTCCTGGCAATGCTTGTTTTTTTCATGCATTTCCCTTGGCTTGAACCTTTAATAACCTGGGTAACCGTTAATAGCCCAGGTAACCTTCAATAACCCGGGTAACCTTCAATAACCCGGGCACCCTTCAATAACCCGGGCACCCTTCAATAACCCGGGCACCCTTCAATAACCCGGGCACCCTTCAATAACCCGGGCACCCTTCAATAACCCGGGCACCCTTCAATAACCCGGGCACCCTTCAATAACCCGGGCACCCTTCAATAACCCGGGCACCCTTCAATAACCCGGGCACCCTTCAATAACCCAGGTAACCTTCAATAACCCAGGTAACCTTCAATAACCCAGGTAACCTTCAATAACCCGGGTAACCTTTAATAACCCAGGTAACCGTTAATAACCCGGGTACCCATTAATAACCCGGGTACCCTTTAATAACCCGGGCATGTCACGTTCTGACCATTATTTCCTTTGTTTTGTCATTATTTAGTATGGTCAGGGCGTGAGTTGGGGTGGGCAGTCTGTTTGTTTTTCTATGATTTGGGTATTTCTATGTTTCGGCCTAGTATGGTTCTCAATCAGAGGCAGGTGTCATTAGTTGTCTCTGATTGAGAATCATACTTAGGTAGCCTGGGTTTCACTGTGTGTTTGTGGGTGATTGTTCCTGTCTCTGTGTTTATTTTCACCAGATAGGCTGTTTAGGTTTTCTCATGTGTATTGTTTTGTTAGTTTATTCATGTATAGTGTCTTTATTAAAATACCATGAATAACCACCACGCTGCGTTTTGGTCCGCCTCTCCTTCACCTCAGGAAAACCATTACAGGGCACACTTTGATAACCCAGGTATCTTTTAATAACCCAGGTAACCTTCAATAACCCAGGTAACCTTCAATAACCCGGGTAACCTTCAATAACCAGGGTAACCTTTAATAACCCGGGTAACTGTTAATAACCCGGGTAACCGTTAATAACCCGGGTAACCGTTAATAACCTGGGTAACCTTCAATAACCCGGGTAACCTTCAATAACCCAGGTAACCTTCAATAACCCAGGTAACCTTCAATAACCCAGGTAACCTTCAATAACCCGGGTAACCTTTAATAACCCGGGTAACCGTTAATAACCCGGGTAACCGTTAATAACCCGGGTAACCGTTAATAACCCGGGTAGCCTTCAATAACCCGGGTAACCTTCAATAACCCAGGTAACCTTCAATAACCCAGGTAACCTTCAATAACCCAGGTAACCTTCAATAACCCGGGTAACCTTTAATAACCCAGGTAACCGTTAATAACCCGGGTAACCGTTAATAACCCGGGTAACCTTCAATAACCCAGGTAACCGTTAATAACCCAGGTAACCTTTAATAACCCAGGTAACCTTTAATAACCCAGGTAACCTTTAATAACCCAGGTAACCTTCAATAACCCAGGTAACCTTCAATAACCCAGGTAACCTTCAATAACCCAGGTAACCTTCAATAACCCAGGTAACCGTTAATAACCCAGGTAACCGTTAATAACCCAGGTAACCTTTAATAACCCAGGTAACCTTTAATAACCCAGGTAACCTTTAATAACCCGGCTCATCCACACAGATTAACAAACAATAAATCCTAGGATCAAATCAAATTTAATAACAACATATGGTTGTGTGCTTCTTTTGTTTCATAGAGGAGAATAATACAATTACATTTCCTTTGGGTTTGGTGGAGGTGGTATAGATTTAGTGAACTAACTGATTTGCTCTTTTTTTAAATATAATTTTTAAGTAACAGGTTCCTCTTGAAAATTTGCATTATCATTGTCATTCATGTCAACCAAAATGTGTTATGGAAAAATGTGTAGAATAGCAGGAAATTGGCTTTAAACTGCAACATTTTATCTCAGCATCATGGCAAAATGTGTAGAATAGAATTATTAATACTATATATATATATATATATATATATACAAAAAATGTGTTGAAATGCAGGAAGTTAGCTGTGTTTTCCAAAAACAATCCTGTTTTCCTGGCCTTGAGGTCTGTGCCCCGGGGACTGGGCGTGTTGTGCCAAGGTGGGAATTCAACCTTTTAATTATAACATTTACTTGAGACAAGGAATTTAAAGTCAATACTAGGCGTACTCCATTTCAAGGACATTAGAGACCCACAATATTGTAATTGTGTCTGTGTGTCCTCAACTGAAAAACAATCCCCTCATTGGCTATCGATGATGCTACTGCCTTTAGTGGACAGATCAGCATCTTTAGACTGTTAGACTCAGTACAGACAACATTCTCATAAAACACCAAGTGACATCAATTATTCCTTGTGGTCGCCTAGTAACTTCATCTTTGCCATGGCAATAAACCGCACCTCTATAATGTGAAAACATGCACATATCACATAAACTATGATAACATCACCCAATCTTCAAATCTAAACGTGAAAATGGCCGCAATCAAACCATTGATATATAACTGATATACACACAATGCATTGAATATATTTCTACGTATTTTATAATATTGTTAATGTGCCTTACCGAGCAGTGTCAAGTAGGTAATGTAGAAATACTGTCCTGTGTCGTGCGTCGCTTCGCTGGTTCTCTTCACCGCCGCAGCAGGTCGCTCGCGGAGCTAAATATTTTCGCTCTTGTCCCGCCCTCTCCACTCGCTGATTGGTCCTTCACTGCGCTTCCGGAAACACAATGCACACTTTTTATTTCAGTAGCTGTTGTTGTTACATTTTTATATGTCCGGAATCGAGTTTGTCTACGAGAGATTGAGTTTTTGTATTTTATTATTTTTTCCAAAATAAGTCTGTTCACGCTTCAGCTGCTTGGTGTAGAACGCCCCTTGAGTGATTGAACAACTTGGGAGTTGTAGTTCTTATATTGACCGTGCCTTTGCCACTGCCATAATGGGGGATGTCAATAAAAACTACAACCGTCAACCAGTTTGGTGGCCAGCTGATTGGTGTTTACTCGGAAAACCTCGTCCCCTTTGGCTAGCCAGTTTTGATCATGCAGAAAACTTTGAATTAGACAATAAAATACACGACTAGCTAGCCACGGCAAATGAGACCTACTTCGCCATAAATAAGCAATCTACCACTTCTGTCTACTGTAAACAGGTATGTAGCTAAATGCGGCGTTGCTATTTCACCAGCTAACGTTAGCGAATCGTTTTTGTTAAACTAGCTAAGATAGTTAACGTTACAGTACCTGTTTGGCTAGTTAGTAATTTAGCGTATTCACGCACCTAGATACCCACCTGGGCGATGATTCAAACTGAATATAGTAACTAGCTAACTGATCATGAGAAATTCCCCTCGTCGTTATTAGAGGATGTCTCGCTTGTTGGTGATCATAGCTAACTGCGAGTTGGTCGATTGTAGCTAATCATTTCCATAATTGTCCTAATCAACGTAACTGTATAAACGAACGTTAGTTAGCTAATCTTAGTTGTGTAACTTAAATTATCCACGTGTCTGGCACTGCCAGTGGCAGGTGACCCCTAACCGAGGTGAAGTTGGTATTATATTCAACAGACATTCGCCAAATACCATTAAAAGCGGTATAAATCAGTAACTAATTCACCGTTTGTCACAGAAACATCAAACTAAGTATATTTTATTCTATACATGTCTAGCATACTTTTACAATCTTTGTTTTGAGGAAAAATTCCAGTTTTGACTTGGTAGAAACACATAAATGCTAAAATATTGCATTTTAGAGATGAAGAAATCAACATCTAATTCAGTGATTGTCGCAGAAAAAAGTGAAAGTATGTATTTATTTGCAATAACTTTAAATAAATATTAATGTAAAGTAAAATTTGTTCTATATAAAGTTACAATGTTTATGTAGTTGTACAATGTTTACAATCTTAAATTGTATGCAAAATCAATATTTGCATTTTTAGTGCAACACTTCCACATTTTAAACTAGTTACAAGGCACAACAGTCATTTATTTATATGTCTCTAATTTAACAGAAAAGAGGCCCCTTACAATCATTTTCAAGTCCTTTTTTTGTCATCCCCAGACAAGCTGAATTGCACCACTTCCTGAGGTAATAGATTCAACAGTTCAACACTTATAGCAAAATGTTTAATACCCCAGATATTCCCAGAACACATTGTGGAAAGTCTATAGACACAGTGGTCACTTTATTAGGTACAACCCCCTATGCATCTGGAGCAGCGTGAATTCAGAACTGTTGATGAACCTGGGAAAGGAGATAAGACTGTTCAAGTTTTTAAGTCCAGTTGGAGTTTGTTACACTCAGTACAAGTTTTGGAACTTTTCTGAGTTACAAAACACCCTCACAGACTGTGCTGTCATTTTGCACATTCTAAAGTTCAGACAAACAGTAACAGAACACCTGAATACTTATCTGCATGCTTTAGTGTCTAGCAAGCCAAAACCATGGGAGTTGGTGTATGTAGGAGCAGTTTATTTTCGTGAATAGGGTGGTGAACCTAATAAAGTGGCAAATGAGTGTGGATATCGCAAACAAGTCCTTTTGAGCACTGTCTGTCTGTCTGTCTGTCTGTCTGTCTGTCTGTCTGTCTGTCTGTCTGTCTGTCTGTCATACGTTCGATCAATGGGTTTAATGGTAAATCTGATCCCCAAGGTCATCATAGGCTCACTTGGATATGTAGAGTTGGAGGTAAAGGAAAGATTATGAAACTGGTACTTTAAAACACCGGCAGAAGTATTTCATCCACATCCTTTCACATAATATATGTATTTTAAAGTATAAATAACCTTCTAAGACCACTGTCTTTCTGGATGTTTTAAAAGGTTTGCAAATAGTTCTTTCTGCAAGGAATGTGAATTGAAAGGGATATGGTAATACCTATGTAGGTGATGTAGTTTCTACATTGGTATAATGTGTAGTAGTTGCACACCTCCCTGCTTAATTAAGTAGAGCTGATTTGGGCCAGTTTATTTATTTATATATATATATATATTTTATGATCTTTTGTAAAAAAATAAACCCACACATTTTCACGTAGGCTTTGTGCTAGCAGTTTTAAGAGAGGAAGAGAGCAACTAGCATAGGGACAGTTTGGTTGAAGTCCTGGTTTTGAATGGTTAGTGCCAGTAGATTGCAGAGGGGTTTACATACAGTTCGAAGGCAAATCATAATGTAAACATTTAGCCCGAAAACACAACATGTACCGTCCACTTCTTATATTAGTGCTTTATTTTGTTATCCACCCTCTGGTATCTTTCAATACCAATGCTAATAGATACAGTATACACTACCATTCAAAAGTTTGGGGTACTTAGGAATTTCCTTGTTTTGAAAGAAAAGCACATTTTTGTCCGTTAAAATAACACCAAATTGATCAGAAATACAGTGTGGCTGGAAACGTCAGATTTTTTATGGAATATCTACATAGGCCCATTATCAGCAACCATCACTCCTGTGTTCCAATGGCACATTGTGTTAGCTAATCAAAGTATATAATTTTAAGACTAATTTATCTTTAGAAAACCCTTTTGCAATTATGTTAGCACAGCTGAAAACTGTTGTTCTGATTAAAGAAGCAATAAAATTGACCTTTAGACTTTTTTATTTATTTCACCTTTATTTAACCAGGTAGGCAAGTTGAGAACAAGTTCTCATTTACAATTGCGACCTGGCCAGGATAAAGCAAAGCAGTTCGACACATACAACGACACAGAGTTACACATGGAGTAAAACAAACATACAGTCAATAATACAGTATAAACAAGTCTATATACGATGTGAGCAAATGAGGTGAGATAAGGGAGGTAAAGGCAAAAAAAGGCCATGGTGGCAAAGTAAATACAATATAGCAAGTAAAACACTAGTTGAGTATCTGGAGCATCAGCATTTGTGGGTTTGATTACAGGCTCAAAATTGCCAGAAACAAAGTCATTTTTCCTGAAAATCGTCAGTCTATTATTGTTATTGATTAATGCAGTTTTAAATGGCACTTGATAGATTTGATGTGTTTCTATCAAGTCAAAAACTTGGTTTGATTTTACTCAAAACAAAGGTTGTAAAAGTATACTAGACATTTAATAAATGTGATGTTTCTGTGACAAAAGGTGAATTAGTTATTGATTTTTAAATGACTTTTGGCGAATGTCTGAATGTCCAAAATGTGTGAATATAAAATGAACGTTTACCTCGGTACTTGCTAAGACAGCTAGCTAACAATCAACCAAACTTGTTTACTTAGCTAAGTTAGTTGGCTAGTTAGCCTCGTTTCAGCTAGCTCGATAACGCTAATTTACCGATACCGTCGCAGTCTAACTGCTAGATGGGACACACTATTTTCACGCCACTTCTATACAGTACAGCATGTTTTTTTTGTAGCAGGTTAGGGAAGCATTTCCTGAAACTTAACATCAGTCTCCTGAACTTTCTAGGTTAATTATCCTAACCTGCTACAAAGCCAATTCGGTATCGAAGTGGCACGAAAGGAGCATTAAGCCGGTTCTGTTGCAAAACGTTTCTTAAACGGAAGCGAACGAAACGAGCAGGGACCTTAATGTTACCTGAATTTGTCCGTTAGAAACTCTCGTATTTGGACTAATGATTACACCGCAGTTGTCATCAAACGGTGACCTCATTATAAAGAAATGTCATGAGTAGTTGGAAATGTAATTAGCTCATTTGTGGCAGATTGTAACGTTACTCAAGTCAAGACACTAATCAAGGAGGAGGAGGCTGTATGGGGTAGCTACAGTACACGGGGGTGGTACTGGTGGATGGGAATTATGGATGGAGACATCTGTTGTTGTTTTGTAATTGCTGTACATTTCTCCACAGCAGCTGGCTTATCGGACCAGTCAGCCGTCCATACGCCTTGCTTTATGTGACAAATGACCCTTGTGGACATTTTAAATTAGGTTTTAACGGCCTGTAAATAAAACCTGTTCATTTTACAACGTGATAATGCACGACTGCCTGAATTAACGTCTCGGCGGATGTATAGATTTGTATCATAACAGTCAGACAACCGAGGTCGTTGAAAGTGATGATGTCATGTTCTGCAGGTCCAGTAGCCCGTCTAATCAGTGTGTTGCCGACAGTAGCGTAGCGTTGTCCAGATGACGGGTAATGGAGAGAAGTATAGCATCAGATAAGAAAGAACATGTCCAATAATTTTTCCTTTCCGCTATTGTCCACCAATCTTCACTGCTGGGTGGAATGTTTCTAGTCTCAGTATGGTGCCCTTAGGCTGCTATCAAGTCCTTTCAAATCAGAGGCCTCGAAGGAAATGTGTCAAGCTTGTGGTGAGGTTATTGGGACATGGCCTAAGGAGTCTCAGCACTGCTCTAGCGAAAAGTTGCCCCCCGTGTTCTGTTCCAGGATCAGTTTCCCCTGCCTCCATCCTGGTCTCAATGGAATACATGGGGATGAAGCTGACCTGAGAGCAGTACTCAGAGCTGTGGTTTTTATCAACGCCCTCTGAAGACACTGCCTGCCCAGCCAGAAATAGAACGTACACACAGTGAAGTGCTGTCTGGTAATTATTATTATTATTATTATTATATATATATATATATATATATTATTTTAAATTGAAACTTTATTAAACCAGGCAAGTCAGTTACTATCAAATTCTTATTCACAATGGCCTACACTGTGCCAAATGTAGAGCACCTACGGGACTCCCAATCACGGCAGGATGTGATACAGCCTGGATTCAAACCAGGGACTGTAGTGATGCTTCTTGCACTGAGATGCGAGCGGCCAAAGGGTGATGTCATGCAGTACATAACGCTGCTGAATGTTTCAGTCAGAGGAGGAGGAAAGAGAATCGTAGCTTGCCTGCTCGGTAGCACCAGGGGTACCAGCATTTCCCGTTGACTAGAAATACGGGTCTTTTGGCCCCAAAAATGAAGAAATGTCATAAATGAAACTGTTGCCGGTCAAAATGGCCCGGAGGAAAAATCCCATTGCAAAAATAATGCTTTTTATTCATGATGGAAATACCTTTTATTTAAATGCTTATCGGTTTATAGGTTCATGTTCATATTTTAGTGGAATTTAAATTGGGCTGTGTGTATTTTCGTTAGTCATTATGTATCTTATTTATCCAACACAACGATCACACGTGCACAGCATACAGAGCCTGTTCTGAGAGGGGTTTCTGCTGCTGCTCCTCAGTCGGATGCTGCTGGAGGAAAACATGTTTTAGAGACTGACAGACAGGGTCTGGTGGTGCAGTTCTCCCTGACAGACAGAGTCTGGTGGTGCAGTTCTCCCTGACAGACAGGGTCTGGTGGTGCAGTTCTCCCTGTCAGACTGACAGACAGAGTCTGGTGGTGCAGTTCTCCCTGACAGACAGGGTCTGGTGGTGCAGTTCTCCCTGACAGACAGGGTCTGGTGGTGCAGTTCTCCCTGACAGACAGAGTCTGGTGGTGCAGTTCTCCCTGACAGACAGGGTCTGGTGGTGCAGTTCTCCCTGTCAGACTGACAGACAGGGTCTGGTGGTGCAGTTCTCCCTGACAGACAGAGTCTGGTGGTGCAGTTCTCCCTGACAGACAGAGTCTGGTGGTGCAGTTCTCCCTGACAGACAGAGTCTGGTGGTGCAGTTCTCCCTGACAGACAGGGTCTGGTGGTGCAGTTCTCCCTGTCAGACTGACAGACAGGGTCTGGTGGTGCAGTTCTCCCTGACAGACAGGGTCTGGTGGTGCAGTTCTCCCTGTCAGACTGACAGACAGGGTCTGGTGGTGCAGTTCTCCCTGACAGACTGACAGACAGGGTCTGGTGGTGCAGTTCTCCCGTCAGACTGACAGACAGGGTCTGGTGGTGCAGTTCTCCCTGACAGACTGACAGACAGGGTCTGGTGGTGCAGTTCTCCCTGACAGACAGGGTCTGGTGGTGCAGTTCTCCCTGACAGACTGTCAGACAGGGTCTGGTGCAGTTCTCCCTGTCAGGGTCTGGTGGTGCAGTTCTCCCTGTCAGACTGACAGACAGGGTCTGGTGGTGCAGTTCTCCCTGACAGACTGTCAGACAGGGTCTGGTGGTGCAGTTCTCCCTGTCAGACTGACAGACAGGGTCTGGTGGTGCAGTTCTCCCTGTCAGACTGACAGACAGGGTCTGGTGGTGCAGTTCTCCCTGACAGACAGGGTCTGGTGGTGCAGTTCTCCCTGTCAGACTGACAGACAGGGTCTGGTGGTGCAGTTCTCCCTGACAGACAGGGTCTGGTGGTGCAGTTCTCCCTGACAGACTGACAGACAGGGTCTGGTGGTGCAGTTCTCCCTGTCAGACTGACAGACAGGGTCTGGTGGTGCAGTTCTCCCTGTCAGACTGTCAGACAGGGTCTGGTGGTGCAGTTCTCCCTGTCAGACTGACAGACAGGGTCTGGTGGTGCAGTTCTCCCTGACAGACAGGGTCTGGTGGTGCAGTTCTCCCTGTCAGACTGTCAGACAGGGTCTGGTGGTGCAGTTCTCCCTGTCAGACTGACAGACAGGGTCTGGTGGTGCAGTTCTCCCTGACAGACAGGGTCTGGTGGTGCAGTTCTCCCTGTCAGACTGACAGACAGGGTCTGGTGGTGCAGTTCTCCCTGTCAGACTGACAGACAGGGTCTGGTGGTGCAGTTCTCCCTGACAGACAGGGTCTGGTGGTGCAGTTCTCCCTGTCAGACTGACAGACAGGGTCTGGTGGTGCAGTTCTCCCTGACAGACAGGGTCTGGTGGTGCAGTTCTCCCTGACAGACTGACAGACAGGGTCTGGTGGTGCAGTTCTCCCTGTCAGACTGACAGACAGGGTCTGGTGGTGCCGTCCTCCCTGTCAGACTGACAGACAGGGTCTGGTGGTGCAGTTCTCCCTGACTGACAGGGTCTGGTGGTGCCGTCCTCCCTGTCAGACTGACAGACAGGGTCTGGTGGTGCAGTTCTCCCTGTCAGACAGGGTCTGGTGGTGCAGTTCTCCCGTCAGACTGACAGACAGGGTCTGGTGGTGCAGTTCTCCCTGTCAGACTGACAGACAGGGTCTGGTGGTGCAGTTCTCCCTGTCAGACAGGGTCTGGTGGTGCAGTTCTCCCTGACAGACAGGGTCTGGTGGTGCAGTTCTCCCTGACAGACTGACAGACAGGGTCTGGTGGTGCAGTTCTCCCTGTCAGACTGACAGACAGTGTCTGGTGGTGCAGTTCTCCCGTCAGACTGACAGACAGTGTCTGGTGGTGCAGTTCTCCCGTCAGACTGACAGACAGGGTCTGGTGGTGCAGTTCTCCCGTCAGACTGACAGACAGGGTCTGGTGGTGCCGTCCTCCCTGTCAGACTGACAGACAGGGTCTGGTGGTGCAGTTCTCCCTGACAGACAGGGTCTGGTGGTGCAGTTCTCCCTGTCAGACTGACAGACAGGGTCTGGTGGTGCAGTTCTCCCTGTCAGACTGACAGACAGGGTCTGGTGGTGCAGTTCTCCCTGTCAGACTGACTGACAGACAGGGTCTGGTGGTGCAGTTCTCCCTGTCAGACTGACAGACAGGGTCTGGTGGTGCAGTTCTCCCTGTCAGACAGGGTCTGGTGGTGCCGTCCTCCCTGACAGACAGGGTCTGGTGGTGCAGTTCTCCCTGTCAGACAGAGTCTGGTGGTGCAGTTCTCCCTGTCAGACTGACAGACAGAGTCTGGTGGTGCAGTTCTCCCTGACAGACAGGGTCTGGTGGTGCAGTTCTCCCTGTCAGACTGACAGACAGGGTCTGGTGGTGCAGTTCTCCCTGTCAGACAGGGTCTGGTGGTGCAGTTCTCCCTGTCAGACAGGGTCTGGTGGTGCAGTTCTCCCTGTCAGACAGGGTCTGGTGGTGCCGCCCTCCCTGTCAGACTGACAGACAGGGTCTGGTGGTGCAGTTCTCCCTGTCAGACAGGGTCTGGTGGACTGACAGACAGGGTTCTCCCTGTCAGACAGGGTCTGGTGGTGCAGTTCTCCCTGTCAGACAGGGTCTGGTGGTGCAGTTCTCCCTGTCAGACAGGGTCTGGTGGTGCCGCCCTCCCTGTCAGAGTAACCAACAGAGGACTTGGGAAGCATAACTACTGAAGAAATGGATTATTTTGTGAGTAACCTAATTTCTTCCTTTATTTACGTCTTCTAGTGAGTTTATCCAAACTGTCATCTCCTACCATTCTGATAGATTGGAGACGGTCAGAAAACATGGTTGTCATGTTAACCATTTGGTTGATATTCTATTGGTTACTTCTAGGCAGATGCCCCATGGGGCAGAGTGACCCACATGCACTTTAAATGTTAGAAATCACTAGTAAAACCTTTCTCGTGAATGACTTCATTACTGATCGCAGATTTGATTTCATGTTTCTCACTGAAGCATGGCTGTTTTCAGTGTCGCTATTAGTGAAGTCCACCCCCCCCCCCCCCTTCAGAATACAGATTTTCATACTGAGAAAAGGGTGGAGGGACAGTCTCTATTTTTACCAATACTCTCAGCTGTAAGGACATTTCATTTGGTGACTATGGGTGTGTTGATCATCATGCTATTCTGTTTAAATATCAGCCTCCGCCCACCAGTGCTGGCCATAACCCCGACCCTGTATAGCCCAACAAAACACTGCCCCACTTCCTTCACTGATTTCTCTGAACTATTGTCCTTGAGAACTGTGATACAATCATTGTGTTTGGTGATTTTAATATTCATGTTGACAAAGAGACTGACCATTGATTTTCGGAATCTTTTGAATTCTATGGACTTTATCCAACATGTTACTGGGCCCACACATGACCACGGTACTCTGGACCTGGTTATTGCCAAGGGGCTTTCTACTGGGCCCATCCATAACCACGGCCATATTCTGGACCTGATTATTACCCAAGGGGCTTTCTACTGGACCTGGTTATTACCAAGGGGCTTTCTACTGGACCTGGTTATTACCAAGGGGCTTTCTACTGGACCTGGTTATTACCAAGGGGCTTTATATTGGGCCCATCCGTTACCACGGCCATATTCTGGACCTGGTTATTACCAAGGGGCTTTCTACTGGGCCCTGTTTTTACCAAGGGGCTTTCTACTGGACCCGGTTATTACCAAGGGGCTTTCTACTGGATCTGGTTATTACCAAGGGGCTTTCTACCAATTTGTAAGTCGCTCTGGATAAGAGCGTCTGCTAAATGACTTAAATGTAAATGTAAATGTACTGGGCCCGGTTATTACCAAGGGGCTTTCTACTGGGCCCGGTTATTACCAAGGGGCTTTCTACTGGACCGGGTTATTACCAAGGGGCTTTCTACTGGACCCGGTTATTACCAAGGGGCTTTCTACTGGACCTGGTTATTACCAAGGGGCTTTCTACTGGGCCCGGTTATTACCAAGGGGCTTTCTACTGGACCGGGTTATTACCAAGGGGCTTTCTACTGGACCGGGTTATTACCAAGGGGCTTTCTACTGGGCCCGGTTATTACCAAGGGGCTTTCTACTGGGCCCGGTTATTACCAAGGGGCTTTCTACTGGGCCCGGTTATTACCAAGGGGCTTTCTATTGACATATATTCTATTGTTGGATGTTGCTTTATCTGATCACCACTGTGAATGTTTTACTACCCTGTAGCCCGTAGCACAGTGTTATACTGAACACACTATTAAGAAACACTATCTGACCTCTGAAGTTGCTACCGGATTTTATTAAGTGTATATATCCACCTGTTCTGCCTGTTCCCTCTTGTGATGCTTTAGTTGATAACTTTTAATAGCAAGTTAAGGGAAACCATTGATAACCACAACTGCAGTGAAGATGAAAAGGCCACAACCAAACCGAGAGGCTCTTGGATGAGTGAGGAAGCTCATACAATGACAGAGAAATTGCAGAAAGGCAAGGTGGAAGTGTAGAAATTCTGTTGCAGGTCCATTCTGCTATTCTGAGAGAGCAACTTGGCATATCTAACAAGGCAATTAGAAACGCCAGACGGGCTCACTTCTCTAACTCGATCACTACTACTCTGAATAATTAGAGAGTGCTGTTCTCCACCATTGATGGCCTGATAAATCCTACCACTGCAAACCTAAGTGAACTTTCCTCCACATCTGAGTGTGATGGGTTTGAGGCATATTTTAGACGTTAGGCCGGGTATCGGTCAAGCTCAACCTGATGATATGTGCCCTACCACGCGGAGGCATTAAAACATCCGGTCGTGACCGGCTGCGACACAGCTCGGGCTCCGCAGTGACGCCTCGAGGACTGCCACTCGGGAGGCGCAGGTGGAATGTTTACCTGGTTATACGTAGTCATCGCCCTCCAAGGCTACATGTTGTTTGTTGACATAGACATTACTAGCACAGAAAAAAAAATAAGGCCTACATTTTGACCTCAACCAGACGCAATAAAGTAGCCTAAATGCGGTATCATAGACAAAAAGTAGGTTATGTAGTATTGGATTGTGTTCTCTGTTCTCTTCCTCCTCCCATGCTCTCCCCTCCTCCTCATAAAGGAGGTTATGGATGGTGTTCTCTGTTCTCTTCCTCCTCCCACGCTCTCCCCTCCTCCTCATAAAGGAGGTTATGGATTGTGTTCTCTGTTCTCTTCCTCCTCCCACGCTCTCCCCTCCTCTCCTCATAAAGGAGGTTATGGATGGTGTTCTCTGTTCTCTTCCTCCTCCCACGCTCTCCCCTCCTCTCCTCATAAAGTAGGTTATGGATGGTGTTCTCTGTTCTCTTCCTCCTCCCACGCTCTCCCCTCCTCCTCATAAAGGAGGTTATGGATGGTGTTCTCTGTTCTCTTCCTCCACCCATGCTCTCCCCTCCTCTCCTCATAAAGTAGGTTATGGATGGTGTTCTCTGTTCTCTTCCTCCTCCCACGCTCTCCCCTCTTCCTCATAAAGGAGGTTATGGATGGTGTTCTCTGTTCTCTTCCTCCTCCCACGCTCTCCCCTCCTCTCCTCATAAAGGAGGTTATGGATGGTGTTCTCTGTTCTCTTCCTCCTCCCATGCTCTCCCGTGGATGGTGTTCTCTGTTCTCTTCCTCCTCCCATGCTCTCCCGAGGACCCTTCGCTCCTCAGGTCCTGCCCTCCAGCCTTCTCTGAAGCGATCTCTGCCCCTGTAGCAGCCTTCACACCACACACAGAAACGCACGTACAGACACACATATACACACGTGGGCCTCTGGACGAGGATGACTATGGAAGAGATGAAGAATGAAGCGGAGATGACCTCGATGGTTTCCATGACACTCTACACTGTGATGTACCCCGTCTTCCACGAGGTAAAGACGATTGGGTAAAGATGTAGTGTTTCTTCAATGTGTGTGTGTGTGTGTGTGTGTGTGTGTGTTCTCTAAGGTTATACCCAGATACACTTTTCCTCAAAGTTCCTTGTTGTACTATCATTGTGAGGACTTCTGGTACCCACAAGGACGGTAAAACCAAACCACACACACACTCTTCTTCAATGGTGTTTGTGTGTACCAGTGTACTGTAGGGTGTTTCTGCTGTGTTAGCTAATGAGATGAACTTCTATGTATGTAGCTACTAGCTATGCAGTTTGAAGTGTTTTCATGTTGTGCTAATTAGTATAGCTCTGTGTTTCCCTGTTTGTGAGGTGTGTGTATGTGCTATGTTAATGAGAAGATATATGTTAGAAGGGTTTTGATGCATTGATAATGTGTTTACAGTTGGAGAGAGTGAACCTGTCGGCAGCACAGACCCTGAGGACAGCGTTTCTAATGGTAAGGACCCATACACCAAATCACTCTTCATGGGAAAGGACAGTGTTTATAATGGTAAGGACCCATACACCAAATCACTCTTCATGGGAAAGGACAGCGTTTATAATGGTAAGGACCCATACACCAAATCACTCTTCATGGGAAAGGACAGCGTTTATAATGGTAAGGACCCATACACCAAATCACTCTTCATGGGAAAGGACAGCGTTTATAATGGTAAGGACCCATACACCAAATCACTCTTCATGGGAAAGGACAGGAGTTTATATGAAGGTAAGGACCCATACACCAAATCACTCTTCATGGGAAAGGACAGCGTTTATAATGGTAAGGACCCATACACCAAATCACTCTTCATGGGAAAGGACAGCGTTTATAATGGTAAGGACCCATACACCAAATCACTCTTCATGGGAAAGGACAGCGTTTATAATGGTAAGGACCCATACACCAAATCACTCTTCATGGGAAAGGACAGGAGTTTATATGAAGGTAAGGACCCATACACCAAATCACTCTTCATGGGAAAGGACAGGAGTTTATATGAAGGTAAGGACCCATACACCAAATCACTCTTCATGGGAAAGGACAGCGTTTATAATGGTAAGGACCCATACACCAAATCACTCTTCATGGGAAAGGACAGGAGTTTATATGAAGGTAAGGACCCATACACCAAATCACTCTTCATGGGAAAGGACAGCGTTTATGAAGGTAAGGACCCATACACCAAATCACTCTTCATGGGACAGGACAGCGTTTATAATGGTAAGGACCCATACACCAAATCACTCTTCATGGGAAAGGACAGCGTTTATAATGGTAAGGACCCATACACCAAATCACTCTTCATGGGACAGGACAGCGTTTATAATGGTAAGGACCCATACACCAAATCACTCTTCATGGGAAAGGACAGCGTTTATAATGGTAAGGACCCATACACCAAATCACTCTTCATGGGACAGGACAGCGTTTATAATGGTAAGGACCCATACACCAAATCACTCTTCATGGGAAAGGACAGGTAGTGAGATGGATGGACAGGACAGCATTTATAAAGGTAATGACCCATACACCAAATCACTCTTCATGGGACAGGCCAGCGTTTATAATGGTAAGGACCCATACACCAAATCACTCTTCATGGGACAGGCCAGCGTTTATAATGGTAAGGACCCATACACCAAATCACTCTTCATGGGAAAGGACAGCGTTTATAATGGTAAGGACCCATACACCAAATCACTCTTCATGGGAAAGGACAGGAGTTTATAAAGGTAAGGACCCATACACCAAATCACTCTTCATGGGACAGGACAGCGTTTATAATGGTAAGGACCCATACACCAAATCACTCTTCATGGGACAGGACAGCGTTTATAATGGTAAGGACCCATACACCAAATCACTCTTCATGGGACAGGACAGCGTTTATAATGGTAAGGACCCATCACCAAATCACTCTTCATGGGAAAGGACAGCGTTTATAATGGTAAGGACCCATACACCAAATCACTCTTCATGGGAAAGGACAGCGTTTATAAAGGTAAGGACCCATACACCAAATCACTCTTCATGGGAAAGGACAGCGTTTATAATGGTAAGGACCCATACACCAAATCACTCTTCATGGGAAAGGACAGCGTTTATAATGGTAAGGACCCATACACCAAATCACTCTTCATGGGACAGGACAGCGTTTATAATGGTAAGGACCCATCACCAAATCACTCTTCATGGGAAAGGACAGCGTTTATAATGGTAAGGACCCATACACCAAATCACTCTTCATGGGAAAGGACAGCGTTTATAATGGTAAGGACCCATACACCAAATCACTCTTCATGGGAAAGGACAGCGTTTATAATGGTATGGACCCATACACCAAATCACTCTTCATGGGAAAGGACAGCGTTTATAATGGTATGGACCCATACACCAAATCACTCTTCATGGGAAAGGACAGGAGTTTATAAAGGTAAGGACCCATACACCAAATCACTCTTCATGGGAAAGGACAGCGTTTATAATGGTAAGGACCCATACACCAAATCACTCTTCATGGGAAAGGACAGCGTTTATAATGGTAAGGACCCATACACCAAATCACTCTTCATGGGAAAGGACAGCGTTTATAATGGTAAGGACCCATCACCAAATCACTCTTCATGGGAAAGGACAGCGTTTATGAGAAACAGAATAGTCCTGAGGGGTATTTTAGGAAGCAGGATGAGATGTTTCTACAACTTGATTGGAGTCCACTTGTGGTAAATTCAATCGATTGGACATGATTTGGAAAGGCACATAACTGTCTATATAAGGTCCCACAGTTGACAGTGCATGTCAGAACAAAAACCAAGCCGTGAGGTCGAAGGAATTGTCCGTAGAGACAGGATTGTGTCGAGACACAGATCTGGGGAAGGTTACCAAACAATTTCTGCAGCATTGAAGGTCCCCAAGAACACAGTGGCCTCCGTCATTATTAAATGGAAGAAGTTTGGAAACACCAAGACTCTTCCTCTTTGGTGCTGGTCCCAAGAACCCGATGGTCACTCTGACAGAGCTCTAGAGTTCCTCTGTGGAGATGGGAGAACCTTCCAGAAGGACAATCGGGCCTTTATGGTTGAGTGCCCAGACGGAAGCCACTACTCAGTAAAAGGCACGTGACAGCCCGCTTGGACTTGGCCAAAATGCACCTATAGACTCTCAGACCATGAGAAACAAGATTCTCTGGTCTGATGAAACCAAAATGTTACTCTTTGGCCTGAATGCCAAGCGTCACGCCTTTTAGGAAACCTGGCACCATCCCTAGAGTGAAGCATGGTGGTGGCAGCGTCATGCTATGAGTATGTTTTCAGCGGCAGTTACTGGGAGACTAGTCAGGATCAAGGGAAAGATGAACAGAGCAAAGTACAGAGAGATCCTTAATGAAAACCTGCTCCAGAGAGCTCATGACCTCAGATTGGGTCAAAGGTTCACCTTCCAACAGGACAATGACCCTAAGCACACAGCCAAGACAATGCAGGAGTCGTTCCTTGAGTGTCCCAGCCAGAGCCCGGACTTGAACCCGATCATCGAACATCTCTGGAGAGACCTGAAAATAGCTGTGCAGTAACGCTCCCCATCCAACCTGACAGAGCTTGAGTAGAATTGGAGAAACTCCCCAAATACAGGTATGCCAAACTTGTAGCATCATACCCAAGAATACTCAAGGCTGTAATCGCTGCCAAAGGTGCTTCAACAAAGTACTGAGTAATGGCTGTAACCTACAAAAATGTGGAAAAGGTTAAGGAGTCTGAATACTTTCCGAAGGCACTGTAAACAGCTACTTATTGAAGGGTTTTTCTTTATTTTAACTATTTTATTCTTTGTAGAAAAGTAGTGAAGACATCAAAACTATGAAATAACACATATGGAATCATGTAGTAACCAAAAAAAGTGTTAAACAAATCAAACTATATTTGAGATTCTTCAAATAGCCACCCTTTGTCTTGATGACAGCTTTGCACACTCTTGACAACCAGCTTCACCTGGAATGCTTTTCCAACTGTCTTGAAGGAGTTCACACATATGTTGAGCACTTGTTGGCTGCTTTTCCTTTACTCTGCGGTCCAACTCATTCCAAACCATCTCAACTGGGTTGAGGTTGGGTGATTTGTGGAGGCCAGGTCATCTGATGCAGCACTCCATCATTCTCCTTCTTAGTAAAATAGCCCTTACACAGCCTGGAGGTGTGTGTTGGGTCATTGTCCTGCTGAAAAACAAATGATGTCCCACTAAGTTCAAACCAGATGGGATGGCGTATCACTGCAGAATGCTGTAGTAGCCATGCTGATTAAGTGTGCCTTGTGTTCTAAGTAAATCGCTGACAGTGTCACCAGCAAAGCACCATCACACCTCCTCCTCCATGCTTCACGGTGGGAACCACACATGCAGAGATCATCCGTTCACCTACTCTGTTGCTCACAGAGACACGGCGGTTGGAACCAAAAATCTCACATTTGGACACATCAGACCAAAGAACAGATTTCCACTGGTCTAATGTCCATCGCTCGTGTTTCTTGGCCCAAGCAAGTCTCTTTCTTATTGGTGTCCTTCAGTAGTGGTTTCTTTGCAGAAATTTGACCATGAAGATCTGATTCACTCAGTCTCCTCTGAACAGTTGGTGTTGAGATGTGTCTGTTACTTGAACTTGGTGAAGCATTTATTTGGGCTGCAATTTCTGAGGTGCAATTAATCGCTGGTTTCTGAGGCTGGGAACTCTAATGAATGTATCCTCTGCAGCAGAGGTATCTCTGGGTCTTCCATTCCTGTGGCGGTCCTCAGTTTCATCGTAGCGCTTGATGGTTTTTGCAACTGCATTTGAAGAAACTTCCGCATTGACTGACCTTCTGACCTTCGTCTTAAAGTAATGATGGACTGTCATTTCTCTTTGCTTATTTGAGCTATTTTTGCCATAATATGGACTTGGCCCTATTTGGTAAAAGACCATCTTCTGAATACCCCCACTACCTTGTCACAACACAAGTGTTTGGCTCAAATGCATTAAGAAGGAAAGAAATTCCACAAATGAACTTTTTAACAAGGTACACCTGCTAATTGAAATTCAATTCAGGTGACTACCTCATGAAGCTGGTTGAGAGAATGCCAAGAGTGTGCAATGCTGTCAATCAAGGCAAAGGGTGGCGACATTGAAGAATCTCAAATATAACACTTTTTTTTGGGGGGGGGGTTACTACATGATTCCCTATGCGTTATTAGATAGTTTTGATGTCTTCACTACTATTCTACAATGTAAAAGGCAAAGAGAAACCTTTTGAATGAGTAGGTGTGTCCAAATGTTTGACTGGTACTGTAAATATACTTTTTGGGGGGATGTTGGGACGTTTTCAGTGTAAACGTAAACAACTAAAGTTACACACCTGAAACCAGATATAAAGTATGTAGAAAAGCTAATGGGAGCTATCATGTATTTATTATGAATTGATTATAATAATTTACTATCGACAAAATAACTAGACGAGATGAATCTAAAACCCCCAGAATGTCATGACCTCTATTGACTTTTGTTTATTTTTCATTCACTCGGCCCCATTTGCAAAATGTGTATAATTGCAGGAAATGAGCTCCCCATGACTGTGGCTCGTGGGTCTGCATACCCACATCCATTTTGCCAAGTGGTGTAGAGAAAATGTTAGTTTTTAAACTAAGATCGCTGCGATTCTATGCATTTTGCCATGAGGCGGAAAGAAACAGCAATTTTACAGCACATTTCCTGCAATTCTACACTTTACCACAAGGTGGAGGCAAATGTTTGCAGTTTTTAACATGATAACTGATGATCATTGGGCCCCACCCTGGTTGGTAATTGGACATTGCTTACTACAAGTTTAGATAGCTGGCCGCTAGACTAAAGTACCCATCTAAAACAATGTAGCTGACATGGGCTAATTGAGTGTCTGCTGATGCACAACCAAATGTTGAAAATGCACCTTGTGATTTTCTATTAGTCCAACTCTCAACAGTAAATTGATATTAAATTATTATGAGTAATAATTGGTCTGCAGGCCACCAGCTGACGATCCCTGTCATAGACTGATGTGTGCTCTGTGGTTGATTAGCAGTGCCTGGTGCTCTGTGGTTGATTAGCAGAGCCTGGTGCTCTGTGGTTGATTAGCAGAGCCTGGTGCTCTGTGGTTGATTAGCAGAGCCTGGTGCTCTGTGGTTGATTAGCAGAGCCTGGTGCTCTGTGGTTGATTAGCAGAGCCTGGTGCTCTGTGGTTGATTAGCAGAGCCTGGTGCTCTGTGGTTGATTAGCAGAGCCTGGTGCTCTGTGGTTGATTAGCAGAGCCTGGTGCTCTGTGGTTGATTAGCAGAGCCTGGTGCTCTGTGGTTGATTAGCAGAGCCTGGTGCTCTGTGGTTGATTAGCAGAGCCTGGTGCTCTGTGGTTGATTAGCAGGGCCTGGTGCTCTGTGGTTGATTAGCAGAGCCTGGTGCTCTGTGGTTGATTAGCAGAGCCTGGTGCTCTGTGGTTGGCATGAGAAGGAGCCTGGTGCTCAGGACATCATCATGAAGATCCTGGGTGCTCTGGAGGTTGATTAGCAGAGTCACTGGTGCATGGCTGTGGTTGATGTGGAAGGTCCTGGTCTCTTTCTGCGTTTGTCTCTGTCCTCTTGTGTGTCTGTCTGTTCTGCAGTGACTAACCTCATCCCCAAGAAGACGTTAGGCATTATGCCTCTGTGTACAGTACTGTCTGTCTCCTCATGGTGGCACTGTTTCACCACAAATTTAACAGCCTCCTCCTGTGAGACATCCTCCCACCAGGATAGAATTTCCTCTCCTGCATGGCCTGATTGATGGTAGTAATGAAGCCTTGTGCTCAGGTTGATTAACACAGTGATGAAGCGCCCTCGCTCCTGGTTGAATACTAAATATGAAAGTATTCATACCCCTTGACTTGTTCCATATTATGTTGTTACAGCCTGAATTCAAAATTGATTAAATGTATTTTTTTCTTCTCACCCATCCAGCCAATAACCCACAATGACTCTGTGGAAAACATATTTTAGCATATTCATTTCAAATTTTATTACAGCCATATCTAATTTACATAAGTATTCACACCCCGAATCAATACATGTTAGAATCTCTTTGGCAGCCATTATAGCTGTGAGTCTTTCTGTGGTAAGTCAGATTAGCTGTGAGCCTGGTGCTCTGTGAGTTGAGTCTTTCTGGGTAAGTCTGTGATGTGTGCTTTCTGGGTAAGTCTGTAAGAGCCTGGTGATGTTTCTGGGTAAGCCTGTAAGAGCTGTGTGGTTTCTGGGTAAGTCTGTAAGAGCTGTGAGCCTGGTTCTGTGGTTGAAGTCTGTAAGAGCTGTGTGGGATTAGCAGAGCCTTTCTGGGTAAGTCTGTAAGAGCTGTGAGTGTTTCTGGGTAAGTCTGATTAAGAGCTGCTCTGAGTCTTTCTGGTGCTCTGTGGTTGATTGTAAGTCAGCTGTGAGCCTAAGTGTCTTTCTGTGGCTGATTACAGAGCCTGGATGCTCTGTAAAATGTTTCTGATTGAAGTTGGATCATTCCTGGACAGTCTTGCCATAGATTTTCAAGTAGATTTAAGTCAAAACTGTAACTAGGCCACTTTGGGAACATTCAAGGTCGTCATGGTAAGCAACTCTAGTGTATATTTGGCCTTGTGTTTCAGGTTATTGTCTTGCTGAAAGGTGAATTCATCTCCCAGTGTCTGTGGTTGATTAAGCCTGGTTGCTCTCTAGGAGTTTTGCCAGTACTTGGTGCTCTATTCCATTTATTTTTATCCTGAAAAACTCTGTGTCCTTGCCGATAACAAGATACCCATAACATGATGATGCCACCACCATGTTTGGAAATCATGAAGGTGCTCAGTGATGTGTTGTTGGAGAAGAAAGTGGAGGTCAACTTCATCGTAGTCACTACGAACGCATGGCATGCAGGCGATGTGGAAGGTATACATGCTTCCCTATCTTTCTGCGTTTGTGGAGTCCTCTTGTGTGTCTGTCTGTTCTGCAGTGACTCTTGTCACACCTCATCTGTAACCAAGAAGACGTTAGGCATTATGCCTCTGTATTTTACAGTATTGTCCTCTCCTCACTGGTTGGCACTGTTTACACCATCCAAATTTAATAAATAACTTCTCCATGATCAAAGGGACATTATTATTATTTTTATTTATTTTACCAATCTCCAATGCATGCCCTGATTGATGGCATTGGAAAACCTCCCTGGTCTTTGTGGTTGAATCTTTTGTTTGAAATCCACTGCTTGACACCTTACAATTATCTGTATGTGTGAGCTACAGAGATGACACACAGTGTGTATGTGTGGTACAGTATCTGTATGTGTGAATACAAATATACAGAGTCATTCAAAAGTATGTTCAACACTTTTATTGACTTGTTCCATATTATGTTGTTACAGCCTGAATTCAAAATTGATTAAATTTATTTTTTTCTTCTCACCCATGGAACACAATAACCCACAATGACTAAGGGCAAAACATATTTTAGCATATTCATTTCAAATTTTATTACAGCCATATCTAATTTACATAAGTATTCACACCCCGAATCAATACATGTTAGAATCACCTTTGGCAGCCATTATAGCTGTGAGTCTTTCTGGGTAAGTCAGTAAGAGCTGTGAGTCTTTCTGGGTAAGTCTGTAAGAGCTGTACAGTCTTTCTGGGTAAGTCTGTAAGAGCTGTGAGTCTTTCTGGGTAAGTCTGTAAGAGCTGTGAGTCTTTCTAGGGTAAGTCTGTAAGACCACTGCTACCTGCTTTCTGGGTAAGTCTAACCAAGAGCTACCTGAGTCTTTCTAACCACTAAGTCTGTAAGAGCTGTGAGGGTTTCTGGGTCCCAAACCTGTCTGTAAGAGCTGTGAGTCTTTCTGGGTAAGTCTGTAAGAGCTGTGAGTCTTTCTGGGTAAGTCTGTAAGAGCTTTCTACACCTGGATATTTCTTTTAAAATGTTTCTAGCTCTGTCCAGTTGGATCATTCCTGGACAGTCTTGCCATAGATTTTCAAGTAGATTTAAGTCAAAACTGTAACTAACCACAATGGGAACATTCAAGGTCGTCATGGTAAGCAACTCTAGTGTATATTTGGCCTTGTGTTTCAGGTTATTGTCTTGCTGAAAGGTGAATTCATCTCCCAGTGTCTGTTGGGAAGCAGACTAAACTAGGTTTTCCTCTAGGATTTTTGCCAGTACTTAGCTCTATTCCATTTATTTTTATCCTGAAAAACACCCTAGTCCTTGCCGATAACAACCATACCCATAACATGATGATGCCACCACCATGTTTGGAAATATGAAGCGGGGTGCTCAGTGATGTGTTGTTGGATTTGCCACAAACATAACGTGTTGTTTTCAGGGCAGTTTTACGTAGTGCGTTATTGCGAACAGGATGCATGTTTAGGAGTATTTGTATTCTGTACAGGCTTCCCTATTTTTCATTTATGTTAGTATTGTTTAAATGTAGTATGTTTACAACCATCAAGTGTGCACACATGCATATACACAAACTCTGTAACTCCCAGTTTGTAATCACACTTCTCAAGAAATTCCTGAGTGGTTTCCTGTACAGTACCTCAAAAGTTTGGCACACTACATTCAAGTGACTGGGTGTACTTCCTGCTTTTGATACATTTTCCAAAGTGTAATAAATAACATCTCCATATGAAGGGATAACATTACGTGTTTTTATTTATTTTACCATTCACCTGTAGCCACCCTTTGTCTTGATGACAGCTTTGCTACAAACTTGGTGTTAGTATCTTACCTTTATTCCCCTCACAGTCACTACGAGGGAACTTTCTTATTTAGCAACAGGCCTTGGTACAGTGTGTTACTGCCTGTTCAAGGTACAGAATCTGTATGTGTGACTTTCTGCTTTTATTCCATCTAGCAAACGTGTTAATGCTCTAATCACTAGGCTTTGTCTTCTAACCACTAGTGCACCTACCACTTCTACATTAACCATTTTACCAGGCTACACCTTACATTTAACTAGGCTAAGTCAGTTCAGAACAAATACTTCCTCCTTACACTCTAACGGCCTAGGGACCACACAGTGGGTTAACTGCTACCTTGTTCAGGGCAGAACTTCCAGATTTTTACCTTGTCAGCTCGGTGATTACCCTATCTGCTACCTAACTAACCACTAGGCTACCCCTTGGTTACTGGCACCTCCTGCTCTAACCACTAGGCTAGGCTACACTACAGGCTACCTACCTCCTCTACACTCTAACCACTAGGCTACCTACCTCCTCTACACTCTAACCACTAGGCTACCTGCCTCCTCTACACTCTAACCACTAGGCTACCTACCTCTACACTCTACCACTAGGCTACCTGCCCACTCAGTCTGAAACCTGTACAGGTGTCCTGTTATTTACACTCTAACCACTAGGCTACCTGTCTCTCTACACTCTCAAGTCACTGCTGCTACCTGTTACCACCTTTACACTCTAACCACTAGGCTACCAGACCTCTCTAACTCTAACCACTAGGCTACCTGCTTTTAGCCACTCTAACCACTAGGCTACCTGCCTCCTCTACACTCTAACTGTCCTTAGGCTACCTGTCCAAATTCCTCTTTTAGCCACTCTAACCACTAGGCTACTCCTCTACACTTTCCCACTCACAGTCACTGTACTTCCTCTTTTAGCCAGGCTACCTACACACTACCTCTAACTAGGTGGACATTAGACCCTGTCCACTAACTTTCCTGGTGCCAGTGTCACAGTCACATCTGTACTTCCTGCTATCATTTTTTTTCAACAGGCAATGGCCCAGACACTTCAGCTGTAACATTTTTGATTAGTGCTTTGTAAAACCCCCTCCACAATCACCTTCAACTTTGAGATTTTGGGATGATGTTGTAGAGTACAGTGAAAACAGCCAACAAGTGCTCTAATATGTTCCAATTTTAGTCATGTCATCATGCTGGTTTAACAATGTCAACAATGTGGCAAAGCTGTCAGTCAAACCTCTTTGTAGACTTTCTGAAGTCACTGTACTTCCTGCTTTTAGCCAGGCTACACTACAGTGTTACCTCTCTCTAACTTTCCCCTCAGTCACTGTACTTCCTGCTTTTAGCCAGGCTACACTACAGTGTTACCTCTCTCTAACTTTCCCCTCACAGTCACTGTACTCTGCTCCAGAAACACACACACAACACACACACACACACACACACACACATTCTTCACACACACACTTACACATGGGTACTCTGCTCTCACACACACACAGACAGTACTTTCTCATTCAATTTGAGTGGGGCTGTTCTGTTAGTGCCTCTGGAATGCTCTCTATTTACATTCCACCACCACCTTGTTGACCTGTCTCCATGGTGACTCAGGCTGTCTTCGTGTGAGTGTGTAGAGTTCATGATTGACAGGCCTGAGGTAAAGGAGTTCATGGTTCAGGACTTGAATGACAAGATGGGCACTCAAACACATCCTCAGCAAGATCCCGGATGAAATCAACGACAGAGTACGCTTTTAAGAAGGAGTAAGGGTTACAGACCATCAAGTCACTGCACATACATGCATATACACACACGAGCTCTGAGACCTCCCAGTACACGTCTGTGGCGTCACTCACACTTCTCAAGCACACATTCTCTTGTTTCCATGTACAGTACCAGTCAAAAGTTTGGACACACCTACTCATTCAAGGGTTGTTTTTTTTTTTTTTGTGTGTGACTATTTTCTACATTGTAGATTAATAATAACATCAAAACTATGAAATAACACAACGTGATGGTTTATTTTTTTAGATTCTTCATGTAGTAGCCACCCTTTGTCTTGATGATGTCTGTTGGACAGCTTTGACACAGGGTTGAGATGGTTCAGGATTCTGACTGCAACCAGATTGAGATATTCAGGATGTTACTGCTATTGGACTAAGAAAGTGGGTTGAGATGGTTCAGGATTTGACTCGTTGGACAAGTCAGGTTAAGAACATGGTTCAGGATGTCTGACTATTTGGACAAGGGTTGAGGCCTCTGACTGCTGTAGGACTAAGTTGAGATGGTTAATGTCTGACCTGTTCTAAGGGAGATGGTTCAGGATGTCTGACTGCTGTTTTTTAAGAAGGTCGGGTTGATGGTTCAGGATGTCTGACTCTGGACTAAGGGTTGAGATGGTTCAGGATGTCTGACTGCTGTTCTAACCAAGGGTTAGATGGTTCAGGATACCTGACTGCTGTAGGACTCTAACCACTGAGATGGTACCTCAGGATCTGACTGCTGTTGGACCACTAGGCTAGATGGTTCCAGATGTCTGACTGCTGTTGGACCACTAGGCTATGGCCCAATTCTGACTGGTGGACTAAGAAGGAAATGCATTGAGATGGTTCAGGTGTGCTGCATGTTACTAAGGGTTGAGATGGTTCAAGATGTCTGACTGCTGTTGGACAAAAACAATGAGGGCTATGATGAAATGTCTGACTCATTGGACCAAGGAAAGTTGAGATGGTTCAGGATGTCTGACTGCTGTTGCTAAGAGGATACGTTGAGATGGTTCAGGATGTCTGACTGCTGTTGGACTAAGGGTTGAGATGGTTCAGGATGCTGACCCCAAATAAGATGCTTCAAGGAGTTCAAGTTAACAGACACATCTCAACATAAGATGTTAGATGGTGACTGATTGAATCAGGATTCAGGATTGCTGCAAAGAAACCACTACTAAAGGACACCAATAAGATGTCTGACTTGCTTGGGCCAAGAAACACGAGCAATGGACATTAGATGGTTCAGGATGTCTGACTGCCGTTGGACTTTGGTCTGATGATGTCTGACTGCGTTGGACCAAATTTGTGATTTTTAAGGGTTCCAGATGGTTCAGGATGTCTTTCATTGGACTAAGATGGAGTAGGGTTGAGATGGTTCAGGATGATCTGACTGCATGTGTGGTTGTGAAGCATGGAGTTGAGATGGTTCAGATGTCTGACTGCTGTTGGACTAAGATGGGTGTTGAGATGGTTCAGGATGTCTTTGCTGGTGACAGTGTCAAGGCATTCTGCAGGTTGAGATGTTTCAGGATGTCTGCCATCCCATCTGGTTTCCTGGCTACTGGGACTATCATTTGTTTTTCAACAGGACAATGGCCCAACACGCCTCCAGGCTGTGTTAATTTTATTTGACCAGAAGGAGAGTTTGATGGAGTGCTGCATCAGATGACCTGGCCTCTGTTTTCACCTGACACTCAACCCAATTGAGATGGTTTGGGATGAGTTGGACCGCAGAGTCAAAATGGAAAAAGCAGCCAACAAGTGCTCAGTTTATGTGGGATCTCCTTCAAGACTACAGGTTGGAAAAATCATTCATCATGAAGCTGGTTGAGAGAATGTCAAGAGTGTGCAAAGCTGGTTCAATCTGGCAAATATATGACTACTGGTTGATGAGGTCTCAATATATCACCCATACTGGTTTATTGGGAACAATAGATCACCCATACTGGTTTACATCTGGCCCGTGGACTAAGAATATATCACCCATACTGGTTTACATCTGCCTGTACAATATATCAATACTGGTTTAAATGGGGACAGGATATCACCCATAGTGAGTTTACATCTGGCCCGTACAATATATCACCCAGGGGTTTGGATCTGGAAGGTAAATATATCAGATACTGGTTGAGATGGTTCAGGATGTCTGACTGGTTTACATTGGACTAAGAATCACCCATACTGGTTGAGATGGTTCAAGATGTCTGACTGCTGTCTGGACTAAATATTGAGATGGTTATCTGGCCCAGGATGTCTGACCCATACTGGTTTACATCTGGACTAAGAAGGACTAAGGGTTGAGATACTGGTTCAAGATGTCTGACTGCTACATTGGACTAAGAAGGACCCATAAGGGTTGAGATGGTTCAAGATGTCACCCATACTGTTTACATCTGTTGGACTAAGAAGGACCCATAAGGGTTGAGATGGTTCAAGATGTCTGACTGTTTGTTGGACTAAGAAGGAGTAAGGGTTGAGATGGTTCAGGATGTCTGACTACTGGTTTACATCTGGACTAAGAAGGAGTAAGGGTTGAGATGGTTCAGGATGTCTGACTGTTTACATTGGACTAAGAATCAGTACTGGTTGAGATGGTTCAGGATGTCTGACTGCTGTTGGACGTTGGACTACAATATATCACACAGACTGGATATCTGGCCCGTACCATAAATCACCCATACTGGTTTACATCTGGTCAACATATGTCTTCCGATACTGGTTTAATCTGGCCAGTACAATATATCACCCATACTGGTTTAGAACTGGCCAGTACAATATATCACACATACTGGTTTACACAGTCCAATTAAGACATCTGTTATTTTCCTTCTCCCTCAGCTATCAGCAGATCTGGCCCGTACAATTTCAGACGTTGTGTGTTTCACCCTACTGGTTTCATCTCTGAAAGATATCACCCATACTGCGTTTACATCTGTTTTCCCAGGCACTGGTTTAACACCAAATATATCACCCATACTGGTTTACATTGTGAAATATATCCATACTGGTTTACATCTGGCCCGACACAATATATCAATACTGGTTTACATCTTCACAATATATCACCCATACTGGTTTATATCTGGCCCTCATACAATATATCACCCATACTGGTTTACATCTGGCCCTACAATATATCACCCATACTGGTTTACATCTGGCCCATACAATATATCACCCATACTGGTTTACATCTGGCCCGTACAATATATCACCCATACTGGTTTATATCTGGCCCGTACAATATATCACCCATACTGGTGTATATCTGTCCCGTACAATATATCACCCATACTGGTGTATATCTGGCCCCTACAATATATCACCCATACATACTGGTTTACATCTGGCCCCTACAATATATCACAATATATCACCCATACTGGTTTACATCTGGCCCGTACAATATATCACCCATACTGGTTTACATCTGGCCCGTACAATATATCACCCATACTGGTTTACATCTGGCCCGTACAATATATCACCCATACTGGTTTACATCTGGCCCGTACAATATATCACCCATACTGGTTTACATCTGGCCCGTACAATATATCACCCATACTGGTTTACATCTGGCCCGTACAATATATCACCCATACTGGTTTACATCTGGCCCGTACAATATATCACCCATACTGGTTTACATCTGGCCCGTACAATATATCACCCATACTGGTTTACATCTGGCCCGTACAATATATCACCCATACTGGTTTACATCTGGCCCGTACAATATATCACCCATACTGGTTTACATCTGGCCCGTACAATATATCACCCATACTGGTTTACATCTGGCCCGTACAATATATCACCCATACTGGTTTATATCTGGCCCGTACAATATATCACCCATACTGGTTTACATCTGGCCCGTACAATATATCACCCATACTGGTTTACATCTGGCCCGTACAATATATCACCCATACTGGTTTACATCTGGCCCGTACAATATATCACCCATACTGGTTTACATCTGGCCCGTACAATATATCACCCATACTGGTTTATATCTGGCCCGTACAATATATCACCCATACATACTGGTTTACATCTGGCCCATACAATATATCACCCATACTGGTTTACATCTGGCCCCTACAATATATCACCCATACTGGTTTACATCTGGCCCGTACAAGATATCACCCATACTGGTTTACATCTGGCCCGTACAATATATCACCCATACTGGTTTACATCTGGCCCGTACAATATATCACCCATACTGGTTTACAGGTCAACTCCAGTCCCTCCCAACAGCCCAACTCCAGTCCCTCCCAACAGCCCAACTCCAGTCCAGTCCTCCCAACAGCCCAATGACAGAAGAGAGGGGCTGGAATCCTCGGTTACTGCAGATGGGGTATTTTGGTTCCCATGTCTGTATTGAGTTCAATGCTGACGCAGACCTTCACCGGTATTCCAGCTGAACGCATGGTATTCATAGAGCCAAAGGATTCTGTAGGCATCACCAAGCAAAGAGCATTTGAAATGCACTGTACTACTACCTAGTAGCCTATGTTCATTGCCAGATAGACCTTTTGCTTTACTGTCTAGGGGGCTGTCCATGGTGCTGATAAAGCACAACGGAGACGGGTTACACATTTCACGTCAACCTGTCACTTCAAAAGCACCCAGCGGTCGTTTGTCCCATCTTTTTGACTTGATTTATTGTCTTATAGCGTGATATAAGCAGAATTCAATATCATTCTTTGTTTATTGTGGTCTGGTGCACTGCTTAGTAGAACATGTGACTGTGTGGCAGTAATGATAGTTGTTGTTTTCAGGGTGGTTCAACGTGACCCATTGTGAAATCACATTTTCGGGTTGATTCTCTGAAGCCTGACATTTCCACAGATCAAAGCACTGTATCAATCCCAGCGTACCATGGTTTCCTGTGACTGACACTGCCTTCCACGTGTGTCCCTCTCTGTCCCCGCTTGTTTCCAGGGCGATAAACGTGTTTGTCAGCGCGAACAGGCTCATCCACCAAACCAACCTAATACTCCAGACCTTCAAGAGCGTGACATAGACTGGGGTTAACCACACCAACCCAGGCTTTTATCAGAGGACAGGAAACCCTTTCTGTGTACAATGTTCAGATTCTGTTTCTGGGACTGTATCATTTATAAATCTTGCTTCAAGAGGGAGATAACGTAGAGTTGCAGGTGGCCAGATTATAATTAAATTGCCAGAGATTTTCTTTTTTTTTTTTTGTATTTTTTTCCACCAGGATCATGCTATCTCCACAGAGCATCTCATGTCATGCTATCTCCACAGAGCATCTCATGTCATGCTATCTCCACAGAGCATCTCATGTCATGCTATCTCCACAGAGCATGTCATGTCATGCTATCTCCACAGAGCATGTCATGTCATGCTATCTCCACAGAGCATCTCATGTCATGCTATCTCCACAGAGCATGTCATGTCATGCTATCTCCACAGAGCATGTCATGTCATGCTATCTCCACAGAGCATGTCATGTCATGCTATCTCCACAGAGCATCTCATGTCATGCTATCTCCACAGAGCATCTCATGTCATGCTATCTCCACAGAGCATCTCATGTCATGCTGTCTCCACAGAGCATCTCATGTCATGCTGTCTCCACAGAGCATCTCATGTCATGCTGTCTCCACAGAGCATCTCATGTCATGCTATCTCCACAGAGCATCTCATGTCATGCTATCTCCACAGAGCATGTCATGTCATGCTATCTCCACAGAGCATCTCATGTCATGCTATCTCCACAGAGCATGTCATGTCATGCTATCTCCACAGAGCATGTCATGTCATGCTATCTCCACAGAGCATCTCATGTCATGCCATCTCCACAGAGCATCTCATGTCATGCCATCTCCACAGAGCATGTCATGTCATGCCGTCTCCACAGAGCATGTCATGTCATGCCGTCTCCACAGAGCATCTCATGTCATGCCGTCTCCACAGAGCATCTCATGTCATGCCGTCTCCACAGAGCATGCCGTGCCGTCTCCACAGAGCATGCCGTGCCGTCTCCACAGAGCATGCCGTGCCGTCTCCACAGAGCATGCCGTGCCGTCTCCACAGAGCATGCCGTGCCGTCTCCACAGAGCATGCCGTGCCGTCTCCACAGAGCATGCCGTGCCGTCTCCACAGAGCATGTCATGTTAAAGATCCTCCCATTTCTTTCATTTGATCTCTCATTTTGTCCATGTGGAAGCCAAAAGACGCGGCCTTAACGTGGCCATGGAGTCATTCCTTAATGGACGCTAAATGGTTCATATGGGGATGGTTTCTGTATTTTGAAAGTTACATATCTTGAAAACTTGATAGCAACAGCAATGTCAACAATGGACTAATGAAGGCAAAATATGTTTTTTGGGGCGGAGTTGTCCTTTAAACTGGGTGTGAATACAGAATGTGAAAAATGCAGAAGTGCCTAACTTGAACAATGAGACATGATGTATCAAGTTGTATATTTAACAGCTATTTGGTTGCAAAATGTTAAAATAAAATAGATAAAATAGAATAAAATAGATGATGATGATGATTCAAGTTGTATATTTAACAGCTATTTGGTTGCAAAATGTTAAAATAAAATAGATAAAATAGAATAAAATAGATGATGATGATGATGATGGTTCAAGTTGTATATTTAACAGCTATTTGGTTGCAAAATGTTAAAATAAAATAGATAAAATAGAATAAAATTGATGATGATGATGATGATGATTCAAGTTGTATATTTAACAGCTATTTGGTTGCAAAATGTTAAAATAAATAGTTGAAACATTTTGGAAAGATTTTAAAAAGGGTATATATATATTTTGCCTTTGTCATTTCCCATGTAAAATAGGTATTTATTCCTTCCCTGTGTGACAGTAGATTTGCCATGCTGGAATTAAGAAGCTATTCTTGGCACCTGTTTCCATCAGTCGGTTAATCCCATTCTGACAGCGTTAATTCTGAGACGTTTATTATTGAAATCACTGAGACCTCATTTCTGATCCTGCCACTGTTGGCGACGGCGCTTATCAGCTAATTCAGAGACGCTAGAGAGTGTGTGTGTGTGTGTGTGAAATGATTCCCAAGAGAGTGTATCTCAGTGTTTCATTTGACTGTGTTAGGTGTAAAACTGTTAAATGAGCAGCTGGACATTTAGGGTGTGTGTATGTGTTCACATTCACCATTAGGACGGGTAGGGTTGTAAACAAAGGGATTTGGAAACTCCTAAAAGTAAACTGTTCTCTCCGCCTCCATTTTGTGTGTGTTTTTGTAGGTGTCTGTGCATGTGTTGGAGTGATTAAAGCAATTGGTGAAGTTACTGTGTTGCTATGCTGAACATGTTACTGGGGGGGGGCATTGTGAATAGACCACAGAAATGCCTGCTGGACACCCGAACACAAGCCTCACTCGGTTGTTGCCAGGAGACATTAGCTCCAGGCTTTGAGAGATGGGCATAATAAAATAATAGTGGAGGGTTTATTTGCTACTGTTATGGCTACTGGTGGCAGTTAACTCTCTGGGACTGTTTTACAGTACTGGAAGAGTGCTAGGATTCATGTTGGTTGCACTTTTATTTAACCCTTATTTTACCAGGTACGTTGACTGAGAACGCGTTCTCATTTACAGCAACAACCTGGGGAATCGTTACAGGGGAGAGGAGGGGGGATGAATGAGCCAATTGGAAGGTAGGTGTCCATGATGGGTATGAGGACCAGATTGGGAATTTAGCCGGGACATGTTAACGCCCCTACTCTTACGATGAGGGCCATGGGGGCACTTTAGATCAGAGAGTCAGGACACCTGAGGAAAGAGTGCCTCCTACTGGCCCTCCAACACCACTTCCAGCAGCATCTGGTCTCCCATCTAGTGACGGACCAGGACCCAGCTCAGGATCCAGCACTGGTATGCTGCTGGGTGCTACTGGCAACCCTATCCTATATTTGACAATGGTGGTGTGAGGGGCAAAGCCTACTTTCAATGTTATAAAGTGAAGAACACACGCTGTGGGAAAATAATTCAAACCAAACACTAGGTCGAAGCCTTGGAGTGCTTTACTTAATGGTTGGAAAACCGCTCTGAAGACCAACCTCTAAGGAGAGGAGACCCAGTCATACTGTACACAAAGGGTCAGCAGAACACCATGTGACTGTGAGCTGGTACGGTGGAAGGTCGACTGAGTGAAAATATACACGCAACATGTAAAAGCGTTTTGTGAGCTGAAATAAAAGATGCCAGAAATTGTTCCTATGCACAAAAATATTATTTTGTGCCCAAATATGTTAACATCCCTGTTAGTGAGCATCGCTTGTGCCAAGATAATCCATCCATCTGACAGGTGTGGCATATCATGAAGCTGATTAAACAGCATGATCATTACACAGGTGCACGTTGTGCTGGGGACAATAAAAGGCCCCTTTAAAACACAATGCCAATGTGTGGTGAACAGAGTGCTCCACGGTAGCGGTGGGGTTATGCTATGGGCAGGAATAAGCTACGGACAACAAACACAACAGCGTTTTATCGGTGGCCATTTGAATGCACAGAGATACCGTGACGAGATCCTGAGGTCCATTGTCGTGCCATTCATCCACCGCCATCACCTCATGTTTCAGCGTGATAATGCACGGCACCATGTCACAAGGATCTGTACACAATTTCTAGAATATGAAAATGTCCCAGTTCTTCTATGGCATGCATACTCACCAGACATGTCACCCATTGAGCATGTTTGGGATGCTCTGGATCTACGTGTACGACAGTGTGTTCCAGTTCCAGCCAATATCCAGCAACACACAGCCATTGAAGAGAAGTGGGACAACATTCCACAGGCTCCAATCACCAGCCTGATCAACTCAATGTGAAGGAGTTGTGTCTGGCTGCATGAGGCATATGGCGGGTCACACCAGATACTGACTGGTTTTCTGATCCTACCTATTGTTTATCTGTGACCAACCGGATGCATGTCTGTATTCCCAGTCATGTGACATCCATAGATTAGCGCCTAATGAATTTATTAGAATTGACTGTGACTGATTTCCTTATATGAATTGTAACTAAGTAAAATCTTTGAAAATGTTGCATGTTTGCATTTATATATATATTTTGTACTGTATGTGCAATGTATGTATGTGTAAAAGGTAGGGGCACCACTTTGGTTTGGGAGGACATGGCGGGGGGTCTGGGGCGCCTCCTCAAGAATTGTCATTTGTACACAATTCAAAATGGCGTCTCTAGTTAGATCAAAAATGCCCACAGTCATCAAGCTTGGTAAGATGATTAAATATGTTTAAGTGTTTAATCAGACTGAACTAGAGGTAATTCAATAATAACTACTGTGTTGCACCTTTAATCAACAGCCTTACAAATGAACAACTCCTAAAAAAAATAAAGACTTCCTCTATCTCTGCATCACTGGGGCCAAGCTTCCTGCCATCCAGGACCTCTATACCAGGCGGTGTCAGAGGAAGGTCCTAAAAATTAAGGAAGGTCACAATCATTCAGATTTGCCACCAATGCTCCTTATAGGACACATCACTGTCCTCTATACTCCTCTGTAAACTGGTCATCTCTGTATACCCGTCGCAAGACCCACTGGTTGATGCTTATTTATAAAACACTCTTAGGCCTCACTCCCCCCTATCTGAGATACCTACTGTAGCCCTCATCCTCCACATACAACACTCGTTCTGCCAGTCACATTCTGTTAAAGGTCCCCAAAGCACACACATCCCTGGGTCGCTCCTCTTTTCAGTTCGCTGCAGCTAGCGACTGGAACGAGCTGCAACAAACACTCAAACTGGACAGTTTTATCTCCATCTCTTTATTCAAAGACTCAATCATGGACACTCTTACTGACAGTTGTGTCTCTTTGTGTGATGCATTGTTGTCTCTACCTTATTGCCCTTTGTGCTGTTGTCTGTACCCAACAATGTTTGTACCCTGTTTTGTGCTGCTACCATGTTGTGTTGCTACCATGTTCTGCTGCTACCATGTTGTGTTGCTACCATGTTGTGTTGTTACCATGTTGTGTTGTTACCATGCTGTGTTGTCATGTGCTGCTGCCATGTTGTGTTGGTACCATGCTGTGTTGTCATGTTTTGTTGCTGCCATGTTGTGTTGTTATGTGCTGCTGCCATGTTGTGCTGCTACCATGCTGTGTTGTCATGTGCTGCTGCCATGTTGTGTTGTTACCATGTTGTGTTGTCATCTAACGCCATGCCGGAACCAGACGCGTGTCACACCAAACGTGATCACGACATGCAGGTTGAAATATCAAAACAAACTCTGAACAAATTATATTAATTTGGGGACAGGTCGAAAGCATTAAACATTTATGACAATTTAGCTAGCTTGCAGTTGCTAGCTAACTTGTCCTATTTAGATAGCTAGCTTACTTACTTTCATAACAAGGTGTATTACCATAACCGACCTCAGTTCATCTTTCAATCACCCACGTGGGTATAACCAATGCCAAACATGCGGCCGATGGAGCACGCGGACAGTCTCATCTGCATGCAACCTATGTTCCTATCTTGAATTGATGGGTAGACCTAAAGTAGACATAAGAGTTGTTTAGACGGTAGTTGACGCTGTATCTCAGCGATCACACAAACAAGCTGTTTTTTCATTCCCTCGTTGAACAACACACCGCTGTCTGTAACTTTTAGATGATTGACAGCTGGCTGTGACCCTGTCGGACTGGAAAACATGGAGAGCAGGCTGAGCATGGAGGACTATGAGAAACTGCAGAGCCTCTTTCTGGTGAGTGGGTATGACCATGGAAATGACACAGTAGACTCACACACGCACGCACACACACCCTGTTGACCTCTGATGACCTCTGTTGTGGGGTGACAGTGGAGCAGGTGTGTCCTTCTCCAGGGGCAGAGTCTATAGCCTGGTCTGCAGTGAGACGTGGCTCCGGGGAGGAGTACGGCCTCCTATTGGACAGTGGGGTCATCACTCAGGAGCAGCGTAGCCTGCTATTGGACAGTGGGGTCATCCCTCTGGAGCAGCGTAGCCTGCTATTGGACAGTGGGGTCATCCCTCTGGAGCAGCGTAGCCTGCTATTGGACAGTGCTGATGAGCGAGGGGAGAGGAAAGTGGACTGGGAGAGGCTGACTTAGGAAAATTAATGAGCAGCTACCGTGCCTCGCTTGAGACCTCCGAACTCTGACCCCTCCACACCTTGACCCTGTCCAACAGGTAACACGAAGCACATCTGTAGTGCTATAATGGTGCTAATAATTGAATAATTAAATAATAGTTTATAAGCATTTTATGGTATTCTCCATCAGTCGTTGTGTATTCACTACCTATGGACATCTCTATGGTTAACCCAGGTGGTGTAGCTGCATAGTTCAGGCCGGTACCTTTCGGTGAATAAGTGGGCCGCGCTGGGGGTGTGGGTTGGGGAGGACCTCGCCCCTTTCCAAACACACCGCTTCCACAATGGCTCTGACAGGCCCAAAGATCTCTCAGTAACAGACATGGTGGTGCTGTTCAACGTTCACATGGTCCAGTCCAACCTCTCCGTCTCTCTCTGTGGCTCTGTCTGTCTCTCTGTGGCTCTCTCTCTGTCTGTCTCTCTCTGTGCCTCTGTCTCTCTCGCTGTCTCTGTTTGTGTATCTATGACATGCTCTCCAAGCAGCAGTTTAGCTGCCAGTATAAACTACAGGTTCTGAGATACGTCCCCACAATGGGAGACAGGTGGGATGGGGGGGAGAGACAGGGGGACAAGTGAGAGACGGGGCAAAACAAGGGAACAGGTGAGAGGGGAGGGGGAGAGACGAAACAGGTGAGAGGGGAGGGGGAGGCTGGTTGGTATAGTTTTCTGTTAATAATATAATAATCATAATAATAATACTCATCATTAAATAATATAATATTAATAGTAAAAATATTGATAATAAGAATCATCATTATTATAATAATAACCATTATAATAATATAATATTAATAGTAATAATAACCATTATATTAATAATAATCATTATAATAACAATAATAGTAATAAACATAATAATAATAACCATTATATTAATAATAATCATTATAATAACAATAATAGTAATAAACATAATAATAATAACCATTATAATAAACATTATACTAATAATCATTATAATATTAATAGTAATAATATTCATAATAACCATTACAATAATCAGAATAATAATAATAGTAATCATAATAATAATAAAAATCATAATAATTATAATAATCAGAATAATTATAATAATCAGAATAATTATAATAATCATTATAAGAATAGTAATAATCACTATCATAATAATAATCATCTTCATAATAACAACAATAATACAATAATAATACTAATCATTATCATAGTAATAATAATTATCATAATCATAACAACAATCGTAATAATAAAATTAATGTTATTCATATTATGATAATGATTATCAATCTTCATATAATAATAACCAGCGTACTAATAATAACCAATTGCTTGTGTTTTCGTGTGTCAATCCATGTCTGTGTGTGTGTGAGTTGTCCCAGATCAGAGCCATAGGCTTCAGGTCAACTCAGATCTCCCAGAGACAGAATCTGCTGACATCATCGAGTGGGAGAAGTTAGTTCAAGGTCTCCATCGTTGCTGCTACACCCTCAGACACCGAGATCACGGACACATCTGGGTATGCAGAGAGGATTTCTGTCCCCGAAACACATCCTTAGTCCTTCTGACCTGAGTGGCTTTCTACTGTTGGGAGAATCAATAACCACCAAGCAACATGTCCACACCAACACATCCCCTCTTACAAACAACATGTCCACACCAACACATCCCCTCTTACAAACAACATGTCCACACCAACACATCCCCTCTTACAAACAACATGTCCACACCAACACATCCCCTCTTACAAACAACATGTCCACACCAACACATCCCCTCTTACAAACAACATGTCCACACCAACACATCCCCTCTTACAAACAACATGTGCACACCAACACACCCTCCGACAAGCATGTCCACACCAACACATCCCCTCTTACAAACAACATGTCCACATCAACACATCCCCTCTTACACACAACATGTGCACACCAACACACCCTCCGACAAACAACATGTCCACACCAACACATCCCCTCTTACAAACAACATGTCCACACCAACACATCCCCTCTTACAAACAACATGTCCACACCAACACATAAATTTTTTTTTTCATTTTTTATTTCACCTTTATTTAACCAGGTAGGCTAGTTGAGAACAAGTTCTCATTTACAACTGCGACCTGGCCAAGATAAAGCATAGCAGTGTGAACAGACAACACAGAGTTACACATGGAGTAAACAATTAACAAGTCAATAACACAGTAGAAAAAAAGGGGAGTCTATATACAATGTGTGCAAAAGGCATGAGGAGGTAGGTGAATAATTACAATATTGCAGATTAACACTGGATTGATAAATGGTCATGTACAGGTAGAGATATTGGTGTGCAAAAGAGCAGAAAAGTAAATAAATAAAAACTGTGGGGATGAGGTAGGTGAAAATGGGTGGGCTATTTACCAATAGATTATGTACAGCTGCAGCGATCGGTTAGCTGCTCAGATAGCTGATGTTTGAAGTTGGTGAGGGAGATAAAGGTCTCCAACTTCAGCGATTTTTGCAATTCGTTCCAGTCACAGGCAGCAGAGTACTGGAACGACAGGCATCCCCTCTTACAAACAACATGTCCACACCAACACATCCCCTCTTACAAACAACATGTCCACAGCAACACATCCCCTCTTACAAACAACATGTCCACACCAACACATCCCCTCTTACAAACAACATGTCCACACCAACACATCCCCTCTTACAAACAACATGTCCACACCAACACACCCTCGTACATAAACAAGCACACCTCTAATGAATTTGCAGACAGATCCCATTGATGAACATGTCGGTGTTGCTAGTTGATATTTCCCAGACTGCTTTCTGTTGACTTGCATAACCCCAGGCTCTTTGAAGTACACCACTATCAATTAATATGCAAATGAGCTTGGTTGGTAAAGTGCTTACTGCAGGAGGGAAAGTGATGCCTCAACACTTCTCAGTTTAGAGTCAGAATGTCAGCACCTCTGTCTGAATAACTATCTAGGAGGATACGATGAGCCTGTTTTGATCCCTCTGTCCGAATGCAGACATCGCTCGCACGCACACACACACACACACACACTCCCCTTGGCACTTGCCATCGCGAACCAACACACAGTGTCACCCTGAATGTCGGTCCGTGCCCTGACAAACACACTCACCTTAGCACCTGGGGTGACAGCTGTCCTCAGCTCTTACTCAGCCTGTCACCGCGGTTACAGGTTCTGCAGTGTCAAGGAAACACAATATGTCACGCGTCCACTTACTACTAGTCACCAATTATACATAAACACAGACAGACACAGAGTAGACGGATCACCAATTAGCTGATTCTGGATAAAGCCTCTTACCCTACACACACACACACACTATACTATTACTATACTTCTGAGAACCAACAATTGATTCCCATTCAAAATCCTATTTTCCCTAACCCTAAATGTAAATCTAACCCAAAACTTAACCCCCAATCCTAACCTTAACCCTGACCCCTAACCCTAACCCTGAACCTGACCCCTAACCCTGACTCCTAACCCTGAACCTGACCCCTAACCCTGAACCTTACTCCTAACCCTAACCCTGAACCTTACTCCTAACCCTAACCTTGAACCTAACGCCTAGCCCTAACCCTGAACCTGACCTCTAACCCTGAACCTGACTCCTAACCCTAACCTTGAACCTAACGCCTAGCCCTAACCCTGAACCTGACCCCTAACCCTGAACCTGAACCTGACCCCTAACCCTGAACCTGACTCCTAACCCTGAACCTGACCCCTAACCCTGAACCCTGAACCTAACCCTAATTGTCACCCTGAACGTTGGTCCGTGACAAACATACTCACCTTAGCACCTGGTCACGGGTTCTGCAGTGTCTCCACAGGACCCCTCATGCTCCTAGTCACCAATTACACATTGACAGAGAGAAGGTTCCAGCCACCCAAAGACTGTTCTCTCTGGTACCGCACGACAAGCGGTACCGATGCACCAGGTCTGGAACCAACAGGACCCTGAACAGCTTTACCTTACAGCCTTATTCAAAAATCGATTCAAAATGTATACAAACAACAACAAAAAAGATGGGAAAAAATGAAATATGACCTTTACATAATTATTCAGACCCTTTACTCAGTACTTTGTTGAAGCACCTTCGGCAATGATTACAGCCTCGAGTCTTCTTGGGTATGATGCTACAAGCTTGGCATACCTGTATTTGAGGAGTTTCTCCCACTCTTCTCTGCAGATCCTCTCAAGCTCTGTCAGGTTGAATGGGGAGCGTCGCTGCACAGCGATTTTCAGTTCTCTCCAACGATTTTCGATTGGGTTCAAGTCTGGGCTCTGGCTGGGACACTCAAGGACATTCAGAGACTTCTCCCGAAGCCACTCCTGCGTTGTCTTGGCTGTGTGCTTAGGATCGTTGTCCTGTTGGAAGGTGAACCTTCGCCCCAGTCTGGGGTCCTGAGTTCTCTGGAGCAGGTTTTCATCAAGGATCTCTCTCTACTTTGCTCTGTTCATCTTTCCCTCGATCCTTACTAGTCTCCCAGTCCCTGCTGCTGAAAAACCTCCCCACAGCATGATGATGACAACACCATGCTTCACCTCAGGGATGGTGCCAGGTTTCCTCCAGAAGTGACGCTTGGCATTCAGGTCATCAGACCAGAGAATCTTGTTTCTAATGGTCTGAGTCCTTTAGGTGCCTTTTGGCAAACTCCAGGCGGGATGTTATGTGCCTTTTACTGAGGAGTGGCTTCCGTCTGGGCA
This sequence comes from Oncorhynchus masou masou, assembly GCF_036934945.1. Lineage (NCBI taxonomy): Eukaryota > Metazoa > Chordata > Actinopteri > Salmoniformes > Salmonidae > Oncorhynchus > Oncorhynchus masou. The sequence goes on along the minus strand of NC_088220.1, from coordinate 82,985,088 downwards.
CTCTACCGTAAATGCCTTATTGGTGGAGTGCTGCAGAGATGGTTGTCCTTCTGGAAGGTTCTCCAGGAACTCTGGAGCTCTGTCAGAGTGACCATCTGGTTCTTGGCCACCTCTCTGACCAAGGCCCTTCTCCCTCGATTGCTCAGTTTGACCGGATGGCCAGCTCTAGGAAGAGTCTTGGTGGTTCCAAACTTCTTCCATTTAAGAATGATGGAGGCCACTGTGTTCTTGGAGACCTTCAGTGCTGCAGAAATGTTTTAGTACCCTTCACCAGATCTGTGCCTCGATCCAATCATCTTGGCGCTCTACGGACAATTCCTTCGACCCCATGGCTTGGTTTTTGCTCTGACATGCATTGTCAACTGTGGGACCTTATATAGACAGGTGTGTGCTTTTCCAAATAATTTCTAGTCAATTGAATTTACCACAGGTGGACTCCAATCAAGTTGTAGAAACATCTCAAGGATCATCAATGGAAACAGGATGCACCTGGACTCACTTCCTGAACCTCATTGCTAAGGGTCTGAATACTTATGTAAATAATGTATTTCTGTTTTTGATATTTTACAAATTTGCAAACATTTCTAAAAACTGGTTTTCGGATCTTCATTATGGGGTATTGTATGTAGATTGATGAGGAAATGTTGTTATTTAATCCATTTTAGAATAAGGCTGTTATGTAATAAAATGTGGAAAAAGCCAAGGGGTCTGAATACTTTTCGAAAGCACCGTAGATGTACATATCTACCTTAGTTACCTCACACCCCTGCACATTGACTCAGTACTGGTACCCAGTGTATATCAGCATAGAGCCAAGTTATACAGCTGCCCTGTGTGTATCAGCATAGAGCCAAGTTATACAGCTGCCCTGTGTGTATCAGCATAGAGTCAAGTTATACTGCTACCCCCTATGGATCAGCATAGAGCCAAGTTATACTGCTGCCCCGTGTATATCAGCATAGAGCCAAGTTATACTGCTGCCCTGTGTATATCAGCATAGAGCCAAGTTATACAGCTGCCCTGTGTATATCAGCATAGAGCCAAGTTATACAGCTGCCCTGTGTGTATCAGCATAGAGTCAAGTTATACTGCTGCCCCGTGTATATCAGCATAGAGCCAAGTTATACTGCTGCCCTGTGTATATCAGCATAGAGCCAAATTATACTGCTGCCCTGTGTATATCAGCATAGAGCCAAGTTATACTGCTGCCCTGTGTATATCAGCATAGAGCCAAATTATACTGCTGCCCTGTGTATATCAGCATATAACCAAGTTATCATTACTTATTGTGTATTTATTTTTTGTGTATTTATTTCTCTCTTTTCTCTCTGCATTCTTGTGATGGGTCCGTAAGTAAGTAAGCATTTCACTATTAGTCTACACCTGTTGTTTATGAAATGTGATGAATACCATTTGATGTGAAGACAGATTACCAATTAGCTGATTCAGGATATAGCCTGTTACCCTTTATTAAACACACGCTCGCACGTTTCTGGTCCCTACAAGTGTAGTTAAACACACCCACACAAAGCCCTGCTGAGGGGGTCATCCTCACTTGGGGGATAACAAGAACAAAAGATAAACACAACAAATATGAAAACAAAAATAATTAACAAATGGGAACAGAGGAGCTGACAGGGGAACATAAAAAGGACTGGCTAATTGAAATTTTACAGTCAGGATGTGTGTGTGTGTGTGTGCATCTGTGCATGCTTGTGTGTCTGTGTGTGTGTGTATTTATATATATATCTGTGTGTGTACCTCTGGGGTGAAAAGTGGTGTTCTTTTGAAGTTCATCTCCCTGCAGAAACAGTGACTGTTGATGATCAGACATGGGGGTGTATCTGCAGGCAGATGTGCGAGAGAGAGCAAAAACATAGAGACCCAGAAAGCCTATGCCTTCACTATGGTGAATCACTAAAACAATACAGAAATACACTACGGATAAAGAAGGAACAGCACGTCAGAAATCAGTTCATTATAACCGAAGAATCCATAGACTCTCAATGCTTCTGGGAAAATTGGAAAACACTAAGCAAACAACACGAAGAGTTATCTATCCAAAATGGAGATGTATTGGTAAACCACTTCTCCAAACTTTTTGGCCCTTTAACAAAGAACAAACAGCAAAAAATGTACATGATCAAAACAAATCTTATAATCAACTATTAACCTGTTTGGGGTAGGGGGCAGCATTTTCACTTTTGGATAAATAGCGTGCCCAAACTGAACTGCCTCCGCCTCTGTCCCAGATCCTAATATATGCATATTATTATTAGTATTGGATTGAAAATACTCTGAAGTTTCTAAAACTGTTTGAATCATGTCTGTGAGTATAACAAAACTGATTTAGCAGGCGAAACCCCGAGGACAAACCATTCAGATTCTTTCTTTTTTATTAAGTCACTGTCTTTTCAATGTGTTCATGGGGAATCCAGAATTCTAATCGACTTTCCTGCAGTTCCTACCGCTTCCACTAGATGTCACCAGTTTGTAGAAATTGGTTGAGGTTTTTTCTTTGTGTAATGAAGTATCATAGCCCAGAACGAAAATCACTTCATGTGTACCTTTTGATAGAGGCGCGTAACCAGAAAAGTAGCGTCAGTTTGTTTTGCTCCTGTATTGAACACAGATCATCCCGTCTTCAATTTGATCGATTATATACGTTTAGAAATACCTAAAGTTGTATTACAAAAGTAGTTTGAAATGTTTTGGCAAAGTTTAGAGATAACTTTTGAGATATTTTGTAGTTGCGTAAGTTGGAAGCGGTGTTTTTATGGATCAAACGCGCCAAATAAATTGACATTTTGATATATATCGACGGAATTAATCGAACAAAAGGACCATTTGTGATGTTTATGGTACATATAGGAGTGCCAACAAAAGAAGCTCGTCAAAGGTAAGGCATGATTTATATTTTATTTCTGTGTTTTGTGTCGCGTCTGCAGAGTTGAAATATGCTACCCTCTTTGTTTACTGTTGTGCTATTATCAGCTATTAGCATCTTATGCTTTTGCCGAAAAGCCTTTTTGAAATCTGACATGTTGGCTAGATTCACAATGCGTGTAGCTTTAATTTGCTATCTTGCATGTGTAATTTAATGAAAGTTAGATTTTTATAGAAATGTATTTGAATTTGACGCTCTGCATTTTCCCTGGCTATTGGCCATGTGGGACGCACGCGTCCAGAGAGGTTAAAGACATTTACATTTAAGTCATTTAGCAGACGCTCTTATCCAGAGCAACTTACAAATTGGTGAATTCACCTTCTGACATCCAGTGGAACAGCCACTTACAATAGTGCATCTAAATCATTTAAGGGGGGGGGGGGGTGAGAAGGATTACTTATCCTATCCTAGGTATTCCTTGAAGAGGTGGGGTTTCAGGTGTCTCCGGAAGGTGGTGATTGACTCTGCTGTCCTGGCGTCGTGAGGGAGTTTGTTCCACCATTGGGGGGCCAGAGCAGCGAACAGTTTTGACTGGGCTGAGCGGGAACTGTACTTCCTCAGTGGTAGGGAGGCGAGCAGGCCAGAGGTGGATGAACGCAGTGCCCTTGCACTACCAGAACCCGCAGGATTCTCCAATTACATTGAATTAATTATAGGACAAAATACAAACCCTCCAACCTAAAAAGCCCTGTGGTGTTAATGGTATCCTGAATGAAATTATAAAATATACAGACCACAAATTCTTATTGGCTACTAAAACTCTTTAACATCATCCTTAGCTCTGGCATCTTCCCCAATATTTGGAACCAAGGACTGATCACCCCAATCCACAAAAATGGAGCAAATTTGACCCAAATAACTACCATGGGACATGTGTCAACAGCAACCGTCGTTAAATCCTCTGCATTATCATTAACAGTGGACTCATACATTTCCTCAGTGAAAACAATGTACTGAGCAAATGTCAAATTGTATTTTTTCCAAATTACCGTACAACAGACGACATATTCACTATGCACACCCTAATTGACAAACAAACAAACCAACCAAAACAAAGGCAAACTCTTCTCATGCTTTGTTGATTTAAAAAAAAATATGTTGACTCAATTTGGCATTATGGTCTGCTATACAAATTGATGGAAAGTGGTGTTGGGGAAAACATACGACATTATGAAATCCATGTACACAAACAACAGTTAAAAACAAACACATTTCTTTCCACAGGGCCGTGGCGTGAGACAAGGATGCAGCTTAAGCCCCATCCTCTACAACATAGATATCAACGAATTGGCGCGGGCACTAGAACAGTCTGCAGCACCCGGCCTCAACCTACTAGAATCTGAAGTCAAATGTCCACTGTTTGCTGATGATCTGGTGCTTCTGTCCCCAACCACTGAGAGCCTACAGCAGCACCTAGATCTTATGCACAGATTCTGTCAGACCTGGGCCCTGACAGTAAATCTCAGTAAGACCAAAATAATGGTGTTCCAAAAAAGGTCCATTCACCAGGACCACAAATACAAATTCCATCAAGACACCGTTACCCTAGAGCACACAAAAAACTATACATACCTCGGCCTAAACATCTGCTCCACAGGTAACTTCCACAAAGCTGTGAACGATCTGAGAGACAAGGCAAGAAGGGCTTTCTATGCTAGGAAAAGGAACATAAAATTCAACATAACAATTAGGATCTGGCTAAAAATACTTGATTCAGTTATAGAACCCAATGCCTTTTATTGGTTGTGAGGTCTTGGGTCTGCTCAACAACCAATAATTCACAAAATGAGACAAACACCAAATTGAGACTCTGCATGCAGACTTCTTCAAAAATATCCTCCGTGTACAAAGTAAAACACCAAATAAATGCATGCAGAGCAGAATTAGGCTGGTACCCGCTAGTTATCAAAATCCCGAAAAGAGACGTTAAATTCTACAACCATCTAAAAGGAAGCAATTCAAACCCCCCCCTGAAGAAAGCCATCACCCACAGAGAGATTAATCTGGAGAAGAGTCTCCTAATTAAGCTGGTCCTGGGGCTCTGTTCACAAACAAAAACAGACCCCACAGAGCCCCAGGACAGCAACATAATTAGACCCAACCAAATCATGAGAAAACAAAAAGATAATTACTTGACACATTGGAAAGAACAGAGCAAACTAGGATATGATTTCGCCCTAAGCAGAGAGTACACAATGGCAGAATACCTGACTACTGTGACTGACCCAAACTTAAGGAAAGTTTTGACTATGTACAGACTCAGTGAGCATAGCCTTGCTATTGAGAAAGGCTGTGGTTGCAGACCTGGCTCTCAAAAGTAGACAGGCTATGTGCTCACTGCCCACAAAATGAGGTGGAAACTGAGTTGCACTTCCTAACCTCCTACCAAATGTATGACTATATTAGAGAGACATATGTCAACAAATTCAGGAAACTAGATGTATGTCGCAAGTCACAAATTCACAGCCTTTTGAGCATAACATATTAATTTTTTTCAAAATGTGTTTTTTGGCAGAAATAATATTGTTAACTTCTTTTTTTACATTTACATTTAAGTCATTTAGCAGACGCTCTTATCCAGAGCGACTTACAAATTGGTGAATTCACCTTCTGACATCCAGTGGAACAGCCACTTTACAATAGTGCATCTAAATCATTAAGGGGGGGGTGAGAAGGATTACTTATCCTATCCTAGGTATTCCTTGAAGAGGTGGGGTTTCAGGTGTCTCCGGAAGGTGGTGATTGACTCCGCTGTCCTGGCGTCGTGAGGGAGTTTGTTCCACCATTGGGGGGCCAGAGCAGCGAACAGTTTTGACTGGGCTGAGCGGGAACTGTACTTCCTCAGTGGTAGGGAGGCGAGCAGGCCAGAGGTGGATGAACGCAGTGCCCTTGCTTGGGTGTAGGGCCTGATCAGAGCCTGGAGGTACTGCGGTGCCGTTCCCCTCACAGCTCCGTAGGCAAGCACCATGGTCTTGTAGCGGATGCGAGCTTCAACTGGAAGCCAGTGGAGAGAGCGGAGGAGCGGGGTGACGTGAGAGAACTTGGGAAGGTTGAACACCAGACGGGCTGCGGCGTTCTGGATGAGTTGTAGGGGTTTAATGGCACAGGCAGGGAGCCCAGCCAACAGCGAGTTGCAGTAATCCAGACGGGAGATGACAAGTGCCTGGATTAGGACCTGCGCCGCTTCCTGTGTGAGGCAGGGTCGTACTCTGCGGATGTTGTAGAGCATGAACCTACAGGAACGGGCCAACTTCTTAACAACTTCTTGTTCTTAAGCCTAGGCATCCCGCTGGCGGGACAACTTCCTGTGAAACTGAAGGACGCGCAATTCAAATAAATAATCATAAAAATGGTGGATATTAACCAAAAAGAGAATATTCCTGTTGATTTTTCTTTGTATTTTCTCCTACATTATTTTAGCATTTCTACAAACTTCAGTGTTTCCAATAGTGCCAATCATATGCATGTCCTGGCTTCAGGGCTTGAGCAACAGGTAGTTTACTTTGGGAACGTGATTTAGGTGGAAATTGAGAAAAAAGGGGCCTAGCCCTAATTAAATTACAAGCCTCGTTGGTTTCGCCACAGTGAAAGACAGCAATCTTCCTGCTAGCCACGATTGGCTGAGATAGTGACTGGGCTGGACATGCCGAGGAGATGAGTTTGGATTGGTCAGTGATGTTGCATCTTGTGTCAATAAAATGAGCTGCTCGTAATGCGTAGCTAATCCTTTCTACTGTAGTTTTATCGAAAGATATTACGTTAGCCATGGAGAACTGCAAATATGTTGCTCTCAATAACATTTCCGGCCCTTTATTTATCAACAAAAGTTGTGATGGACTACTTTCTGGAGGACGATCGTCGTGCTGATTCTCTCTGACTCTGAAAATGAATCAGACGATGAGGAAATCCTTGATTTAGGTTAAAAAAGTTACATGTTTAAACAAACAAAAAAGCTAAAGCTGTTAGCTAGCTAACATTAGCGGAGGTTAGATGGCTGGGTTGCTAACGTTACTCTATGGATTGGGATTTTAGTTTTTTTTTTTAGCTACCTAATGTTAACGTTACATGTCTAAACAAAAGACCCCAAGGCTGGTTACGCCTGAAACATGAGGACTGTGGGTGGGGAACTTCATCAACAACTATGCAGAGGATAATGCAATAGTGTTACCAGGACACCACCCAGGACATAAACACTTTGGTGGAAAGCTGCTGCCATCCCATGTGACAAAAGAAGCAGTGTGGCGTCTCTACAAGGAATGGATGACAACACTTGGTATGAACAACACATTTTGATTATTTAATTGACCTCCAACATGATTGGCACTACTTTTATTGATCTCACATTTTTTCTGTATTTTACAGAGGTACGTGTAGTCAGGCTGTCTTCGTTCAGGAATCTGTGGAGAAAACTGCTGCCCCACATCTCAAGCACTAAGCCCAGGACAGACCTGTGCTGGCAGTGCCAGAGGAACAACTATCAGGTCTTCAGATCTGCCAATCTGCCAGAAGCTGTTAAATCAGCCAAGCTGAAGAAGCAAGAGCAGCATCTCCTGCTTGTTCAGAGTGAGCGGTCTGTCTACCAGAAGATGGTTGCTGACTGCAAGACCACCTGCCAAGATCTGCAGTTGTCTCTGGGGGCCCCTACTGAACCAGCAAGTAAAGACATCAGGCTGTATTACAGCTTTGATTTTTCTCAACAAGTAAGCAACATTTGCTCCTTTATACTGATATGGGAGGCAGGCACTGAGCGGTGTAAAGACAGATTGACAGGGGTGAGACAATGTTCTTTCATTGTTTGCAGGTGCACTATCCTTCTGACCATATGCAGCCAGGTCCCATCTATTTTTTAACGCCTCGCAAGTATGGCGTCTGCTGTGAAGGAATACCACAAGTCAACCAGTTGATTGATAAAGGCATGTCATCCAGCAAAGGCAGCAGCGCATTCATCAACTTACGTGCACCATTTCTTCACTAACTACGGAGTTGGGGAAACACGCATGGACTTGGGATTTTATTTATTTATTTTATTTTACCTTTATTTAACCAGGCAAATCAGTTAAGAACAAATTCTTATTTTCAAAGACGGCCTAGGAACAGTGAGTTAACTGCCTGTTCAGGGGCAGAACGACAGATTTGTACCATGTCAGCTCGGGGGTTTGAACTTGCAACCTTCCGGTTACTAGTCCAACGCTCTAACCACGAGGCTACCCTGCGGATAACCCGTCCAGAGGTGGCGCTCCAAGTGGCCGGGGACTTTAATGCAGGGAAACAAATCCATCTTACCAAAATACTATCAGTATGTTAAATGTGCTACCCAGCTTTACTCCACACACAGAGATGCATACAAAGCTCTCCTTCGCACTCCATTTGGCAAATCTGACCATAATTATATCCTCCTGATTCCTGATTACAAGCTAAAATTAAAGCAGGAAGCACCAGTGACTCGATCAAAAATAGTGGTCAGATGAAGCAGATGCTAAGCTACAGGACTGTTTTGCAAGCACAGACTGGAATATGTTCAGTGATTCCTCCGATGGCATTGAGGAGTACACCACATCAGTCACTGGCTTCATCAATAAGTGCATGGATGACGTTGTCCCCACAGTGACTGTACGTAATACCCTAACCAGAAGCCATGGATTACAGGCAACATCCGCACTGAGCTAAAGGCTAAATCTGCCGCTTTCAAGGAGAGGGACTCTAACCCGGAAGCTTAAAAGATATCCCGCTATGCCCTCCGATAAACCATCAAACAGGTAAAGCGTCAATACAGGACTAAGATCAGATCAGATCAGATCCTCAAAAGGTTCTACAGCTGCACATCGAGAGCATTCTGACTGGTTGCATCACTGCCTGGTATGACAACCACTCGGCCTACAACCGCAAGGCACTACAGAGGGTTGTGCGAATGACCCAGTACATCACTGGGGCAAAGCTTCCTGCCATCCAGGACTTTTATACCAGGCGGTGTCAGAGGAAGGCCCTAACAATTGTCATAGACTCCAGCCACCCTAGTCATAGACTGTTCTCTCTGCTATCGCACAGCAAGCGGTACCGGAGCGCCAAGTCTAGGTCCAAGAGGCTTCTCAACAGCTTCACCCCACAGGCCATAAGACTCCTGAACAAGCCATAAGACTCTTGATCATCTAATCAAATGGCTGCCCAGACTATTTGCATTGCCCCCCATTCCCTCTTTTACACTGCTGCTACTCTCTGTTGTTATCATCTCTGCATAGTCACTTTAATGACTATTTCTACATTTACATATTACCTCAATTACCTCGACTAACCTGTGCCCCCGCACATTGACTCTGCACCAGTACTCCCCTGTATATAGCCTTGCTATTGTTATTTTACTGCTGCTCTTTAATTACTTGTTACCTTTATTTCTTTTACTTACTCATATTCTTTATTTAACTGCATTGTTGGTTAGGGGCTTATAAGTAAGCATTTCACTGTAAGGCCTACACCGGTTGTATTCGGTGCATGTGACTAATACCATTTGATTTGATTTGATTTGAACTCTAGTGGCCACAACAATAACGAGTTTGTGTTCTGGTATTGTGCCTGGTGGACCATGCACAAGCTCCACCAGTCTGGACCTTCACTTCCTGATCACAGGCCACACCAAGTTTGTGTTCTGGTATTGTGCCTGGTGGACCATGCACAAGCTCCACCAGTCTGGACCTTCACTTCCTGATCACAGGCCACACCAAGTTTGTGTTCTGGTATTGTGCCTGGTGGACCATGCACAAGCTCCACCACAGTCTGGACCTTCACTTCCTGATCACAGGCGACACCAAGGTTGCCCCCGACTTGTTCTTCAGCCTCATCAAGCAGCGCTTCAGAAAGACCAGAGGGAACACTTTGTCTGAGATTGCTGGTGTTGTGAAGGACAGCACTGTGACAGGGTCAACATCCCACAGCTGGTTGGACTGGAGGATGGTACGGTGCTGGTGGAAGGCTATGGCTGGGAACAACACCTGACTCCGTTCTTCAGGCCGCTGCCACAGATCAAGCAGTACCAGCACTTCAGGTGAATATCATTTTCATTGCATTGTATGAGGTTATTCTTCTTATCTAAACTTGGGAGGTGAATTGATGTTGCAAGGTTGTAATGTCTTCTCGTAATTTTTGTTGTTGTTATTTCCTGTTTTACAGCTTCGATGCTCTGGAGCTTGTTGTTTTTGTCGCCGAGGAGCGACTCAGTCGGGACCTGATTTCAGCTGCTGCGCAACGCTGACATCCTTCCTCCCATAGATGGTCTTCCTGTACAAGCACCACCTGGACTGGACACAGCTAGTCAACCGTATCTTTTTGAGAAGATCAGGATGTTCTGCGACAAAGAGGCTATGGACATCACATAGCGGCAGTGTAGCCTAGTGGTTAGAGCGTTGGACTAGTAACCGGAAGGTTTCAAGTTCAAACCCCCAAGCTGACAAGGTACAACTGTCGTTCTGCCCCTGAACAGGCAGTTAACCTACTGTTCCTAGGCCGTCATTGAAAATAAGAATTTGTTCTTAACTGACTTACCTAGATAAATAAAGGTAAATTAAAAAACATGCCCTGCACCAAAGTCGAGGACAGGTCAGAAACCGTCTCTCTGAATATAGATTCCCTTGTTCATGTGTGGTTCGGACGGACCAGTCATCAGCACTATCAGCAGTGCTTCTATTCACATGATTCTCTCCTAACCCACACGCCATACATTGCTGCTACTATTTGTTGTTTATCCTTCTGCTCAGTCACTTTACCTCTGATTGTATACATATACAGTTGAAGTCAGAAGTGTACATACACCTTAGCCAAATACATTTAAACTCAGTTTTTCACAATTCCTGACATTTAATCCTGGTTAAAATTCCCTGTCTAAGGTCAGTTAGGATCAACACTTTTATTGTAAGAATGTGAAATGTCAGAATAATAGTAGATTTATTTCTTTCATCAGTTTCCCTGAGGGTCAGAAGTTTACATACACTCAATTGGTATTTGGTAGCATTTAACAAACTATAGTTTTGGCAAGTGGGTTAGGACGTCTACTTTGTGCATGACACAAGTAATTTTTCCAACAATTGTTTACAAATTATTTCACTTATCATTCATTGTATCACAATTTAAGTGGGTCAGAAGTTTACATACACTAAGTTTACTGTGCCTTTAAACAGCTTGGAAAATTCCAGAAAATTATGTCATGGCTTTAGAAGCTTCTGATGGGCTAATTGACATCATTTGAGTCAATTGGAGGTGTACCTGTGGATGTATTTCAAGGCCTACCTTCAAATTCAGTGCCTCTTTGCTTGACATCATGGCAAATTCAAAAGAAATCAGCCAAGACCTCAGAAAATAAATTGTACACCTCCACAAGTATGGTTCATCCTTGGGAGCAATTTCCAAACACCTGAAGATACCACGTTAATTTGTACAAAAAATACTGTGCAAGTATAAACACCATGATAACATGCATCCGTCACTCAGGAAGGAGACGCGTTCTGTCTCCTAGAGATGAACATACTTTGGTGCCAAAAGTGCAAATCAATCCAAGAACAACAACAAAGGACACTGTGAAGATGCTGGAGGAAACAGGTACAAAAGTATCGATATCCACAGTATAACAAGTCCTATATCGACATAACCTGAAAGGCTGCTCAACAAAGAAGAAGCCACTGCTCCAAAACCGCCATAAAAAAGCCAGACTATGGTTTGCAACTGCACATGAGGATGTTTGGAGGAAAAAGGGGGATGCTTGCAAGCCGAAGAACACCATCCCAACCGTGAAGCATGGAGGTGGCAGCATCATTTTTTGTTCACAAAATAGATGGCATCGTGATGAAGGAAATTATGTGAATATATTGAAGCAACATCTTAAGACATCAGTCAGGAAGTTAAAGCTTGGTCGCAAATGGTCTTCCAAATGGACAATGACCCCAAACATACTTGACCCCAAACATACCCCAACATACAGAGCTGTGGCAAAATGGCTTAAGGACAACAAAGTCAAGGTATTGGAGTGGCCATCACAAAGCCCTGACCTCAATCCCATAGAAAAATTGTGGGAAGAACTGAAAATGCGTGTGAGAGCAAGGAGGCCTACAAACCTGACTCAGTTACACCAGGTCTGTCAGGAGGCATGGGCCAAAATTAGCCCAATTTATTGAGGGAAGCTTGTTGAAGGCTATCTGAAAATGTTTGACCCAAGTTAAACAATTTGACATGTCTAGGACTGGGGACCCCATTGCGAACAGCCAATGAAATTGCAGGGCGCCAAATACAAATCAACAAATCTCATAAATCAAATTTCTCAAACACACAAGTATTAGTCACCATTTTAAAGATACAATTCTCGTGAATCCAGCCACAGTGTCTGATTTCAAAAATGCTTTACAGCGAAAGCTCCACAAACGATTATGTTTGGTCACCACCAGTTCACAGAAAAACCCTGCCATTTTTCCAGCCAAAGAGAGGAGTCACACAAAGCACAAATAGACATAACATTAATCACCTTTGATGATCTTCATCAGATGACACTTATAGAACTTCATGTTACACAATACATGTATGTTTTGTTCGGTAAAGTTTATATTTATATCCAAAACATGCAGTGATATTGCAGAGAGCCACTTGAATTCACAGAAATACTCATTATAAATGTTGATGAAAATTCAAGTGTTATTCATGGAACTTTAGATACACTTCTCCTTAATGCAACAGCTCTGTCAGATTTCAAAAAAACTTTACAGAAAAAGCAACACATGCAATAATCTGAGACGACGCTCAGAACAGGAGCCAAATTATCCACCATGTTGGAGTCAACAGAAACCAGAAAATACATGATAAATGTTTCCTTACTTTTGATGAACTTCGTCAGAATGCAGTCCCAGGAATCCCAGGTCCACAATAAATGCTTGATTTGTTCGAAAATGTCTGTTATTTATGTCCAATTAGCAGTAGCATGCCGTGGTTCTGGGGCCTGGGCCTTCAGTGAAGTCCTACACAGTCCCACCCGAATTAATCCACCTCTTATTACCATCATTATGAAGCCATGGCTCTAGACACTATACATTTAGACAGAAACGCAGTATAACCAGGCGTTGCGTCACCTTGAAATTGACATTTTTATTCAGAGAATTGCAGGGGAAGAGTACAATACCTTTTCATTGTGCAGCTTCATTGCCCTGCATGCTTGTTCGTTGAGCTGTAGATCCACTCGGGTGTCCCCAAAAGTTTTCAAAAGCACCATTGCTTGTAAGTGCCCAGCCGTACTTTGGTGTCTCGTTGCTGCCTTGGTTAGACAACTCAGGTTTGAAAGGCCAGTGTGGCTCCAAACACCGAATCGATCACTTGCAAATAATAGGCATTCCCAGCAGTACAGTTTGCAGTGCTTCTCGGAGCCCGTAAGTCATTGATAGTGCCCATAGTTGAAAGTGGCGAACGAACCCCTTTCCCGCCTGTGACAGGCTTTGTAGCGTCGGCGTCTACCTCTCATGACAATGTCTAACTTTTCTTGAAAAGTTTGTCTTGAGAATGGCGTTATAATTATATCCTTGACCCAATCGATATCTTCTCCTTCCGCCATTGTGGGTTGAAAAAACAGCTTAGTAGTATGCAAATTAATTCGTTGATCAATTTCAGTTTCCTAGTTCTGAGACCTGCCCATATAGGACCTGCCTCTCAATATTGGTAATCCAATCAAAAGACGTGCACGCACCACACCTGCTAGCTGGCTCCTGTGTAAACCTGGAGCCAGCCAGCAGGCGTACAATAGCCAACTCTAAAGCTGATTGGTTGACACTACATTTTAATTTCCATTCACTAAGCTACAAGCACCCGCACTGTTGATTCTGAAGGCCTGAGGGCAGATTTTAGACCCCTGGCCACACATGATGGATGAATATGATTGGATAAAAGTTCTAACATAAAGACCAGCCCTCCAAATCTCAACCTGGGGCTGGAAGCAGTGCAACCAAGAGGAACGCTATGAAATGAAGAGTGTAACTCTTACTCTGGGGAATAATTTAATACATATTTGTGGGAAAATATATTTAAAAAATATATATATATTCTGAGGATGTTTAGGCCAGCAGAGAAGGCCTTGCTGGCCCTGACGGCCCACCACTGCCAATTAGCTACTTTGGTTAGCGCGTTTGGTAAACAATTCCAAAGTCACAAAGCGGGTCCACTAGAACGTGACGAAATGTCCAAAAGTTCCGTAACAGTCAGTAGAAACATGTCAAACGATATACTGAATCAATCTTTAGAATGTTGTTCACATGTATCTTGAATAACGTTCCAACCGGAGAATTAGAATGACTTCAAATGACCGGTGGAACGCAGGTCCTTCATCTGTGAACGCGCCTGGTGAAAGAATGGTCAACTCATAGCAGTGGTGACTATTTCCTGTGTCATTCAACCCCCCTTCACATTAGAATCATCAGACAAAGTTCTATTGACTGTTGACATCTAGTGGAAGGCGTAGGAAGTGAAAACTCATCCATGTCTCGCTGTAATTTCAATGAGAGCTTGGTTGAAGATCTGCCACCCCCAGAAAAAAAACAGGAAGTGGAATTTCTCAGGTTTTTGCCTGCTATATGAGTTCTGTTATACTCACAGACATAATTCAAACAGTTTTAGAAAATTCAGAGTGTTTCCTATCAAATACTAATAATAATATGCATATACTAGCAACTGAGAGTGAGGAGCTGGCCGTTTACAATGGGCACCTTTTCATCCAAGCTACTCAATACTGCCCCTGCAGCCATAAAAAATTAAGTAGTTTTTCGTACTATCTGTACATTCCTTTTTATATTTTTGGCAACTTTTACTACACGTAACGAGTGCGCTGGGAGTCGGGAAGTGCATCATTTAATGACTAAAACATGAAACATGAACAACAATGCACAGACAGGAAACTGAAACACCTGAGGAAAGAGCCAAGAGGTGTGACAGATATAGACATACAGATATAGATATACAGATATAGACATACAGATATAGACATACAGATATAGATATATAGATATACAGATATAGGGAAGATAATCAAGGAGGTGATTTTGATTTGATTTGATTCGATTATTAGGATCTCTTGGGGACTAAAAGGATCTCTTTTAGTCCCCATTAGGACTAATCTTCCAAGTGTCCCTAACATTAAAATACAATTTATAATACAAACACACTTTCACATATCACACACTATTACAAACATACATAATATACTAGCTTAATGACCACAACTCAATCTCGGGCAGCCGAGCGGAAATGGAGGAAAACTCGCCTCCCTGCGGACCTGGCATCCTTTCACTCCCTCCTCTCTACATTTTCCTCCTCTGTCTCTGCTGCTAAAGCCACTTTCTACCACTCTAAATTCCAAGCATCTGCCTCTAACCCTAGGAAGCTCTTTGCCACCTTCTCCTCCCTCCTGAATCCTCCTCCCCCTCCCCCCTCCTCCCTCTCTGCAGATGACTTCGTCAACCATTTTGAAAAGAAGGTCGACGACATCCGATCCTCGTTTGCTAAGTCAAACGACACCGCTGGTTCTGCTCACACTGCCCTACCCTGTGCTCTGACCTCTTTCTCCCCTCTCTCTCCAGATGAAATCTCGCTTCTTGTGACGGCCGGCCGCCCAACAACCTGCCCGCTTGACCCTATCCCCTCCTCTCTTCTCCAGACCATTTCCGGAGACCTTCTCCCTTACCTCACCTCGCTCATCAACTCATCCCTGACCGCTGGCTACGTCCCTTCCGTCTTCAAGAGAGCGAGAGTTGCACCCCTTCAGAAAAAACCTACACTCGATCCCTCCGATGTCAACAACTACAGACCAGTATCCCTTCTTTCTTTTCTCTCCAAAACTCTTGAACGTGCCGTCCTTGGCCAGCTCTCCCGCTATCTCACTCAGAATGACCTTCTTGATCCAAATCAGTCAGGTTTCAAGACTAGTCATTCAACTGAGACTGCTCTTCTCTGTATCACGGAGGCGCTCTGCACTGCTAAAGCTAACTCTCTCTCCTCTGCTCTCATCCTTCTAGACCTATCGGCTGCCTTTGATACTGTGAACCATCAGATCCTCCTCTCCACCCTCTCCGAGTTGGGCATCTCCGGCGCGGCCCACGCTTGGATTGCGTCCTACCTGACAGGTCGCTCCTACCAGGTGGCGTGGCGAGAATCTGTCTCCTCGCCACGCGCTCTCACCACTGGTGTCCCCCAGGGCTCTGTTCTAGGCCCTCTCCTATTCTCGCTATACACCAAGTCACTTGGCTCTGTCATAACCTCACATGGTCTCTCCTACCATTGCTATGCAGACGACACACAATTAATCTTCTCCTTTCCCCCTTCTGATGACCAGGTGGCGAATCGCATCTCTGCATGTCTGGCAGACATCAGTGTGGATGACGGATCACCACCTCAAGCTGAACCTCGGCAAGACGGAGCTGCTCTTCCTCCCGGGGAAGGACTGCCCGTTCCATGATCTCGCCATCACGGTTGACAACTCCATTGTGTCCTCCTCCCAGAGCGCTAAGAACCTTGGCGTGATCCTAGACAACACCCTGTCGTTCTCAACTAACATCAAGGCGGTGGCCCGTTCCTGTAGGTTCATGCTCTACAACATCCGCAGAGTACGACCCTGCCTCACACAGGAAGCGGCGCAGGTCCTAATCCAGGCACTTGTCACCGTCTGGATTACTGCAACTCGCTGTTGGCTGGGCTCCCTGCCTGTGCCATTAAACCCCTACAACTTATCCAGAACGCCGCAGCCCGTCTGGTGTTCAACCTTCCCAAGTTCTCTCACGTCACCCCACTCCTCCGCTCTCTCCACTGGCTTCCAGTTGAAGCTCGCATCTGCTACAAGACCATACGGAGCTGTGAGGGGACGGCACCGCAGTACCTCCAGGCTCTGATCAGGCCCTACACCCAAACAAGGGCACTGCGTTCATCCACCTCTGGCCTGCTCGCCTCCCTACCACTGAGGAAGTACAGTTCCCGCTCAGCCCAGTCAAAACTGTTCGCTGCTCTGGCCCCCAATGGTGGAACAAACTCCCTCACGACGCCAGGACAGCGGAGTCAATCACCTTCCCACCTTAGATGCACTTGAAGTGGCTGTCTTTAAGGAAGTACCTAGGATAATCCTTCTCACTTAAATGATTTAGATGCACTTTAGATGCACTTGTAAAGTGGCTGTTCCACTGGATGTCATAAGGTGAATTCACCAATTTGTAAGTCGCTCTGGATAAGAGCGTCTGCCAAATGACTTAAATGTAATGTAAATGTACTATAGTCCCTCAACATTTCTATATACTATATTTAAATAGTTTAAAAATAATGTTTAAATGTATATATTGAAAGGTTTCTAGTTTGCTCAGTTAATTTATTCCATTTCTTTATTGCTCTAAATCTAAATTTTCTTTTGCCTATTTCTCTTTTCTGTCTGGATAACATATAGATGGTGGACAATCTATTCCTAGTATTTACTGAACGTCTGTCTCTTACCAACTGAATATCGTTGTGAATAGAACTTGCCCGTTTTATATGATGTATATTATGAAATAAAATAAGCATGTTTTTTTTCAATTACCTTGTCGATTGACGACCAACCAAGAACACTGCGCATGACTGCAACAGGAGAACCATATCTCCACCTTAAATCAATCCTTGCTGCTTTATTCTGTGCATTCTGCAGCCTCCTAACTTCACTTGATGATGCATTTCCCCAGACTACAGAACAGTAGTTCGCTCTCAATTAATGCTTGTGTTATTTGCTGAAGGATTTTTCCTGTTAAATATTTAGCTATCCTTCTGATTATGCATGCTGTTTTAATATATATTTTTTTTACATAGATTAGTTATTTGAGATGACCATGATAAGCAGTTGTCTAGCTGCACTCCCAGTAGTTTGGTTTCTTCCACTTCTTCAATTTGTACTCCTCCCATACTTAATTGTATCCCATGCTGTTTTAGCCTTTTGAACAGACCAACATAACTTTGGTTTTCTTGGTGTTTAAAGCAAGTTTGTTTTGGCAAACCCATTTCCTGATCATCTCCAAATCTCCTTGTAAAGCTTGCTGTACCTGTTGAATCGATTGTCTTGCTGCATAAATTGTAATATTATCTGCAAATATAGTAGCTTCAACCAAGGCATAGGGAAGGTCGTTGGTATATATTAAGGTGATGGAGTCCAGGTGAGTGTCATGAGGAGCAGGTGCGCAAGACGATGGAGACAGGTGTGTGGGATAATCAGCAGCCTGATGACCTAGAGGCCGCAGAGGGTTATGTGACACTACACTACATTCCTAAAGAAAACAATGTACTTTTTACTCCATACATTTTCCCTGACACCCAAAAGTACTCGTTACGTTTCGACAGGACAATTGTCCAATTCACACACTTATCAAGAGAACATCCCGGTCATCCCTACTGCATCTGATCTGGCAGACTCACAAAACACAAATTCTTTGTGTGTAAATTATGTCTGAGTGGTGATGTGTGCCCCTGGCTATCCGTCAATACATTATTTATTTTTTTACGACAATTGTGCCATCTGGTTTGCTTAATATAAGGAATTTGAAATGGTTTATATTTTTACTTTTGATACTTAAGTACATTGTGCCCCTGGCTATCCATCAAATTTAAAAAGAAAAATACAATTGTGCTGTCTGCTTTAATATAAGGCATTTGAAATGATTTATACTTTTACTCAAGTATGACAATTTAGTATATTTTCAAGCACTGGATGTGGCTGGTGGTTGTAGCATTTCTTTCACATGACCCATTAGACAAGTGTGTCTGGGTAAGAGTCATCTAATATTTATTCAATGTTTTTTTCTGGACACTTTCTGTTTTCGCTGGAACTGTTCCTATTGGCCACTGTAAGTCTTAATCTGTACTACACTACTCACTGTTTAGTACATGACCTCACATGTGAATCCTTAAAGAGATGGGCGGGGCTGGTTTAAGAGGGTGTGAACATTGCTAAATGGGTGGAGACAAAAGAAGAGCTCCCCAGTAGGTACCAAAACATTCAAAGGCTCTTTTCTCAAAAGTGTTTCTCTCAAGTTCATCAACTTTCAAAGCAGAATTTCCCCCCCATTGTTCCTGAAAAATGCAGTGTATGATCTACCATTTTGTAGCTCTGAGTCTCTGCTTTTATCCAAACTAACTATTTCAAATGTTCCTACGTAAGACTGATTTGAGCTGGCCAGTCACATATTACCCTTTAGATTACACAGACACACAAATAACTATTTGGACATAATATGACATTTGAAATGTCTTTACTCTTTTGGGACCTTTGTGAGTGTAATGTAAATTTGTATAGTTTTTTCACTTTTGTTTATTATCTACTTGACTTGCTTTGGCATTGTTAACATATGTTTCCCATGCCAATAAAGCCCTTGAATTGAATTTTTAGAGAGAGACAGAGAGCGAGAGAGACAGAGAGAGAGAGAGAGAGGGGGGGGGGTAGAACAGAATGGCGGGAAGTGAGAGGACATTTGGAAAAGGGGGAGAGAGATGTGGCGAGAGAGAGGAAAGGAGAAAAGGAGAGGGTCAGAAAGGCAGGGAGAGATTGATGCCTCATATGACTTCTGACAGAGCACAAGCTCCAGCTGAACCCTGCCTGGGACCCACTATGGAGGGAATCATATTCTGTTTGATGATGCTCATTTATGCTTTCGTCACCCCTCCTGTTCCTGTAATTACACACGGGGTCTGACAGGAAACGTGTGTGTGTGTGTGTGTGTGTGTGTGTGTGCGTATGTGTGTGTGCGTATGTGTGTATATGCCAGCCACAAAAAAAAAACATTAATGCTCTCTGTATGTAGGGCAGCTTTGTCGATATATCTTGCTACTTATCCACTCTTTGCAACTCATCTAACTTATCTTCCTCCTCTCCCTCCTCATCATCATCCTCTCTCTCTTCTCATCCCTCTCCTTTTCACTTTCCTCACCTCTTTATATTATATACTGACCTTAGATCAATGTTTAGGGGTGACTTCATCCTGCTAGTCTACTTCCTGTTTCCGGCGGTGCGTTTCCTGGGCTGTCTGGAGGCATTGGTGTCGTGCAGCACGGTGATTGGCCGGAGGGAGGCGCCGCCTTCCACAGAGTCACAGCTGTCCTGGGATGAATCTGACAGGTACTCAGAACTCCCCCCATATTCTAATATCTATCCTTACTTCTCATTGGTTGTAACAACAAGGTGTTGCTGTGGAATCCCTATGTGATCTCTAAACAAAGTCTGTGTACTCAGAGGTCACGTGAGCAGTGTTACGCTTCATACTGGGCAAGAAACAGCTGATCAGCTTCTCCAAGGACGAGGTGAGAGAGAGAAGAATAAGAAGAAGTGGAGACTGTGTGTGTAGTATTGTAATGTTGTTATGTGTCATAGACATGCATTAGATTAAATATGCAGGCCTTAATCTAAAATAAAATATAAAGATTTTGGCATAGACTTATTTTTTTTATGTTGAAGACTTTAAGACAACTTTACCTCTCTTCTCTCAGGTTGTGGGATGTGTCTGGTCATTATTCAGCGTATTGCTGGCATCTTACTCCAGACAGAGAGTTCACGCCTCCTCTTCTTCTCTCTTCTGTTCTTCGTCTTCTCCTTCGACAGTCTGCTCCTGTAAGGGCACAAGGCAAATGCAGACACAGGAGGCAGATGGTTGAGCTCCGATATTTATTAATACCAAAAGGGGTAGACAAATGGCAGGTCGGGGACAGGCGAGAGTTCATCAACCATGTCAGAGTCCAAACAGTACCAGGAAATAGTCAGGCTCGAGGTCAGAACAGGCAGAGTGGTCAGGCAAGCGTCAGGACAGGCAAGGGTCAAAACCAAGAGGGCTAGAGAAGAAACAGAGACTGGGAAAAGTAGCAGCTTGGAGAAATGCTGGTTGACTTGGCAAGACAAGACGAACTGGCACAGAGAGACAGGAAACACAGGGATAAATACACTGGGGACTAATGGGGAAAACAAGAGGAACTGGCACAGAGAGACAGGAAACACAGGGATAAATACACTAATGGGACTAATGGGGAAAACAAGACGAACTGGCACAGAGAGACAGGAAACACAGGGATAAATACACGAGACTAATGGGACTAAGAGAGGGAAACACAGGGATAAATACACTAATGGGGCTAATGGGGAAAACAAGACGAACTGGCACAGAGAGACAGGAAACACAGGGATACATACACTGGCATAGAGAGACAGGAAACACAGGGATAAATACACTGGGGACTAATGGGGAAAACAAGACAAACTGGCACAGAGAGACAGGAAACACAGGGATAAATACACTAATGGGACTAATGGGGAAAACAAGACAGGAAAACTGGCACAAGAGAACTGGCACAGAGAGACAGGAAACACAGGGATAAATACACTAATGGGACTAATGGGGAAAACAAGAGGAACTGGCACAGAGAGACAGGAAACACAGGGATAAATACACTGGGGACTAATGGGGAAAACAAGAGGAACTGGCACAGAGAGACAGGAAACACAGGGATAAATACACTAATGGGACTAATGGGGAAAACAAGACGAACTGGCACAGAGAGACAGGAAACACAGGGATAAATACACTGGGGACTAATGGGGAAAACAAGAGGAACTGGCACAGAGAGACAGGAAACACAGGGATAAATACACTAATGGGACTAATGGGGAAAACAAGACGAACTGGCACAGAGAGACAGGAAACACAGGGATAAATACACTGGGGACTAATGGGGAAAACAAGAGGAACTGGCACAGAGAGACAGTGAAACACAGGGATAAATACACTAATGGGGAAAACAAGAGGAACTGGCACAGAGAGACAGGAAACACAGGGATAAATACACCGAGACTAATGGGGAAAACAAGACAAACTGGCACAGAGAGACAGGAAACACAGGGATAAATACACTGGGGACTAATGGGGAAAACAAGAGGAACTGGCACAGAGAGACAGGAAACACAGGGATAAATACACCGAGACTAATGGGGAAAACAAGACAAACTGGCACAGAGAGACAGGAAACACAGGGATAAATACACTAATGGGACTAATGGGGAAAACAAGAGGAACTGGCACAGAGAGACAGGAAACACAGGGGTAAATACACTGGGGACTAATGGGGAAAACAAGACGAACTGGCACAGAGAGACAGGAAACACAGGGATAAATACACTAATGGGACTAATGGGGAAAACAGAGAACTGGCACAGAGAGACAGGAAACACAGGGATAAATACACTAATGGGACTAATGGGGAAAACAAGAGGAACTGGCACAGAGAGACAGGAAACACAGGGATAAATACACTGGGGACTAATGGGGAAAACAAGAGGAACTGGCACAGAGAGACAGGAAACACAGGGATAAATACACTAATGGGACTAATGGGGAAAACAAGAGGAACTGGCACAGAGAGACAGGAAACACAGGGATAAATACACTAATGGGACTAATGGGGAAAACAAGAGGAACTGGCACAGAGAGACAGGAAACACAGGGATAAATACACTAATGGGACTAATGGGGAAAACAAGAGGAACTGGCACAGAGAGACAGGAAACACAGGGATAAATACACTAATGGGACTAATGGGGAAAACAAGAGGAACTGGCACAGAGAGACAGGAAACACAGGGATAAATACACTAATGGGACTAATGGGGAAAACAAGAGGAACTGGCACAGAGAGACAGGAAACACAGGGATAAATACACTAATGGGACTAATGGGGAAAACAAGAGGAACTGGCACAGAGAGACAGGAAACACAGGGATAAATACACTGGGGACTAATGGGGAAAACAAGACGAACTGGCACAGAGAGACAGGAAACACAGGGATAAATACACTAATGGGACTAATGGGGAAAACAAGACGAACTGGCACAGAGAGACAGGAAACACAGGGATAAATACACTGGGGACTAATGGGGAAAACAAGACGAACTGGCACAGAGAGACAGGAAACACAGGGATAAATACACTAATGGGACTAATGGGGAAAACAAGAGGAACTGGCACAGAGAGACAGGAAACACAGGGATAAATACACTGGTGACTAATGGGGAAAACAAGACGAACTGGCACAGAGAGACAGGAAACACAGGGATAAATACACTGGGGACTAATGGGGAAAACAAGAGGAACTGGCACAGAGAGACAGGAAACACAGGGATAAATACACTAATGGGACTAATGGGGAAAACAAGAGGAACTGGCACAGAGAGACAGGAAACACAGGGATAAATACACTAATGGGACTAATGGGGAAAACAAGACGAACTGGCACAGAGAGACAGGAAACACAGGGATAAATACACTAATGGGACTAATGGGGAAAACAAGAGGAACTGGCACAGAGAGACAGGAAACACAGGGATAAATACACTAATGGGACTAATGGGGAAAACAAGACGAACTGGCACAGAGAGACAGGAAGCACAGGGATAAATACACTGGGGACTAATGGGGAAAACAAGACAAACTGGCACAGAGAGACAGGAAACACAGGGATAAATACACTAATGGGGAAAACGAGAGGAACTGGCACAGAGAGACAGGAAACACAGGGATAAATACACTAATGGGACTAATGGGGAAAACAAGACGAACTGGCACAGAGAGACAGGAAACACAGGGATAAATACACTAATGGGGAAAACGAGAGGAACTGGCACAGAGAGACAGGAAACACAGGGATAAATACACTAATGGGACTAATGGGGAAAACAAGACGAACTGGTACAGAGAGACAGGAAACACAGGGATAAATACACTGGTGACTAATGGGGAAAACAAAACGAACTGGCACAGAGAGACAGGAAACACAGGGATAAATACACTAATGGGGAAAACAAGAGGAACTGGCACAGAGAGACAGGAAACACAGGGATAAATACACTAATGGGACTAATGGGGAAAACAAGACGAACTGGTACAGAGAGACAGGAAACACAGGGATAAATACACTGGGGACTAATGGGGAAAACAAGAGGAACTGGCACAGAGAGACAGGAAACACAGGGATAAATACACTAATGAGACTAATGGGGAAAACAAGAGGAACTGGCACAGAGAGACAGGAAACACAGGGATAAATACACTAATGGGACTAATGGGGAAAACAAGAGGAACTGGCACAGAGAGACAGGAAACACAGGAATAAATACACTAATGGGACTAATGGGGAAAACAAGAGGAACTGGCAGAGAGAGACAGGAAACACAGGGATAAATACACTAATGGGACTAATGGGGAAAACAAGAGGAACTGGCACAGAGAGACAGGAAACACAGGGATAAATACACTAATGGGACTAATGGGGAAAACAAGACGAACTGGCACAGAGAGACAGGAAACACAGGGATAAATACACTAATGGGACTAATGGGGAAAACAAGAGGAACTGGCACAGAGAGACAGGAAACACAGGGATAAATACACTAATGGGACTAATGGGGAAAACAAGACAAACTGGCACAGAGAGACAGGAAACACAGGGATAAATACACCGGGACTAATGGGGAAAACAAGAGGAACTGGCACAGAGAGACAGGAAACACAGGGATAAATACACTGGTGACTAATGGGGAAAACAAAACGAACTGGCACAGAGAGACAGGAAACACAGGGATAAATACACTAATGGGACTAATGGGGAAAACAAGAGGAACTGGCACAGATAGACAGGAAACACAGGGATAAATACACTAATGGGGAAAACAGGAGACACCTGGAGGAGACAATCACAAAGACAGGTGAAACAGATCAGGCCATGACAGCTCCTCCAAAGGAGAGTCACCAGCCATGAGAACCCTGTCACATGCTTCCTCTATAAGAGCCTGTTCAGACCGGTACACAAATAGGAACACAGTCATCTACAGCTACATGCTTTCTCTCTCTGTCTCTCTCACCCATCTCTTTCTCTCTCTCTTCCCGCCCCTGCATCTCTCTCTCCTTTCTCTATCCTTCTCTCCCCACCTCTCTCTCTCTCTCTCTCTCCCCAACCACCCTCTCCCTCCTCTCCCCTTCCCTTCTCTCTCTTTCTCTCTCTCTTCCCACCCCTGCCTCTCTCTCTCCCCAACCACCCTCTCCCTCCTCTCCCCCCCTCTCTTCTCTATCTCTCCCCCTTCTTCTCGCTTTCTCTCTCTCTTCCCACCCCTGCCTCTCTCTCTCTCTCTCTCTCTCTCCTCAACCACCCTCTCCCCCTCTCTCTTCTCTATCTCTCTCTCTCCCCAACCACCCTCTCCCTCCTCTCTCCCCCTCTCTCTTCTCTATCTCTCTCCCCAACCACCCTCTCCCTCCTCTCCCCCCCTCTCTCTTCTCTATCTCTCTTCTCTCTCTTTCTCTCTCTCTCCCCCATCGCTGTCTCTCAGGTGATCAGCAGTGACTCTGGCTCCTCAGTGATCTGGCTGGTGGACACAGGTCAGAAGGTCGGGCAGTTCCACCGTTGTCATGGTGATGCTGAGATCTCCACAGTGGCACGTGTTCACCGGTCGCTCAGACGGAGGAGACGTGGTCACTCATTGCATCAATGAATGTAGGCAGTCGCCATAAGCATGAAATATATTGACACTAAGACACTGACATTTATCCAATCTAATATCGAAAGGGATTCTGGAGAGATTCATTGTGTACAATATGTAGATATATCTAATGCATCCACAGATAAATATAAATATAATACATGTTCAGTAATATAATCTCCTACAGAACGGACCTTAAGAAGTTGCATTGAAATGGAATAGATGAGCAGTCCTGACGTGGAAGTTTATATACATATTTTTGCCCTTTTTCTCCCCAACTGGTAGTTACAGTTAACTGGTAGTTACAGTCTTGTCCCATCGGTGCAACTCCCGTATGGACTCGGGAGAGGTGAATGTCGAGAGCCGTGCATCCTCCAAAACAAGATCCAGTCAAGCCGCACTGCTTCTTGACACAACGCCCGCTTAACCCGGAAGCCAGCCGCACCAATGTGTCGGAGGACATTGTCATGTGGCCCACCACATGAGTCGCTAGTGCGCGATGAGAGAAAAACATCCCTGCCGGCCAAACCCTCCCCTAACCCGGACGACGCTGGGCCAAACCCTCCCCTAACCCGGACGACGCTGGGCCAAACCCTCCCCTAACCCGGACGACGCTGGGCCAAACCCTCCCCTAACCCGGACGACGCTGGGCCAAACCCTCCCCTAACCCTGACGACGCTGGGCCAAACCCTCCCCTAACCTGGACGACGCTGGGCCAAACCCTCCACTAACCCGGTCGACGCTGGGCCAATTGTGCACCGCTGCAACAGAGCCTGGACTTGAACCAGGATCTCTAGTGGTACAGCTAACACTGCGATGCAGTGCCTTAGATCATGCACCAGGATCTCTAGTGGCACAGCTAGCACTGCGATACAGTGCCTTAGACCATGCACCAGGAACTCTAGTGGCACAGCTAACACTGCGATGCAGTGCCTTAGACCATGCACCAGGATCTCTAGTGGCACAGCTAACACTGCGATGCAGTGCCTTAGACCATGCACCAGGATCTCTAGTGGCACAGCTAGCACTGCGATGCAGTGCCTTAGATCATGCACCACTCGGGAGGTCTGACGTGGAAGTTTTAAGCAGAAGCAGGGTTGGTCGGAGGCTATCTGACATTTGACTCTCTGTGAAACGTGTTTAATCTTTGCGAGTGTTACTGTTGTGTCAGGAGCTTTCTGGTCTCTTAGCTGCTGGCTGTGTTTACTTGTGTTTGTCTGTCTGTGTACTTTTAAGATTGGGGTATCTGTCCATAGAATCACTTTAAGCCGTACACTCCGCAGAGTTGGGCTTTAACGGAAGAGTGGCTAGATATGTTGTTCACCAAAAGGCATGTGGGAAACTCCCTAAACATATGGAAGAAGGTACAGATAAGACTAAAATTGAGCTTTTTGGCCATCAAGGAAAACGCTATGTCTGGTACAAACCCAACACCTCTCATCACCCTGAGAACAACATCCTCACAGTGAAGCATGGTGGTGGCAGCATCGTGCTGTGGGGATGTTTCTCATTGGCAGGGACTGGGAAACTGGTCAGTATTGAAGGAATGATGGATGGCACTAAATACAGGGAAATTCTTGAGGGAAACCTGTTTCAGTCTTCCAGAGATTTGAGACTGGGACGGAGGTTCACCTTCCAGCAGGACAATGACCCTAAGCATACTGCTAAAGCAACACTTGAGTGTTTTTAGGGGAAACATTTAAATATCTTGGAATGGCCAAGTCAAAGCCAAGACCTCAATCCAATTGAGAATCTGTTCCCCCTCTCTACCCCATCTATCTCTTCCCCCTCTCTACCCCATCTATATCTTCCCCCTCTCCACCCCATCTATCTCTTCCCCCTCTCTACCCCATCTATCTCTTCCCCCTCTCTACCCCATCTATCTCTTCCCCTCTCTACCCCATCTATCTCTTCCCCCTCTCTACCCCATCTATCTCTTCCCCCTCTCTACTCCATCTATCTCTTCCCCCTCTCTACTCCATCTATCTCTTCCCCCTCTCTACCCCATCTATCTCTTCCCCCTCTCTACCCCATCTATCGCTTCCCCCTCTCTACCCCATCTATCTCTTCCCCCTCTCTACCCCATCTATCTCTTCCCCCTCTCTACCCCATCTATATCTTCCCCCTCTCTACCCCATCTATCTCTTCCCCCTCTCTACCCCATCTATCTCTTCCCCTCTCTACCCCATTCACGGAGGATATTTTTGCTAAATTCTGCAGGCAGTCTCAACTGTCTCAAAGTACTTTTTCATCTTCCCTCTCTCTCTCCTCTCTCTCTTCCTCTCTCTCTCTGTCTCTGTCTCTCTCTCTCTCTGTCTCTCTCTCCTCTGTCTCTGTCTCTCTTTCTCTCTCTCTCTCTCTCTCTCTCTGGTCTCTCTCTCTGTCTCTCCTGTCTCTCTCTCTCTCTCTCTCTCTGTCTCTCTCCCTGTCTCTCTCTCTCTCTCTCTCTCTGTCTCTCTCTGTCTCTGTCTCTCTCTCTCTCTCTCTCTCTCTCTCTCTCTCTCTCTCTGTCTCTCTCTCTCTGTCTCTCTCTCTCTCTGTCTCTCTCTCCTGTCTCTCTGTCTCTCTGTCTCTCTGTCTCTCTCCCTCTCTCTCTCTGTCTCTCTCTCTCTCTCTCTCTCTCTCTCTCTCTCTCTCTCTGTCTCTCTCTCTCTGTCTCTCTCTCTGTCTCTCTCTGTCTCTCTCTCTCTGTCTCTCTCTCTCTCTCTGTCTCTCTCTCTGTCTCTCTCTCTCTCTGTCTCTCTCTCTCTCTGTCTCTCTCTCTGTCTCTCTCTCTGTCTCTCTCTGTCTCTCTCTCTCTCTCTCTCTCTCTCTCTCTGTCTCTCTCTCTCTCTCTCTCTCTCTCTCTGTCTCTCTCTCTCTGTCTCTCTCTCTCCCTGTCCATCTCTCTCTCTCTCTCTCTCAATTCCTCTCTCTCTCTCTCTCATTTTTCTCAATTCCATTCAATTGACTTCATTGACATGGCATGTTCATTATTACTCACATTGGCAATGGCAGGAGACGAGTGTCAACATGACTGAGAAGACACATGACATGTTATGAAAGACAAAACAAAACAAGATGGGAAATATTATCTACATTACATTGCACTTTTCACTTTTCTCTTGCTCTCTCTCTGTCTCTCGTTAACTCTCTCTCTCTCTATCTTACTCAGTCTTTCTCTCTCTCTCTCTCTCTCTCTCTCTCTCTCTCTCTCTCTCCCTCTCTCTTTTAACTCTCTCTCTCTCTCTCTCAATTCAATTCAATTCAAGGGCTTTATTGGCATGGGAAACATGTGTTAACATTGCCAAAGCAAGCGAGGTAGATAATATATAAAGTGAAATAAACAATAAAAATTAACAGTAAACATTACACATACAGAAGTTTCATAACAATAAAGACATTACAAATGTCATATTATATATATATACAGTGTTTTAACAATGTACAAATGGTTAAAGGACACAAGATGAAATAAATAAGCATAAATATGGGTTGTATTTACAATGGTGTGTGTTCTTCACTGTCAAAGCTTTCCTTAATTTTGGGTCAGTCACAGTGGTCAGGTATTCTGCAGCTGTGTACTCTCTGTGTAGGGCCAAATAGCATTCTAGTTTACTCTGTTTTTTTGTTAATTCTTTCCAATGTGTCAAGTAATTATCTTTTTGTTTTCTCATGATTTGGTTGGGTCTAATTGTGCTGCTCTCCTGGGGCTCTGTAGGGTGTATTTGTGTTTGTGAACAGAGCCCCAGGACCAGCTTGATTAGGGGACTCTTCTCCAGGTTCATCTCTCTCTAGGTGATGGCTTTGTTATGGAATGTTTGGGAATCGCTTCCTTTTAGGTGGTTATAGAATTTAACGGCTCTTTTCTGGATTTTGATCATTAGTGGGTATCGGCCTAATTCTGCTCTGCATTTATTATTTGGTGTTCTACATTGTACACAGAGGATATTTTTGCAGAATTCTGCGCGCAGAGTCTCAATTTGGTGTTTGTCCCATTTTGTGAAGTATTGGTTGGTGAGCGGACCCCAGACCTCACAATCATAAAGGGCAATGGGCTCTATGACTGATTCAACTAATTTTATCCAAATCCTAATTGGTATGTTGAATTTATGTTCCTTTTGATGGCATAGAATGCCCTTCTTGCCTTGTCTCTCAGATCGTTCACAGCGTTATGGAAGTTACCTGTGGCGCTGATGTTTAGGCCAAGGTATGTATAATTTTTTGTGTGCTCTAGGGCAACAGTGTCTAGATGGAATTTGTATTTGTGGTCCTGGTGACTGGACCTTTTTTGGAACACCATTATGTTGGTCTCACAGATTTACTGTCAGGGCCCATGTCTGACAGAATCTGTGCATAAGATCTAGGTGCTGCTGTAGGCCCTCCTTGGTTGGTGACAGAAGCACCAGATCATCAGCAAACA
Organism: Oncorhynchus masou masou; assembly: GCF_036934945.1. Lineage (NCBI taxonomy): Eukaryota > Metazoa > Chordata > Actinopteri > Salmoniformes > Salmonidae > Oncorhynchus > Oncorhynchus masou. Next base: position 82,955,220 of record NC_088220.1, on the reverse strand, counting down.
GCAGACATTTGACTTCGGATTCGAGTAGGGTGAGGCCGGGTGCTGCAGACTTTTCTATTGCCCGTGCCAGTTTGTTATTATATATGTTGAAGAGGGTGGGGCTTAAGCTGCATCCCTGTCTCACCCCACGACTCTGTGTGAAGAAATGTGTGTGTTTTTTGCCAATTTTAACCACACACTTGTTGTTTGTGTACATGGATTTATATCTCCTTTGCATTAGCGTAGCCTCTTCTGTAGCCTGTCAACTATGTGTCTATCTATCCCTGTTCTCTCCTCTCTGCACAGACCATACAAACGCTCCACACCGCGTGGCCGCGGCCACCCTAATCTGGTGGTCCCAGCGCGCACGACCCACGTGGAGTTCCAGGTCTCCGGTAGCCTCTGGAACTGCCGATCTGCGGCCAACAAGGCAGAGTTCATCTCAGCCTATGCCTCCCTCCAGTCCCTCGACTTCTTGGCACTGACGGAAACATGGATCACCACAGACAACACTGCTACTCCTACTGCTCTCTCTTCGTCCGCCCACGTGTTCTCGCACACCCCGAGAGCTTCTGGTCAGCGGGGTGGTGGCACCGGGATCCTCATCTCTCCCAAGTGGTCATTCTCTCTTTCTCCCCTTACCCATCTGTCTATCGCCTCCTTTGAATTCCATGCTGTCACAGTTACCAGCCCTTTCAAGCTTAACATCCTTATCATTTATCGCCCTCCAGGTTCCTCGGAGAGTTCATCAATGAGCTTGATGCCTTGATAAGCTCCTTTCCTGAGGACGGCTCACCTCTCACAGTCCTGGGCGACTTTAACCTCCCCACGTCTACCTTTGACTCATTCCTCTCTGCCTCCTTCTTTCCACTCCTCTCCTCTTTTGACCTCACCCTCTCACCTTCCCCCCTACTCACAAGGCAGGCAATACGCTCGACCTCATCTTTACTAGATGCTGTTCTTCCACTAACCTCATTGCAACTCCCCTCCAAGTCTCCGATCACTACCTTGTATCCTTTTCCTCTCGCTTTCATCCAACACTTCCCACACTGCCCCTACTCGGATGGTATCGCGCCGTCCCAACCTTCGCTCTCTCTCCCCCGCTACTCTCTCCTCTTCCATCCTATCATCTCTTCCCTCTGCTCATACCTTCTCCAACCTATCTCCTGATTCTGCCTCCTCAACCTCCTCTCTTCCCTTTCTGCATCCTTTGACTCTCTATGTCCCCTATCCTCCAGGCCAGCTCGGTCCTCCCCTCCCGCTCCGTGGCTCGACGACTCACTGCGAGCTCACAGAACAGTGCTCCGGGCAGCCGAGCGGAAATGGAGGAAAACTCGCCTCCCTGCGGACCTGGCATCCTTTCACTCCCTCCTCTCTACATTTTCCTCCTCTGTCTCTGCTGCTAAAGCCACTTTCTTCCACTCTAAATTCCAAGCATCTGCCTCTAACCCTAGGAAGCTCTTTGCCACCTTCTCCTCCCTCCTGAATCCTCCTCCCCTCCCCCCTCCTCCCCTCTCTGCAGATGACTTCGTCAACCATTTTGAAAAGAAGGTCGACGACATCCGATCCTCGTTTGCTAAGTCAAACGACACCGCTGGTTCTGCTCACACTGCCCTACCCTGTGCTCTGACCTCTTTCTCCCCTCTCTCTCCAGATGAAATCTTGCTTCTTGTGACGGCCGGCCGCCCAACAACCTGCCCGCTTGACCCTATCCCCTCCTCTCTTCTCCAGACCATTTCCGGAGACCTTCTCCCTTACCTCACCTCGCTCATCAACTCATCCCTGACCGCTGGCTACGTCCCTTCCGTCTTCAAGAGAGCGAGAGTTGCACCCTTCTGAAAAAACCTACACTCGATCCCTCCGATGTCAACAACTACAGACCAGTATCCCTTCTTTCTTTTCTCTCCAAAACTCTTGAACGTGCCGTCCTTGGCCAGCTCTCCCGCTATCTCTCTCAGAATGACCTTCTTGATCCAAATCAGTCAGGTTTCAAGACTAGTCATTCAACTGAGACTGCTCTTCTCTGTATCACGGAGGCGCTCCGCACTGCTAAAGCTAACTCTCTCTCCTCTGCTCTCATCCTTCTAGACCTATCGGCTGCCTTCGACACTGTGAACCATCAGATCCTCCTCTCCACCCCTCTCCGAGTTGGGCATCTCCGGCGCGGCCCACGCTGGATTGCGTCCTACCTGACAGGTCGCTCCTACCAGGTGGCGTGGCGAGAATCTGTCTCCTCGCCACGCGCTCTCACCACTGGTGTCCCCCAGGGCTCTGTTCTAGGCCCTCTCCTATTCTCGCTATACACCAAGTCACTTGGCTCTGTCATAACCTCACATGGTCTCTCCTATCATTGCTATGCAGACGACACACAATTAATCTTCTCCTTTCCCCTTCTGATGACCAGGTGGCGAATCGCATCTCTGCATGTCTGGCAGACATATCAGTGTGGATGACGGATCACCACCTCAAGCTGAACCTCGGCAAGACGGAGCTGCTCTTCCTCCCGGGGAAGGACTGCCCGTTCCATGATCTCGCCATCACGGTTGACAACTCCATTGTTTCCTCCTCCCAGAGCGCTAAGAACCTTGGCGTGATCCTGGACAACACCCTGTCGTTCTCAACTAACATCAAGGCGGTGGCCCGTTCCTGTAGGTTCATGCTCTACAACAACCGCAGAGTACGCCCCTGCCTCACACAGGAAGCGGCGCAGGTCCTAATCCAGGCACTTGTCATCTCCCGTCTGGATTACTGCAACTCGCTGTTGGCTGGGCTCCCTGCCTGTGCCATCAAACCCCTACAACTCATCCAGAACGCCGCAGCCCGTCTGGTGTTCAACCTTCCCAAGTTCTCTCCACGTCACCCCGCTCCTCCGCTCTCTCCACTGGCTTCCAGTTGAAGCTCGCATCCGCTACAAGACCATGGTGCTTGCCTACGGAGCTGTGAGGGAACGGCACCGCAGTACCTCCAGGCTCTGATCAGGCCCTACACCCAAACAAGGGCACTGCGTTCATCCACCTCTGGCCTGCTCGCCTCCCTACCACTGAGGAAGTACAGTTCCCGCTCAGCCCAGTCAAAACTGTTCGCTGCTCTGGCCCCCAATGGTGGAACAAACTCCTCACGACGCCAGGACAGCGGAGTCAATCACCACCTTCCGGAGACACCTGAAACCCCACCTCTTCAAGGAATACCTAGGATAGGATAAGTAATCCTTCTCACCCCCCTCCCCCTTAATGATTTAGATGCACTATTGTAAAGTGGCTGTTCCACTGGATGTCAGAAGGTGAATTCACCAATTTGTAAGTCGCTCTGGATAAGAGCGTCTGCTAAATGACTTAAATGTAAATGTAAATGGATTTTATGTCGTATGTTTTTCCCCCAACACCACTTTCCATCAGTTTGTATAGCAGACCCTCATGCCAAATTGAGTCGAAGGCTTTTTTGAAATCAACAACTCTCTCTCTCTCTCTTTCCCAGTCTCTCTCTCTCTCCCTCCCTCTCTTTCTTTCCCAGTCTCTCTCTCTATCTCTCTCTCTCCCTCCCTCTCTTTTTCTCTCTCTATCTATCTCTCTCTCCCTCTCTCTCTTTTCCAGTCTCTCTCTCTAACTCTCTCTCCCTACCTCTCTTTCCCAGTCTCTCTCTCCCTCTCTCTCTCTCACTCTCTCTCTCTGTCTCTCTCTTTTAACTCTCTCTCTCTCTCTTTCCCAGTCTCTCTCTCTCCCTCCCTCTCTTTCTTTCCCAGTCTCTCTCTCTCTATCTCTCTCTCCCTCCCTCTCTTTTAACTCTCTCTCTCTCTCTCTCTCTCTTTTCCAGTCTTTCTCTCTAACTCTCTCTCTCTCTACCTCTCTTTCCCAGTCTCTCTCTCCCCCCCTCTCTCTCTCTCTCTCTCTCTCTCTCTCTTTCTCTTCTCACTCTCTCTCTCTCTCCCTCTCTCTCTTTTCTCTCTCTCTCTCTCTCTCTCTCTCCCTCTCTCTCTTTTAACTCTCTCTCTCTCTCTCCCTCTTTTCCAGTCTCTTTCTCTAACTCTCTCCCTCTCTTTCTCTCTCTCTCTCTCTCTCCTCTCTCTCCCTCTTTTCCAGTCTCTCTTCTAACTCTCTCTCTCTGTCTCTCTCTCTCTCTCTCTCTCTCTCTCTCTCTCTCTCTCTCTCCCTCTCTCTCTTTCCCTCTCTCTCTCTCTTAACTCCCCTCTCTCTCTCTCTCTCTCTCTCTCTTTCTCTCACGTTCCCCAGTCTCTCTCTCTCCCTCTGTATATGTGTCTGTGTGTGTGTGTACTTGCATGTGTGTGTGTGTGTGTGTGTGTGTGTGTGTGTGTGTGTGTGTGTGTGTGTGTGTGTGTGTGTGTGTGTGTGTGTCTGTGCATGTATGTGTGTGTGCATGTATGTGTGTGTGTGTTTGTGTGTGTGTGTGTGTGTGTGTGTGTGCATGTATGTGTGTGTGCACAAGTGTGTGTGTGTGTGTGTGTGTGTGTGTGTGTGTGTGTATGTGTGTGTGTGTGTGTGTGTGTGTGTGTGTGTGTGTGCATGTATGTGTGTGTGTGCGCAAGTGTGTGTGTGTGTGTGTGTGTGTGTGCATGTGTGTGTGTGTGCGTGCGTGTGCGTGTGTGTGTGTGTGTGTGTGCATATATGTGTGTGCGTGCGTGTGCGTGTGTGTGTGTGTGTGTGTGCATGTATGTGTATGCGTACCCAAGAGTGTGTGTGCATATGTGTGTTCTGCCTGTCAGGCCCACAGGGACACAGCCTGGACTCAGACTCAACTCAACAACTAGGGGATCTGATTCTGACTGCGCAAGTTGGCTTTGATTTAGCACTAATGTGTATCTACAGAGAATAACCCATCACAACAACTAGGATCTGATTCTTAATGTTTACTGACCCATGACCCATCAGAACAACTAGGATCCATCATCACAACAACTAGGATCTGAATCTTAATGTTTACTGACAACCATCACCTAGGATCTGATTCTTAATGTTTACTGACCCATCAGAACAACTAGGATCTGAATCTTAATGTTTACTGACCCATCACAACAACTAGGATCTGAATCTTAATGTTTACTGACCCATCACAACAACTAGGATCTGATTCTTAATGTTTACTGACCCATCAGAACAACTAGGAGCTTAATTTGAACATTAATGTTTATTGCACTAATCTTCCATTGACATCCGTTCAGGATTTACCAGTAACGTTGAGGTGCAGGTGCTCATCTGGGGGATTCTGCCCTCAACCATTACTTAGACCTATAGAATGGTTTTACTGTTATGAATACACACATTCTTATACAGAGTCCTCTCCTGTGTAGAGGACCGAAGAGTTCATCTATTGTAAAAGACTGTTCCATGAAACAGACATGGATATCTCCTGGATAGAAATGTCTTCAGCTAAACTCCAGTTTAGTTCTGAGATTCTGTGGCAATGTTCCCGTTGAGAGGTACAGCACAGACGACACTAATCTTTGCACAATGGCTACACTGTGAAAGATTCAGGGCAGTGATGAGTACCAGGCGAAGGAAAAGAAGAGAGAGGGAGAGACGATTTCGGGGGAACATAATGAGAGAACACTTTGGGCAGATGAAGAGAAACGGATTGGAAGAAAAATACTGTTTCTGTTCGATGAGAAAAGTTGTGAAAAGAAAGATAGAACTAACAAGATACTTTCAAACACGTATCTCTCTCCTTCCCCACTTCCCTCCCTCCTTCTCCCTCTCTCCCTTCCTTCCCTCCACCCCCTTTCTCTCTCCTTCCCTCCTCCTTCCCTCCTCCCTCCTTCCTCCACCCCCTTTCTCTCTCCCTCCCTCCTTCCCTCCACCCCCTTTCTCTCTCCCTCCTCCCTTCCCTCCACCCCCCTTTTCTCTCTCCCCCCTCCCTCCTTCCCTCCCTCCACCCCCTTTCCCTCCCTCCCTCCTCTCTCCACCCCCCTCTCCCTCCCTCCTTCCCCTCCACCCCCCCCTCTCTTCTCTCTCCACCCCCTTCTCTCCCTCCCTCCTTCCCTCCACCCACCCCTCTCTCTCCCTTCCCTCCACCCACCCCTCTCTCTCTCCCTGTCGCTCTCTCACCCACTCTCTCCCTCCTTCCCTCCACCCTCTCCCTGTCCTCTCACCCACTCTCTCCCTCCTTCCTGTCCCTGTCGCTCTCTCACCCACTCCCCCTCCTTCTCTCCCTCCTTCCTCCACCCCCTCCCCTCCTTCCCTCCACCCTCTCTCTCTGTCGCTCTCTCACCCACTCTCCCCATCCTCCCTCCTTCTCCCTCCACCCACCCCTCTCTCTCCTTCTGTCCCGCTCTCTCACCCACTCTCCTCCCCCTCCTTCCCTCCACCCACCCTCTCTCTCTCCCTGTCGCTCTCTAACCAACTCTCCCCATTCCATTTACATATGCCCCTTTTTCCAAATGTACTCTTTGTCTCTCTCCTTCTTCCCCCTCTCTCTTTTTCGCTCTGTTTTTCTCTCCATCCCTCCCTCCTTCCCTCCACCCGCCATCTCTCTCCCTGGATTATCCTAATTCCCAAATTCAATTATGTTTATTAGCTCTCCCTGCGTGACAGAGAGAGGGAAATGGATCTCAATAGTCTTCATCTCAGGCCTGAAGTAGGAGAGTGTGTGTTGTGTGCGTGTGCTCACTTGTGTGTGTGGGGGGGGTCATGTGTGCGTGTGTGTGTGTGTGTGTGGGTCTTTGGGTATGTGTGCGTGTGTGTGTGTGTGTGTGTGGGGGGTCTTTGTGTGTGTGTGTGTGTGTGTGTGTGTGTGGGGGGGTCTTTGGGTATGTGTGTGTGTGTGTGTGTGTGTGTGTGTGTGTGTGGGGAGGGGGGTGTGTGTGTGTGTGTGTGTGTGTGTGTGTGTGTGTGTGTGTGTGTGTGTGTGTGTGTGTGTGGGTGGGTGTGGGTGTTTGGGTATGTGTGCATGAGAATCAGAATGCAGGAGAACATTTGGCTGTTTGAGGATTGTACTCACCTCATCAATATTCAAACTCTGTGCAGCGCTTGCGTGGCCGCTCCTCACGCTCCAACACTCACGGCCTGACACTGCAGCCACAGTGAGTTATTCTCCCTCCTCCTTCACTTCTCACCCCTTACTTCACCCCACAAGCAGGCAGGATCTCTTTTCTTCATCCTTTCTTCCCATTCCTTCATCTCATACCCTAGAGGTTTGGGACATAAGAAGTCAGGGTATTTCTTCTTCATCATTTCCCATACATAATTACCTGGAAGAGTAAGCCCCTAAGAGTTGTTTTGTCTTACAAAGTAGTGGCATTTTGTTCTCTACATGTTTGACTAGTTCTGTCTGTTTGACTAGTTCCGTCTGTTTGACCTATGCTGTCTGTTTGACTAGTTCTGTCTATTTGACTAGTTCCGTCTGTTTGAATAGTGCTGTCTGTTTGACTAGTGCTGTCTATTTGACTAGTTCTGTCTATTTGACTAGTTCCATCTGTTTGACTAGTGCTGTCTGTTTGAATAGTGCTGTCTGTTTGACTAGTTCTGTCTATTTGACTAGTTCTGTCTGTTTGACTAGTGCTGTCTGTTTGTTCTGTCTGTTTGACTAGTGTCTGTTTGACTAGTGGTCTGCTTGACTAGTTTGTCTTTGACTAGATCTGTCTGTTTTTGGTCTGTTTGACTAGTTTGGTCTGTTTGACTAGTTCTGTCTGTTTGACTAGTGCTGTCTGTTTGACTAGTTTGGTCTGTTTGACTAGTTTGGTCTGTTTGACTAGTTCTGTCTGTTTGACTAGTTCTGTCTGTTTGACTAGTTTGGTCTGTTTGACCAGTTTGGTCTGTTTGACTAGTTCTGTCTGTTTGACTAGTTTGGTCTGTTTGACTAGTTCTGCTGTAGGCCTGTCTTAATGTAAATGTGATGGACATGGGGCATAAGGTCACATGTTAAAAGATGTCATGTATCCTGGAGACATGTTAGATCACAGCAGAGTGTGAGTGAGTAATGTCACTATGTATGGGGTATTCCTCTCCCTCCCTCCCTCCCTCCCTCCCTCCCTCCCTCCCTCCCCTCCCTCCCTCCCTCTCCTCCCTCCCTTGCTCCCTCCCCCTCCCTCCTCTCCTCTCCCTCTCCCTCCCTCCTCTCCCTCCCTCCCTCCCTCCATCTCTCTCTCTCTCTCTCTCTCTCTCTCTCTCTCCCTTGCTCCCTCTCTCTCACTGTCTCTCCCTCCCTCTCTCTCCTCTCTCCTCTCTCTCTCTCTCTCTCTCTCACTGTCTCTCTCTCTCTCTCTCTCTCTCTCTCTCTCTCTCTCCTGTGCTGCTCACCTTCAGTGAAGCAGAGCCTCTTTCTCTCTGTAGCTGTCTGTCCCCTCCTTCACTTCTCTCCTCTTCTACCCATTCCCATGCTGGGAGTCTGTCTGTGCACACTGCAGGAGACTGGGAGAGAGCCTGACCGAGAAGTGGGGGAGAGAAAAAGTATTATCATGGTTCCTGTGTAGATGTAGTGAGGAGAGAGAGGCAGTGATAACAGTCAGTGGGTATAGCTGGCCCCTGGGCAGCATGAATAATGCAATGAGCTCCCTCAATGGGGATCACATAAACCTTCTCCAACTGTTCTAACACTCCCACTGCTCCTTCTCCCTCCCGCTCCTCCTGTTCCTTCTCTCTCCCTCCTCCTCCTGCTCCTTCTCTCTCCCTCCTCCTACTGCTCCTTGTCTCTCCCTCCCCCACCTCCTGCTCCTTCTCCTCCCTCCTCCTCCTGCTCCTCCTCCTGCTCCCCTCCTCCTACTGCTCCTTGTCTCTCCCTCCCCCACCTCCTGCTCCTTCTCTCTCCCTCCTCCTCCTCCTCCTCTACTGCTCCTTCTCTATCCCTCCGGCTCCTTCTCTATCCCTCCTCCTTCCTGCTCCTCTCTCTCTCCCTCCCCTCTTGCTCCTTCTCTCCCTCCTCCTACTGCTCCTTCTCTCCCTCCCCTCCCCTTCTCCTGCTCCTTCTCTCCCTCCCCCTCCTGCTCCTTCTCTCTCTCTCCCTCCCCTCTTGCTCCTTCTCTCCCTCCTCCTCCTGCTCCTTCTCTCTCTCTCTCCCTCCCCTCCTGCTCCTAATCTCCCTCCTCCTTCTGCTCCTTCTCTCTCCCTCCTCCTCCTGCTCCTGCTCTCTCTTTCCCTCCCCTCCTGCTCCTAATCTCCCTCCTCCTTCCTGCTCCTTCTCTCTCTCTCTCCCTCCTGCTCCTGCTCCTAATCTTTCTCCTCCTTCTGCTCCTTCTCTCCCTCCTCCTCCTGCTCCTGTTTCTCTCTCCCTCCCTCCTCCTGCTCCTCTCTCTCTCTCCCTCCCCTCCTGCTCCTTCTTCCTCCTCCTCCTGCTCCTCCTCTCTCTCTCCTGCTCCTTCTCTCCCTCCTCCTCCTGCTCCTTCTCCTCTCTCCCTCCCGTACTGCTGATTCTCTCTCCCTCCTCATCCTGCTCTCTCTCTCTCCCTCCTCCTCCTGCTCCTTTTCTCTCCCTCCTCCTGCTCCTTCTCTCTCCCTCCTCCTGTGTGTGTGTGTGTGTGTGTGTGTGTGTGTGTGTGTGTGTGTGTGTGTGTGTGTGTGTGTGTGTGTGTGTGTGTGTGTGTGTGTGTGTGTGTGTGTGTGTTCGGTGACAGGTGTGTAACATGTACTCATCTACACACATCTACACACACATTATGCTCTCCGGTAGGCCGTGATTATTTGTCAGGTAGGCATCACTCAGCTTGGCTGTGATTACGCCTCAGGAAGGAAGTGATTATCACTCAGCTAGGCCGTGATTATGCCTCAGGAAGGAAGTGATTATCACTCAGCTAGGCTGTGATTATGCCTCAGGTAGGCCGTGATTACGCCTCAGGAAGGAAGTGATTATGCCTCAGGAAGACAAGTGATTATGACTCAGCTCAGGCCGTGATTATGCCTCAGGAAGGAAGTGATTATCACTCAGCTCAGGGGCTGTGATTATGCCTCAGGGAAGGAAGTGATTATCACTCAGGTAGGCTGTGATTATCCCTCAGGTAGGCTGTGATTATCGCTCAGCTAGACATTACTCGGGTAGGAGGTGATTATCACTCAGGTAGGCTGTGATTATCCCTCAGGTAGGCTGTGATTATCGCTCAGGTAGACATTACTCGGGTAGGCCGTGATTATCCCTCAGGTAGACCGTGATTATCCCTCAGGTAGGAAGTGATTATCACTCAGCTAGGCTGTGATTATCGCTCAGGTAGATATTATTCGGGTAGGCTGTGATTATCACTCAGGTAGGCATCACTCTGGTAGGAAGTGATTTTCAGTCTGACTGTGTTTGCGGTGTGTGGTTGATGAATCAGAAGATTAACTCTCTTTAGAAGAGTGTTTGTAAAATGGTGTTCAGTTAGCCTGAGGCTGTCTACAGGGTGTTGACTCAATTCAGTTAGCCAGGGCTGTCTACAGGGCGTTGACAGTTCAATTCAGTTAGCCCAGGGCTGTCTACAGGGCGTTGACTCAATTCAGTTAGCCTGAGGCTGTCTACAGGGCGTTGACTCAATTCAGTTAGCCTGAGGCTGTCTACAGGGCGTTGACTCAATTCAGTTAGCCCAGGGCTGTCTACAGGGCGTTGACTTAATTCAGTTAGCCTGAGGCTGTCTACAGGCGTTGACTCAATTCAGTTAGCCTGAGGCTGTCTACAGGGCGTTGACTCAATTCAGTTAGCCTGGGGCTGTCTACAGGGCATTGACTTAATTCAGTTAGCCTGAGGCTGTCTACAGGGCGTTGACTCAATTCAGTTAGCCTGAGGCTGCTGTCTACAGGGCATTGACTCAATTCAGTTAGCCTGAGGCTGTCTACAAGGCGTTGACTCAATTCAGTTAGCCTGGGGCTGTCTACAGGGCGTTGAGCCACAATTCAGTTAGACCTGAGGCTGTCTACAGGGCGTTGACTCAATTCAGTTAGCCTGAGGCTGTCTACAGGGCGTTGACTCAATTCAGTTAGCCTGAGGCTGTCTACAGGGCGTTGACTCAATTCAGTTAGCCTGGGGCTGTCTACAGGGCGTTGACTCAATTCAGTTAGCCTGGGGCTGTCTACAGGGCGTTGACTCAATTCAGTTAGCCTGGGGCTGTCTACAGGGCGTTGACTCAATTCAGTTAGCCTGGGGCTGTCTACAGGGCGTTGACTCAATTCAGTTAGCCTGGGGCTGTCTACAGCGCTCTCTGCCCCATACCATACAGTTACTTAGTCTCTGTGTAACAATGTTCCTTAAAGAGCTCCTGGATAGGGAATACAGGCCCAGCCACGGGGTCAGGGCAGCAGGTAGAACCGGAGCAACGGTAGGGGGCGTGGAAGGAAGGACAGGGGACAGAGAATGACAGGGCAGAGATGTGACATAGCAGGACAGATTTGAATTCATCAATCGTTTTTTTTCTCTCGAACGTTCTCTGGAACACTCTATTGAAGTGAAAACACCATTTTTATTGTTATCTACTTTATGACATTTTAATTTGACTTTCATTGGACTTTTATATGAGAGTAAAATGTATTCTGAACATTCAAGCCATTTTTAAGATCATGTAGCCATGAAAACTCCTGTTGTTAAAATGTGTATTCACAGTGTGTGATATATTCTGCCCGTGTCACTAATGTCACGTTAGTTACATGTTGTTCAATTAGAGTTCATACCAGAATATCAGGCTTTTAAATTAGGTGCATTTCTATAGGTCTAGCATTTTTCTGTGTGTGACTAATGACAAGAGTGTAATATCAATGTCCTGTTGACAACACAAGTCTGTGTTTATGTCTCTCTGCTTCCCCTCCTGAAAAACGACTACTGTTTTACTACTGCTGGTTGTACTGCCTGATTGCCATTGAGACGTGCCGCAACCAGTAGTGATTTATGAAGTGATTCAAGTAGTAATGAGTGATAAATTGGGACGTTTAATTTCTTGTGAACACTACATATTGCCTACTAAATTCCTACATGTTCACTATATAATTACTACTCAATGCCTACACATTAGTGCGGTACGCATACTGAATCTAGTCGTGTTCAATACTGAATCTAGTCGTGTTCAATACTGAATCTAGTCGTGTTCAATACTGAATCTAGTAGTGTTCAATACTGAATCTAGTAGTGTTCAATACTGAATCTAGTCGTGTCAATACTGAATCTAGTCGTGTTCAATACTGAATCTACTGTAGTGTTCAATACTGAATCTAGTAGTGTTCAATACTGAATCTAGTCGTGTTCAATACTGAATCTAGTAGTGTTCAATACTGAATCTAGTAGTGTTCAATACTGAATCTAGTAGTGTTCAATACTGATTCTAGTCGTGTTCAATACTGAATCGCTCCTGATCATTATTCACTTCCTACGTAAACCCTGTTGAATGACTATTGAAAAAGGACACATTTCCTACATAAACCCTCTATTCAGAATCACTACTGCCATCTTCTTGTTCCACCACTCTGTCACTGCTAGACTAGTGCACATGCTATTTCTTCAAGTTTCTAACTGGGGTTAAATCATCAAACAAGAAATGATAAGCTTATACCGTTTTTAAATTAATTGAATTACACATTAAATTACATATTTAATTACATGTTAAATGACATGTTAAATTACATATTAAATGACATGTTAAGTTACACATTTAATTACATAGTAAATTACATATTAAATGACATGTTAAGTACACATTCAATTACATATTTAATTACATATTTAATTACATAGTAAATTACATATTAAATGACATGTTAAGTACACATTAAATTACATATTTAATTACATATTTAATTACATAGTAAATTACATATTAAATGACATGTTAAGTACACATTAAATTACACATTTAATTACATAGTAAATTACTTATTAAATGACGTATTTAATTACATATTAAATTACATGTTAAATGAAATATTTACACTTGTTAATTGTCCATTGTCAATCCCTTTGAGGCCTTGTCTTCATTCAGCTTTGACTTAATGACTTAATTACCTTCAGATCCTCTTCTTTGTTGCGGTCACATTTATACACCATGTAGCCTTTTAGAAAATAAAGACAAGCACAAGAGACAACTAATTATGAGCCATTAATTATCAATCCTCTGTAAGCAGAGGTCACATGAACACAGCACAGGAAAACATTTGATAAACATTGTTAATCTGACCAACATTCGCCTCCAGTCTTGTTAAAGTAGTCATGAAACAGAAAGGAACATCCCAGATGGAGCCGGAATAAGGGCTTTAAAAGACAGTAATGACGAATGATGGAAGATCGTTACATTCGAGACAAAAACAGTAGTTAGGTAATAACAACCAACTTCTTCCTGCTTTGTATTCTCATGCGGTCGCGAAAAGCCGATGTAGACTGGCTGACGAATAGGTTTTGTGCAGTAATTCATTAGTACTTTTTCATGAGGGTCTCTCTCTCTCTCTCTCTCTCTCTCTCTCTCTCTCTCTCTCTCTCTCTCTCTCTCTCTCTCTCTGTGTTTGTTTGTGCGTGTTCATCTGTGTGTTCGTCTGGCTCCATCTGGGGTTGGCAGGACAGTTGATGGGTAGCAGGTGTTATGACAAACAGAGCTATCGGCCTGCCCATGAGACCCAGAGAGAGAGAGGTAGAGGAGGGAGATATAAGGGGAGAGATAGAGGAGAGGGTGAGAGCAAGAGAGAAGGGGGATGGAGAGAGGAGGGAGAGAGAGAGCGGGGAGAGATAGATGGGAGAGAGAGGAGAGAGGGAGGAGGGAGAGAGAGAGATGGAGAGAGAAAGAGAGCGCAAGAGACAGAGAGTGGGGGGGAAGGGGGGGAGAGAGATGGGGGGGAGAGAGAGGGGGAGAGGAGAGAGATGGGGAGAGAGGGAGCGGGGAGAGAAAGATGGAGAGAGAGGAGAGAGGGAGGAGGAGAGAGAGAGATGGAGAGAGAAAGAGAGCGCAAGAGACAGAGAGTGGGGAAGGAGAGAGGGCGGGAGAGGGAGAGATGGGGGGAGAGAGGAGAGAGAGAGAGAGGGGAAAGAGAGAGAAGGCGAGGAGAGGCACTGCCTTCTTGTTAGGTTTGTAGGCCATCTTAACAGGCTAAACTAAGCAAAGAACCCTATCCTTAACCTTTCCCCTAACCTGACAGGGTCCTTGGTAGCTGAGACCTGTAGAGTGGGCCTGTGCTCCACCTTAACCCTTCCCCTAACCTGACAGGGTCCTTGGTAGCTGAGACCTGTAGAGTGGGCCTGTGCTCCACCTTAACCCTTCCCCTAACCTGACAGGGTCCTTGGTAGCTGAGACCTGTAGAGTGGGCCTGTGCTCCACCTTAACCCTTCCCCTAACCTGACAGGGTCCTTGGTAGCTGAGACCTGTAGAGTGGGCCTGTGCTCCACCTTAACCCTTCCCCTAACCTGACAGGGTCCTTGGAGCTGAGACCTGTAGAGTGGGCCAGTGTTCCACCGTAACCCTTCCCCTAACCTGACAGGAACCTTGGAGGTTGCAGCCTGTAGAGCGGGCCAGTGTTCCACCGTAACCCTTCCCCTAACCAGACAGGGTCCTTGGTAGCTAAAACCTGTAGAGTGGGCCTGTGCTCAATCTATGTTCTTGTTGTGTTACAGCAGGGTCCTGGGGACATATGCTGTACTGACAGTGGGACTATGGCTCTTTCTAACGGGAAGGGCTAGCTGAGCTCTGTGATTCTCTCTCAGGAAACACTAGGAAATACAGGTTTTCTTTAGCTTATTCTGAGGCCGTATCCCCTATGTTATTTAATTGATGTTGGTATGACTATGGTCACTGCTCATAACCCTTGACCTTACTGGCACAGGGCAGGAGGTAATGCAGCCTGTAGCATGAAGGTGTGGTGTGTCTGTAACCCTTCCCGTAACCAGACGTGTCTGTGGCGTGTCTGTGGCGTATCTGTGGCGTGTCTATGGCGTGTCTGTACAGGCGTGTCTGGGGACATATGCGTGTCTGACAGATTTGTCTGTGGCGTGGCGTGTCTGTGGCGTGTCTGAAAGCGTGTCTTTGATTCGTGTCTGTGGTGTGTCTATAAAAATGTCTGGCGTGTCTGCAGGCGTGTACAGGCGTGTCTTTAGCGTGTCTGGCCGTGACCGTGTCTTTAATTGATGCGTGTCTGTGGCGTGTCTGGGCGTGTCTGTGGCGTGTCTTTGGCTTGTCCGTGGCGTGTCTGTGGCGTGTCCGTGGCGTGTCCGTGGCGTGTCTGTGGCGTGTCTTTGGGGTGTCTGTGGCGTGTCTGTGGCGTGTCTTTGGCGTGTCTTTGGCGTGTCTGTGGCGTGTCTTTGGCTTGTCTGTGGCGTGTCTGTGGCGTGTCTGTGGCGTGTCCGTGGCGTGTCCGTGGCGTGTCTGTGGCGTGTCTTTGGCGTGTCTTTGGCGTGTCCGTGGCGTGTCCGTGGCGTGTCCGTGGCGTGTCCGTGGCGTGTCCGTGGCGTGTCCGTGGCGTGTCTGTGGCGTGTCTGTGGCTTGTGTTAATTGTAGTACTCAACATAAAATGTCTCAGTCTGTCTTGGGAGAAAGGGGCAATTGGCAGCTGTCTTGTGGGCAGGCAGGGCCCACTCCATCACAGTGTGTGTGTGTGTGTGTGTGTGTGTGTGTGTGTGTGTGTGTGTGTGTGTGTGTGTGTGTGTGTGTGTGTGTGTGTGTGTGTGCGCTCGTGCGCCTGCTGAGAATGAGAGCATCAGGTCTGTTCCACTCGCTCTATCAGCACTGCTGCCAATGTGTGTGTGTTTGTGTGTGTGTGTGTTTGTTTGTGTGTGTGTGTGTTTGTTTGTGTGTGTGTGTGTCTGCAGAGGGAGAGACAAGAGTTATTGATGAGTTTGGGCATTTGGTCTAATCTCCCCGACGACTCCGAGTGCTTAAATAACTGCAGGAGGAATGAGGGCCGCTTCTTAGCTTCACGCATGCACGCACACACACACATACACTCTCTCTCTCTCTTCGCATTGCACACCATTGAAGATGTCGAATAAAGTTAAAAACTTTTTTTTTTCTCTCTCCCTCCCTCCCTCTCTCTCCCTCACTCTCTCTCTCCCTCTCCCTCTCTCTCTCCTTCACTCTCTCTCTCCCTCTCCCTCTCTCTCTCCTTCTCTCTCTCTCTCCTCTCTCTCTCTCTCTCTCTCTCTCCTCTCTCTCTCTCTCTCTCTCTCTCTCTCCCTCTCTCTCTTTCTCTCCCTCTCCATCTCTCTCTCCCTCTCTCCTCTCTCTCTCTCTCTCTCTCTCTCTCTCTCTCTCTCTCTGCATCGCACACCATTGAAGATGTCCGTTAAAGTTGGGAACTTTCATCCTTTGACACACACACACACACACACACACACACACACACACACACACACACACACACACACACACACACACAGGGCAGAAAAGCAATAACAGAGTCAATCGGGAGGGTTTGATTATAATTTGAGCTCGTGCTGGTGCCGCTTTGGAGCGCACCTGTTACCACCGACGACCAAACGAGATGAGAATTTTGGTTGTCACGGTTGCAATTTTTTCCTCGACTTTAAATGACCTTAACTCAAATCATATATGATCCTTAGTGACAATGATTATTGAAGTGTTGAAAAGGAAACCAACAAAGTGATGGGGGAAGATGGCCGCCAAGTGTTTATATGTTTCAGAGGTGAGAGAGAGAATGTCATCCTTCATTTATAGACAGCCGAGCTGTGAGGACACTGTCATACTGATTGAGCTCCCCTTCCACCATTCCTCTCTATCCCTTTTTCCTCCCTGTCCCCTCCCCTCTCTCTGCCTCTTGTTTTCCTCTCTCTCCCCCATCTCTCTTTATTTCTCTATCTCCCTCTCTCTTCCCTCCATCTCTATTTATTTCTCTATCTCCCTCTCTCTTCCCTCCATCTCTCTTTATTTCTCTATCTCCCTCTCTCTTCCCTCCATCTCTCTTTATTTCTCTATCTCCCTCTCTCTTCCCCATCTCTCTTTATTTCTCTATATCCCTCTCTCTTCCCTCCATCTCTTTATTTCTCTATCTCCCTCTCTCCGTCCATCTCTCTTTATTTCTCTATCTCCCTCTCTCTTCCCTCCATCTCTCTTTATTTCTCTCTCTCCCTCTCTCTTCCCCATCTCTCTTTATTTCTCTATATCCCTCTCTCTTCCCTCCATCTCTCTTTATTTCTCTATCTCCCTCTCTCTTCCCTCCATCTCTCTTTATTTCTCTATCTCCCTCTCTCTTCCCTCCATCTCTCTTTATTTCTCTATCTCCCTCTCTCTTCCCTCCATCTCTCTTTATTTCTCTATATCCCTCTCTCTTCCCCATCTCTCTTTATTTCTCTTTATATCCCTCTCTCTTCCCAACCTCCATCTCTCTTTATTTCTCTATCTCCCTCTGATAACTTCCCTCCATCTCTCTTTATTTCTCTATCTCCATCTCTCTTCCCTCCATCTCTCTTTATTTCTCTATCTCCCTCTCTCCTCCCTCCATCTCTCTTTATTTCCATCCCTTTCTCTTTCCACTCTCTCCCTCTCCCAACCTGAAAGAGCAATTCCGTATCCTGCCTCAGCTATAAGGCGGGTAGAATGTATAGATCTTGGTGGTACCCAATGATAACTGCTCCACACTGGAGTGGCAGAGAAACTCTCAGGAGGGTTCCAGGTGGGTCTCCAACTCAAACACACTTACGGGCCTGAGGAGGTATCCAGCCCTGTCAAGCTGACGATATATCTGGCTAAGGGCTGACGTGTCGAATGCCAATATCCACAGTATGTGCGTTCACTATGAACAACAGGTTCTGGATACAGCAATTACCCGTGGTATTTGGCAATGTACCACAATTTAACCTGAGGTACCCTATTGCCACTTTAAACTGGTTACCGATGCAATTAGAAGGGCTTTCACAGTAAAAAGTTCAATTCAAATATCATATGGGACCTTGTATTTTTAAGAGGAGGTTTGAGGACTGTATAGATCCATGTAGTGAATAAAAAGTGAAGACATCAAAACTGTAAAATAACACATATCAAATCATGTAGTAACCAAAAAAGTGTGAAACAAATAAAAATATATTTTAGATTTTAGATTCTTCAAAGTAGCCACCCTTTTCCTTGATGACAGCTTTGCACACTCTTAGTATTCTCTCAACCAGCTTCACCTGGAATGCTTTTCCAACAGCCTTGAAGGAGTTATTACATACCCTGAGTGCTTGTGGGCTGTTTTTCCTTTACTCTGTGGTCCAACTCATCCCAAACCGTCTCAATTGGGTTGAGGTTGGGTGATTGTGGAGGCCAGGTCATCTGATTCAGCGCTCCATCACACTCCTTCTTGGTCAAATAGCCCTTACACAGCCTGGAGGTGTGTTGGGTCATTGTCCTGTTGATAAACAATTGATAGTCCCGCTAAGCGCAATCCAGATGGGATGGCGTATCTCTGCAGTATGCTGTGGTAACCATGCTGGTTAAGTGTGCCTTGAATTCTAAATAAATCACCGACAGTGTCACCAGCAAAGCACCCCCACACCATCACACCTCCTCCTCCATGCTTCACAGTGGGAACCACACATGCAGAGATCATCCATTCACCTACTCTGTGTCTCACAAAGACATCCATTCACCTACTCTGTGTCTCACAAAGACACGACTCATCAGACCAAAGGACAGATTTCCAACGGTCTAATGTCAATTTTTGGCCCAAGCAAGTCTCTTCTTTTCATTGGTGTCCTTTAGTAGTGGTTTCTTGGCAGCAATCTGATTCATGCAGTCTCCTCGGGAACAGATGAGTTGACGTTGAGATGTGTCTGTTACTTGAACTCTGTGAAGCATTTATTTGGGCTGCAATTTTTGGGGCTGGTAACTCTAATGAATTTATGCTCTGCAGCAGAGGTAACTCTGGGTCTTCCATTCCTGTGGCGGTCCTCATGAGAGACAGTTAACTCTAATGAACTTATCCTCTGCAGCAAAGGTAACTCTGGGTCTTCCTGTCCTGTGGCATGAGGAGACAGTTACCTTTTTAACCAGGTAGGTCAGTTTCAGACTTTCAGACCTCAGTTTATTTAACCAGGTAGGCCAGTTCACCTTTATTTAACCAGGTAGGCCAGTTCACCTTTATTTAACCAGGTAGGCCAGTTCACCAGTTCACCTTTATTTAACCAGGTAGGCCAGTTCACCTTTATTTAACCAGGTAGGCCAGTTCACCTTTATTTAACCAGGTAGTTCACCTTTATTTAACCAGGTAGGCCAGTTCACCTTTATTTAACCAGGTAGGCCAGTTCACCTTTATTTAACCAGGTAGGCCAGTTCACCTTTATTTAACCAGGTAGGCCAGTTCACCTTTATTTAACCAGGTAGGCCTTTATTTAACCAGGTAGGCCAGTTCACCTTTATTTAACCAGGTAGGCCAGTTCACCTTTATTTAACCAGGTAGGCCAGTTCACCTTTATTTAACCAGGTAGGCCAGTTCACCTTTATTTATTTAACCAGGTAGGCCAGTTCACCTTTATTTAACCAGGTAGGCCAGTTCACCTTTATTTAACCAGGTAGGCCAGTTAACCAGGTAGGCCTTTATTTAACCAGGTAGGCCAGTTCACCTTTATTTTAGGCCAGTTCACCTTTATTTAACCAGGTAGGCCAGTTCACCTTTATTTAGGCCAGTTCACCTTTATTTAACCAGGTAGGCCAGTTCACCAGGTAGGCCAGTTCACCTTTATTTTAGGCCAGTTCAACCAGGTAGGCCAGTTCACCTTTATTTAACCAGGTAGGCCAGTTCACCTTTATTTAACCAGGTAGGCCAGTTCACCTTTATTTAACCAGGTAGGCCAGTTCACCTTTATTTAACCAGGTAGGCCAGTTCACCTTTATTTAACCAGGTAGGCCAGTTCACCTTTATTTAACCAGGTAGGCCAGTTCACCTTTATTTAACCAGGTAGGCCAGTTCACCTTTATTTAACCAGCCAGTAGGCCAGTTCACCTTTATTTTCACCTTTATTTAACCAGGTAGGCCAGTTCACCTTTATTTAACCAGGTAGGCCAGTTCACCTTTATTTAACCAGGTAGGCCAGTTCACCTTTATTTAACCAGGTAGGCCAGTTCACCTTTATTTAACCAGGTAGGCCAGTTCACCTTTATTTAACCAGGTAGGCCAGTTCACCTTTATTTAACCAGGTAGGCCAGTTCACCTTTATTTAACCAGGTAGGCCAGTTCACCTTTATTTAACCAGGTAGGCCAGTTCACCTTTATTTAACCAGGTAGGCCAGTTCACCTTTATTTAACCAGGTAGGCCAGTTCACCTTTATTTAACCAGGTAGGCCAGTTCACCTTTATTTAACCAGGTAGGCCAGTTCACCTTTATTTAACCAGGTAGGCCAGTTCACCTTTATTTAACCAGGTAGGCCAGTTCACCTTTATTTAACCAGGTAGGCCAGTTCACCTTTATTTTCACCTTTATTTAACCAGGTAGGCCAGTTCACCTTTATTTAACCAGGTAGGCCAGTTCACCTTTATTTAACCAGGTAGGCCAGTTCACCTTTATTTAACCAGGTAGGCCAGTTCACCTTTATTTAACCAGGTAGGCCAGTTCACCTTTATTTAACCAGGTAGGCCAGTTCACCTTTATTTAACCAGGTAGGCCAGTTCACCTTTATTTAACCAGGTATTTTAACCAGGTAGGCCAGTTCACCTTTATTTAACCAGGTAGGCCAGTTCACCTTTATTTAACCAGGTAGGCCAGTTTACCTTTATTTAACCAGGTAGGCCAGTTCACCTTTATTTAACCAGGTAGGCCAGTTCACCTTTATTTAACCACCAGGTAGGCCAGTTCACCTTTATTTAACCAGGTAGGCCAGTTCACCTTTATTTAACCAGGTAGGCCAGTTCACCTTTATTTAACCAGGTAGGCCATTTAACCAGGTAGGCCAGTTCACCTTTATTTAACCTAGGCAAGTTCACCTTTATTTAACCAGGTAGGCAGTTCACCTTTATTTAACCAGGTAGGCCAGTTCACCTTTATTTAACCAGGTAGGCCAGTAGGCAAGTTCACCTTTATTTAACCAGGTAGGCCAGTTCACCTTTATTTAACCAGGTAGGCCAGTTCACCTTTATAACCAGGTAGGCCAACCTTTATTTAACCAGGTAGGCCAGTTCACCTTTATTTAACCAGGTAGGCCAGTTCACCTTTATTTAACCAGGTAGGCCAGTTCACCTTTATTTAACCAGGTAGGAACAATTTCTCATTTACAACTGTGACCTGGCCAAGATAAAGCAAAGTTCACCTTTATTTAACCAGTGCGACTTTATTTAAAAAACAACACAGAGTTACTTTATTTAACATGGAATAAACAAACATACAGTCAATAACACAATATAAAAATCTATATACAGTGTGTGTAAATATAGTAAGATCAACCAAGTAGTACAAATGTAGTATGATTAGGGAGTGTAGCCTAGTGGTTAGAGCATTGGACTAGTAACCGAAAGCTTGCAAGTTCAAATCCCAGAGCTGACAAGGTACAAAATCTGTCGTTCTGCCCCTGAACAGACAGTTAACCTACTGTTCCTTGCCGTCATTGAAAATAAGAATTTGTCCTTAACTGACTTGCCGAGTAAAATAAAAAAATAAAATAAGGCAATAAATAGGCCATAGTGGAGCAATAATTACAATTTAGCATTAACACTGGAGTGATAGATGTGCAGATTATGACGTGCAAATAGAGATACTGGGGAGCAAAAGAGCAATAATAAATAACAACATGGGGATGAGGTAGTTGTTTGGGCTATTTACAGATAGGCTGTGTACAGGTGCAGCGATCGGTAAGCTGCTCTGACAGAAACTCCCCATCCCGGTGCTTAAAGTTAGTGAAGTCTCCAGCTTCAGGGATTTTTGAACCAGTTCGTTCCAGTCATTGGCAGCAGATAACTGGGAGTACAGGCGGCCAAAGAAGGAGTTGGCTTTGGGGATGACCAGTGAAATATACCTACTGGACTGCGTGCTACAGGTGCATGTTGCTATGGTGACCAGTGAGCTGAGATAAGGTGGGGCTTTACCTAGCAAAGACTTAGACTCAGAGCTGGAGCCAGTGGGTTTGGTGACAAATATGAGTTCTGGAAACGTCAGGGCCAGCCAATGCATAGTCGAGCATACAGGTTGCAGTGGTGGGTAGTTTATGGGGCTTTGGTGTTCCAGAAAAAATGGGCGGCCAAAGAAGGCACTGTGATAGACTACATCCAATTTGCTGAGTAGAGTGTTGGAGGCTATTTTGTGACAAAATGACATCGCGAGAGCAAAGTTGAGGATCGGTAGGATAGTCAGTTTTATGAGTGTTGGGGTATGTTTAACAGCATGATGTGAAGAAGGCTTTGTTGCGAAATAGGAAGCCGATACTAGATTTAATTTTGGATTGGAGATGCTTAATGTGAGTCTGGAAGGAGAGTTTACAGCCTAACCAGACACCGAGATATTTGTAGTTGTCCACATTATCTAAGTCAGAACCATCCAGAATGGTGATGCTAGTCGGGCGGGTGCGAGCAGCGATCGGTTGAAGAGCATGCATTTAGTTTTAATGGCATTTAATAGCAGTTGGAGGCCACAGAATGAGAGTTGAATGGAATTGAAGCTCGTCTGTATGTTTGTTAACACAGTGTCCAAAGAAGGGCCAGAAGTATACAAAATGGTGTTGTCTGTGTAGAGGTGGATCAGAGAATCACCAGCAGCAAGAGCGACATCATTGATTTATACAGAGAAAAGAGCCGGCCCGAGAATGGAACCCTGTGGCATAGAGACTGCCAGAGGTCCGGACAACAGGCCCTCTGATTTGACACACTGAACTCTGTCTGAGAAGTAGTTGGTGAACCAGACGAGGCAGTCATTTGAGAAACCAAGTCTGTTGAGTCTGCCGATAAGAATGCGGTGATTGACAGGGTCGATGAAGACGGTTGCACAGTACTGTCTGTTATCGATGGTGGTTATGATATCGTTTAGAACCTTGAGTGTGACTGAGGTGCACCCATGACCAGCTCTGAAACCAGATTGCATAGTTGAGAAGTTAAGGTGGGATTCAAAATGGTCGGTGATCTGTTTGTTAACTTAGCATTCGAAGACTTTAGAAAGGCAGGGCAGGATAGATATAGGTCTGTAATAGTTTGGGTCTAGAGTGTCCCCCTTTTGAAGAGGAGATGACTGTGGCAGCTTTCCAATCTTTAGGGATCTCAGATGATACAAAAGAGAGGTTGAACATGCTAGTAATAGGGGTTGCAACAATTGTAGTGGATAATTTTAGAAAGAGATGGTCCAGATTGTCTAGCCCATCTGATTTGTAGGGGTCCAGATTTTGCAACTCTTTCAGAACATCAGCTATCTGGATTTGAGTGAAGGAGAAGCAGCGGGGGGGGGGGGCTTGGGCAAGTTGCTGCGGGGGGTGCAGAGCTGTTAACCGGGGTTGAGGTAGCCAGGTGGAAAGCATGGCCAGCCGTTGAAAAATGCTTATTGAAATTCTTAATTATAGTGGATTTATCGTTGGTGACAGTGTTTCCTTGCCTCAGTGCAGTGGGCAGCTGGGAGGAAGTGCTCTTATTCTCCATGAACTGTACAGTGTCCTAAAATAAATTTCTGATTGAAAAAGCCTTCGCTTTCCTAACTAACTAATATATTGGTTCCTAACTTCCCTGAAAAGTTGCATATCGCCGGGGCTATTCGATGCAGAACGTCACAGGATGTTTTTGTGCTGGTCAAGGGCAGTTAAGTCTGGAGTGAACCAAGGACTATATCTGTTCTTAGTTCGATATTTTTTGAATGTGGCTTTTTTAAGATGTTGAGGATAGCACTGTTCAAGAACAACCAGGCATCTTCTTCTGATGGGATGATCGTATATTCGACCTGGCCCAGGTATATTGACCTCATCCCATCAGAAGAAGATGCCTGGTTGTTCTTGAAGAGTGCTTTCCTCAACATCTTAAAGTATACCAGTATACCCGGGCCAGGTCGATTAGAAAGGCCTGCTCGCAGAAGTGTTTTAAGGAGCGTTTGACAGTGATGAGGGGTGGTCTTTAGACCGCGGACCCATAATGGACGCAGCCAATGAGGCAGTGATCGCTGAGATCCTGGTTGAAGACAGCAGAGGTGTATTTAGAGGGCAGGTTGGTCAGGATGTTATCTATGAGGGTGACCGTGTTTACGGATTTAGGGTTGATTACCAACAACGACGAGATGGGCTACAGGGAGGAGGTGAGGGCCCTCAGAGTGTGGTGTCAGGAAAATAACCTCACTCAATGTCAACAAAACAAAGGAGATGATCATGGAATTCAGGAAACAGCAGAGGGAGCAGCCCTCTATCCACATCAACGGGACAGTAGTGGAGAAGGTGGAACGTTTTCAGTTCCTCTGCGTACACATCACGGACAAACTGAAATGGTCCACCCACACAGACAGCGTGGTGAAGAAGGCGCAGCAGCGCCTCTTCAACCTCAGAAGGCTGAAGAAATTTGTCTGGTCACCAAAAACACTCACAAACTTTTATAGATGCACAATCGAGAGCATCCTGTCGGGCTGTATCACCGCCTGGTACGGCAGCTTCTCCGCCCATAACCGTAAGGCTCTCCAGAGGGTAGTGACATCTGCACAACGCTTCACCGGGGGCAAACTACCTGCCCTCCAGCACACCTACACTACCCGATGTCACAGGAAGGCCATAAAGATCATCAAGGACAACAACCACCCGAGCCACTGCCTGTTCACCCCGCTATCATCCAGAAGGCGAGTTCAGTACAGGTGCATCAAAGCGGGAACCGAGAGACTGAAAAACAGCTTCTATCTCAAGGCCATCAGACTGTTAAACAGCCACCACTAACATTGAGTGGCTGCTGCCAACATACTGACTCAACTCCAGCCACTTTAATAATGGAAAAATTGATGTAATCAATTTATCACTAGCCACTTTATATAATGCTTACATACCCTACATTACTCATCTCATATGTATATACTGTACTCTATACCATCTGCTGCATCATGCCTATGCCGTTCAGGCATCACTCATTCAAATATTTGTATGTACATATTCTTATTAATTCTCTACACTTGTGTGTATAAGATAGGTGTTGTGAAATTGTTAGGTTAGATTACTCGTTGGTTATTACTGCATTGTCAGAACTAGAAGCACAAGCATTTCGCTACATTCACATTAACACCTGCTAACCATGTGTATGTGACAAATAAAATTTGATATGATTTTGACTTGACCTGGTAGGTTCTTTGATAATTTGTGTGAGATTGAGGGCAGCTAGCTTAGATTGTAGGATGGCCGGGGTGTTAAGCATATCCCAGTTCAGGTCACCTTACAGTACGAACTTTGAAGATAAATGGGGGGCAATCAATTCACATGTGGTGTCCAGGGCACAGCCGGGGGCAGAGGGTGGTCTATAGCAAACAGCAACGGTGAGAGACTTGTTTCTGGAAGGTTGTATTTATAGTAAAAGTAGAAGTGTTTGGACACACACCTGGATAGTATGACAGAACTCTGTAGACCCCACCCCTTTGTCAGTAGATGTAGTTGGGGATGGAAATTTCAGAATTTTTGGTGGCCTTCCTACGCCAGGATTCAGACATGACATCAGGGTTGGCAGAGTGTGCTAAAGCAGTGAACAAAACAAACTTAGGGAGGAGGCTTCTGATGTTAAGATGCATGAAACCAAGGCTTTTATGGTTACAGACTGATCTTCATGTCTTAACCTCTTGAAACTCTGGGGGCGCAATTTCATTTTTGGATGAAAAACGTTCCCGTTTTAAAGTAATGATGGACTGTTGTTTCTCTTTGCTTATTTGAGCTGTCCTTGCCATAATATGGACTTGGTCTTTTACCAAATAGGGCTGTCTTCTGTATACCAACGCTACCTTGTCACAAGACAACTGATTGGCTCAAATGCATTAAGAAGGAAAGATATTCCACAAATGAACTTTTAACAAGGCACACCTGTTAATTGAAATGTCTTCCAGGTGACGACCTCATGAAGCTGGTTGAGAGAATGCCAAGAGCGTGCAAAGCTGTCATCAAGGCAAATGGTGGCTACTTTGAATAATCTATTTAACTTGTTTAACACTTTTTTGGTTACTATATTATTCCATATGTGTTATTTCATGGTTTTGATGTCTTCACTATTATTCTACAATGTAGAAAACAGTCAAATGTAAAGAAAAACCCTTGAATGAGTCGATGTGTCCAGACTTTTGTCTGGTACTGTATGTGTGTTACTGCTTGTGTACTATACTGTATGTGTGTTACTGCTTGTGTACTATACTGTATGTGTGTTACTGCTTGTGTACTATACTGTATGTGTGTTACTGCTTGTGTACTATACTGTATGTGTGTTTGTGTCTGAGTGAGAGACGGTGAGCTAATGACCATAAATCACATCTATATTCGTCATGTAATTTAGCGCTCAGCTTCTCTGCGCCTGGTTAATTTTAGAGCCCTCCACAAATATGATTTACTGTCTCCCCTCCTCTTACTATTTCCCCTCCTATACAAGTGCACGCACACACATGCACGCAAACACACACGCAAATAGGTTGCCCTGGTGTAGGGTTGAGGCAGCCTTAGCTAGCAGTGGTCTTGCTTGTTTAGTCATGAAAGTCTATTTGAAATGCTAACAGTACCACAGGCCCAGAGGCATGCTATTATCCTCACGCTTCCTGGCAATTTAGATCCTGTGTTTTAGCACCGAACAGCGTGCAGACCATATTTCATACACTGTGCATAACATTTATTGGGAATTTGGGATGGAATAATTTGCATTGGGCTGATTTGAATTGTAGATGAGAAAGAGGTTGTTAAGCTATTTGTGTGTGTGTGTGTGTGTGTGTGTGTGTGTGTGTGTGTGTGTGTGTGTGTGTGTGTCTGCGTGTTCCCACTTTGTGTTCCTGGTTTCTAATCCTGACGGGCTGGGGCATCTGTCTGCAAGTGTTGTGCTGCTAACATTAACAATGATGATTTAGAGAGAGAGAGAGAGGGGGAGAGAGAGACAGAGAGGGCCAGAAAGGCAGGGCCAGAAAATCATAGTCGTTTAACAAACAGCTCATATACATGTGTATTTACATATGATTGTAGGAAACTCAATACAGTATTTACAAGGGGCGGCAGGTAACCTAGTGGTTAGAGTGTAGAGGAGGCAGGTAACCTAGTGGTTAGAGTGTAGAGGAGGCAGGTAGCCTAGTGGTTAGAGTGTAGAGGAGGCAGGTAGCCTAGTGGTTAGAGTGTAGAGGTGGCAGGTAGCCTAGTGGTTAGAGTGTAGAGGTGGCAGGTAGCCTAGTGGTTAGAGTGTAGAGGAGGCAGGTAGCCTAGTGGTTAGAGCGTAGAGGTGGCAGGTAGCCTAGTGGTTAGAGTGTAGAGGTGGCAGGTAGCCTAGTGGTTAGAGCTTTGGGCCAGTAACTGAACGATTGCTAGATTGAATCCCCGAGCAGACAAGGTAAAAATCTGTCATTCTGTCCCTTAACAAGACAGTCAACCCACTGTTCCCCGGTAGGTCGTCATTGTAAATAAGAATGTGTTCTTAACTGACTTGCCTAGTTAAACAAAAAGAGTATTTGCATTTGAGTGTAATTTAACTCAATGCAGTATTTTCATACGAGTGTAATGAAACTCAGTACAGTATTTACATACGAGTGTAATGAAACTCAATACAGTATTTACATACTAGTGTAATGAAACTCAATACAGTATTTACATACTAGTGTAATGAAACTTCATACAGTATGTGCTGGTGCTCTACAGGGGCAGGACTGAGTCCGTACTAAGAGTAATTTTCTTGGTAGAGCAAATATCTCTGACATCGACCTTGCTCCCAACCTGGGACAGGAGGGAGTTGAGTCGAATATAAATGATTTCCTTATTTGGCCGTTCAGATGCCAAACCCCCTCTGACCTAACGTGCTATTGGTTGGAGAGAGAGAGAGGAGTCCAATCAGACAGCCTACTAAAAGTCTGGTAAGAACCCAGTCTGAGCTCTGTCTGAACTCAACTTTCTTTCTCTCTCTCTCTCTCTCTCTCTCCCTCTGCTCTCTCTCGCTCTCTCTCTCTCTCTCTCTATCTGTGTCTATGGGTCTCTGTCTATCTTTCACTTCTTAGCGCGTGCAAAGCTTGCATTTAAAAAAAATAGCATATGATTACCAGTAAACACTTAACTGTTCTGGTGAATGTTAGAGAGATCAGAGAGAATGTTAGAGAGAACAGAGAGAATGTTAGAGAGATCAGAGAGAATGTTAGAGAGATCAGAGAGAGAGCGTTGGAGAGATCAGAGAGAATGTTAGAGAGATCAGAGAGAATGTTAGAGAGATCAGAGAGAGCGTTGGAGAGATCAGAGAGAATGTTAGATAAGAGATCAGAGATCAGAGAGAGCGTTAGAGAGATCAGAGAGAGAGCGTTAGAGAGATCAGAGAGAATGTTAGAGAGATCAGAGAGAACGTTAGAGAGATCAGAGAGAGCGTTGGAGAGATCAGAGAGAGCGTTAGAGAGATCAGTGAGAATGTTAGAGAGATAAGAGAAAACGTTAGAGAGATCAGAGAGAGCGTTAGAGAGATCAGAGAGAGCGTTAGAGAGATCAGTGAGAACGTTCGAGAGATCAGAGAGAACGTTAGAGAGATCAGAGAGAACGTTAGAGAGATCAGAGAGAACGTTAGAGAAATCAAATCAAATTTTATTTGTCACATACACATGGTTAGCAGATGTTAATGCGAGTGTAGCGAAATGCTTGTGCTTCCAGATCAGAGAGAACGTTAGAGATATCAGAGAGAGCGTTAGAGAGATCAGAGAGAGCATTAGAGAGATCAGAGAGAACGTTAGAGAGAGCGTTAGAGAGATCAGTGAGAACGTTAGAGAGATCAGAGAGAACGTTAGAGAGATCAGAGAGAACGTTAGAGAGATCAGAGAGAGCGTTAGAGAGATCAGTGAGAACGTTAGAGAGATCAGAGAGAACGTTAGAGAGATCAGAGAGAACGTTAGAGAGAACGTTAGAGAGAGCGTTAGAGAGATCAGAGAGAACGTCAGAGAGATCAGAGAGAACGTTAGAGAGATCAGAGAGAGCGTCAGAGAGATCAGAGGGAACGTCCGAGAGATCAGAGGGAACGTCAGAGAGATCAGAGAGAACGTTAGAGAGAACGTTAGAGAGAGCGTTAGAGAGATCAGAGAGATCAGAGAGAACGTTAGAGAGATCAGAGAGAGCGTCAGAGAGATCAGAGGGAACGTCAGAGAGATCAGAGGGAACGTCAGAGAGATCAGAGAGAACGTTAGAGAGCGTTAGAGAGATCAGAGAGAGCGTTAGAGAGATCAGAGAGAACGTTAGAGAGATCAGAGAGAACGTTAGAGAGAGCGTTAGAGAGAACGTTAGAGAGAGCGTTAGAGAGATCAGAGAGAGCGGTTTTGTAAGCTTGTGTGTGTGTGTTCACTGTGAGAGTGTGAAAGAGTTGTGACTTTGATATCATAACTTTTTCTGTGTTGAAAGACCTTCTTCACAGAGTAAGTACCCCGTCTCGAGTCGTAAATTAAACCAGCAGCAGCAGTTCGTTCAAGCAGGGTTGAAACGGAGTTTGGAACATTCCAGATGAGATTCATCTATCAGACACACACATTTACATACCCCTATCGCTGACACCTGCCTCCACTCTTAACACTTATGGTGTGTGTGTGTGTGTGTGTGTGTGTGTGTGTGTGTGTGTGTTTGTGTGTTTGTGTGTACGTGTGTACGTGTGTACGTGTGTACGTGTGTACGTGTGTACGTGTGTACGTGTGTACGTGTGTACGTGTGTGCGTGTGTGCGTGTGCGTGCGTGTGTATGGAACTAGGCATTTCGTTTGACACTGTGTGCTTCCTTGAACAAAGTGTCTACTGATCAGGTGGTCAACACGTTTACTGTAAAAACAGACGACATGAAACTATCACTTCTCCCCTTTCTCTCTCTCTCACCCACCCATTCACACTCAGACAGGGGAGAACATGAGCAAATGAGGAAGGGACAGAGAAGAAAACAAATGGGATTGTGGAGAGAAGAGAAGAGAGCAGAGGAGAGTGGAAACAGGAGAGGAGCAGCCAGTAGAGGACAGATATTTCAGATTACAGAGGAGAGATAGAACATGACAGAATATAGGTGAGGGAGAGAGGGAATGGTTCATTAGTGGAGTGCTGCCTCCTCTCCAGCTGTAGCTCATTAGGGTGACGGAGGCAGGCCGTCAACTGACCCCCTAAATCTGAATCATGCTGCATGTGTGTGATCTGTGTGGTTTACTGTCACCCTCTGAGGCTAATGAGCCTCTGCCCACGCTACTCAGGTGTGGAAACCTGATCTCTTGCTCGCTCTTTCTCTCTCTCTTTCTCTGCTTCTCTCTCTCTCTATCTGCCCCTCTCTCTCTCTCTCTCTCTCTGCCTCTCTCTCGCATTCTCTCTCTCACCTTCTCTCTCTACCTGGAAATCTGCTCTCTCTTTCTCTGTCTCTTTCTCTGCCTCTCTCTCTCTGCTCTGCCTCTATCTGCCCCCTCTCTCTCTCTCTCTCTCTCTGCCTCTCTCTGTCTCTGTCTCGCGTTCTCTCTCTCTCTCTCTCGCATTCTCTCTCTACCTGGAAATCTGCCTCTCTCTTTCTCTGTCTCTTTCTCTCTCTTTCTCTGCCTCTCTCTCTGTCTCTTTCTCTGCCTCTCTCTCTTTCTCTGCCTCTCTCTCTCTGCCTCTGTCTCTTTCTCTGCCTCTCTCTCTTTCTCTGCCTCTCTCTGCCTCTCTCTGCCTCTCTCTCTCTCTCTGCCTCTCTCTCGCATTCTCTCTCTCACCTTCTCTCTCTACCTGGAAATCTGCCTCTCTTTCTCTGTCTCTTTCTCTGTCTCTTTCTCTGCTCTCTCTCTCTGTCTCTTTCTCTGCCTCTCTGTCTCTTTCTCTGCCTCTCTCTCTCTGTCTCTTTCTCTGCCTCTCTCTCTCTGTCTCTTTCTCTGCCTCTCCCTCTTTCTCTGCCTCTCTCTCTCTCTGCCTCTCTCTGCCTCTCTCTCTCTGTCTCTTTCTCTGCCTCTCTCTGTCTCTTTCTCTGCCTCTCTCTCTTTCTCTGCCTCTCTCTCTCTCTCTGCCTCTCTCTGCCTCTCTCTCTCTCTCTCTGCCTCTCTCTCGCATTCTCTCTCTCACCTTCTCTCTCTACCTGGAAATCTGCCTCTCTCTCTCTATGGTCCTCTTCTAAATCTCTCTCAATTCAATTATTTGGGAAAATGTTATTGTATTATAAATGGTATTTTTATAATATTTCCGATGCTTTATGTTTATGTTTATATTTATTTTATATTTATTTCAAATCAAGGGAAGTAGATAAGAAAGAAAATAAACAATAAAAGTTTACATTTAAACATTTAAACCTTAAACTCACAAAAGTTCCAAAAGTATAAGGACATGTCAAATGTCATGTTATGTGCAAATAGTTCACGTGCAAAAGGGAAAATAAATAAACATCAAATCAAATTTTATTTGTCACATGCGCCTGAATGAAACCGGTGTCGACCTTACAGTGGAAAGCTTACTTACAAGCCCTTAACCAACAATGCACTTTTAATAAAAAAGGTGTTAAGAAAGTTTAATAATAATAATTTTAAAAAATAACAGTAGCGGGGCTATTTACAGGGGGTACCGGTACAAAGTCAATGTTTTTTATTTAATTTTTTTTTTTTTTTTTTTAACCATTATTTAACTAGGCAAGTCAGTTAAGAACAAATTCTTATTTTCAATGACAGCCTAGGGACAGTGGGTTAACTGCCTGTTCAGGGGCAGAACGACAGATTTTTTATGTATGTACATGTAGGTAGAGGTAAATTGATAATAAACAGAGAGTAGCAGCAGCGCAAAAATGGGTGTGTGGGGGGACAATGCAAATAGTCTGGGTTGCCATTTGATTAGCTGTTCAGGAGTCTTATGGCTTGGGGCTAGAAGCTGTTAAGGAGCCTCTTGGACCTGGACTTGGTGCTCCGGTACCGCTTGCCGTGCGATAGCAGAGAGAACAGTCTATGACTCGAGTGGCTGGAGTCTTTGGTATTTGGCTGGAGTCTTTGGAACGTCCTGGATGGCAGGAAGCTTGGCCCTAGTGATGTACTGGGCACTACCCTCTGTAGTGACTGATGGAACCAGTCAGGATGCTCTCGATGGTGCAGCTGTGGAACCTTTTGAGGATGTGAGGACCCATGTCAAATATTTTCAGTCTCCCGAGGGGGAATAGGCGTTGTCGTGCCCTCTTCAAAACTGTTTTGGTGTGTTTGGACCATGATAGTTTGATGGTGATGTTGACACCAAGGAATTTGAAGCTCTCAACCTGCCTCACTACAGCCCTGTCGATGAGAATGGGGGCGTGCTCAGTTCTCCTTTTTCTGTAGTCCAAAATCATCTCCTTCGTCTTGATCACATTGAGAGAGATGTTGTTGTCCCGAAACCACACGACCAGGTCTCTGACCTCCTCCCTTCAGGTGGTCTCGTCGTTGTCGATGATCAGTCTAACCACTGTTGTGTCATCAGCAAACTTAATGAATATGTTGGAGTCGTGCTTAGCCATGAGGTCATGAGTGAACAGGAGGGAACTGGGGCCCCCGAGTTGAGGATCAGCATGGCGGATGTGTTTCTGCCTACCCTCACCATCTGGGGACCCGTCAGCAAGTCCAGGATCCAGTTGCAGAGGGAGGTATTTAATCCAGGGGTCTTTAGCTTAGAGAACATAAATATGGGTTGTACTTACAATGGTGTTTGTTATCACTGGTTGCCGTTTTATTGTGGCAACAGGTCACAAATCTTGCTGCTGTGATGGCACACTGTGGTATTGCACCCAGTAGACATGGGAGTTTATCAAAATGTAGTTTGTTTTCAAATTCTTTGTGGATCTGTGTAATGGTCTCTAATATGGTCATACATTTGGCAGGATGTTAGGAAGTGCAGCTCAGTCTCCACCTCATTTTGTGGGCAGTGTGCACATAGCCTGTCTTCTCTTGAGAGCCAGGTCTGCCATCGGCGGCCTTTCTCAATAGCAAGGCTCTGCTCACTGAGTCTGTACATAGTCAAAGCTTTCCTTAATTTTGGGTCAATCACAATGGTCCGGTGTTCTGTCAATTTGTACTCTCTGTTTAGGGCCAAATAACATTCTGGTTTGCTCAGTTTGTTTGTTTAAAGTAATTATCTTTTTGATTTCTCATGATTTGCTTGGGTCTAATTGTACTGCTGTCCTGGGGCTCTGTAGGGTGTGTTTGTGTTTGTGAACAGAGCCACAGGACTAGCTTGCTTAGGGGACTCTTCTCCAGGTTCATCTCTCTGTAAGTGATGGCTTTGTTTTGGAAGGTTTGGGAATCGCTTCCTTTTAGGTGGTTGGAGAATTTATTAACGGCTCTTTTCTGGATTTTGATAATTTACGGGTATCGGCCTAATTCTGCTCTGCATGCATTATTTGGTGTTATACATTAAACAGAGTCTCAATTTGGTGTTTGTCCCATTTTGTGAATTATTGGTTGGTGAGTGGACCCCAGACCTCACAACCAATAAAGG
Organism: Oncorhynchus masou masou; assembly: GCF_036934945.1. Classification (NCBI taxonomy): domain Eukaryota; kingdom Metazoa; phylum Chordata; class Actinopteri; order Salmoniformes; family Salmonidae; genus Oncorhynchus; species Oncorhynchus masou. The sequence continues at coordinate 82,921,884 of NC_088220.1, read as the reverse complement.
GCAATGGGTTCTATAACTGATTCAAGTATTTTTAGCCAGTTCCTAATTGGTATGTTGAATTTATGTTCTTTTTGATGGCATAGAATACCCTTCTTGCCTTGTCTCTCAGATCGTTCACAGCTTTGTGGAAGTTACCTGTGGCACTGATGTTTAGGCCGAGGTATGTATAGTTTTGTGTGTGCAACGTTGTCTAGATGGAATTTGTATTTGTGGTCCTGGCAACTGGACCTATTTTAGAACACCATTATTTTGGTCTTACTGAGATTTACTGTCAGGGCCCAGGTCTGGCAGAATCTGTGTAGAAGATCTAGGTGCTGCTGTAGGCCCTCCTTGACTTCAGATTCTGGTATGGTTTTGGCCGGATGCTGCAGACTGTTCTAGTGCCCTTGTTGAAGAGGGTGGGGCTTAAGCTGTATCCCTGTCTCACCCCACAGCCCTGGGGAAGAAATGTGTGTGTTCTTTTGACAATTTTATCCACACACTTTGTTGGTGGTTGTATTTGATCCCCTGCTGATTTTGTACATTTATATATATATCCCATTTAGCAGACGCTTTTGTCCAAAGCGAACAAGTCGGCTGGGGCCACTACTTTTACATATGGGTGGCCCCAGCGGGATCCCGACGCTGGCGTTGCAAGCGCCATGCTCTTGAGCCACACAGGACCCATACATTTGCCCACTGACAAAGAAATGATCAGTCTATAATTTTAATGGTAGGTTTATTTGAATAGTGAGAGACAGAATAACAACAAAGAAATCCAGAAAAACCCATGTCAAAAATGTTATAAATTGATTTGCATTTTAATGAGTGAAATACGTATTTGACCCCCTCTCAATCAGAAAGATTTCTGGCTCCCAGGTGTCTTTTATACAGGTAACGAGCTGAGATTAGGAGCACACTCTTGAAGGGAGATCTCATAATCTCAGTTTGTTACCTGTATAAAAGACACCTGTCCACAGAAGCAATCAATCAATCAGATTCCAAACTCTCCACCACGGCCAAGACCAAAGAGCTCTCCAAGGATGTCAGGGACAAGATTGTGGACCTACACAAGGCTGAAATGGGCTACAAGACCATCGCAAAGCATGGTGAGAAGGTGACAACAGTTGATGCGATTATTCACAAATGGAAGAAACACAAAATAAGTGTCAATCTCCCTCGGCATGGGGCTCCATGCAAGATCTCACCTCGTGGAGCTGCAATGATCATGAGAACGGTGAGGAATCAGCCCAGAACTACACGGGAGGATCTTGTCAATGATCTCAAGGCAGCTTGGACCATAGTCACCAAGAGAACAATTCGTAACACACTTCACCGTGAAGGACTGAAATCCTGCAGCGCCCGCTCAAGAAAGCACATATACATGCCCGTCTGAAGTTTGCCAATGAACATCTGAATGATTCAGAGGACAACTGGGTGAAAGTGTTGTGGTCAGATGAGACCAAAATGGAGCTCTTTGGCATCAACTCAACTCGCCGTGTTTGGAGGAGGAGGAATGCTGCCTATGACCACAAGAACACCATCCCCACCGTCAAACATGGAGGTGGAAACATTATGCTTTGGGGGTGTTTTTCTGCTAAGGGGACAGGACAACTTCACCTCATCAAAGGGACAATGGACGGGGCCATATACCGTCAAATCTTGGGTGAGAACCCCCTTCCCTCAGCCAGGGCATTGAAAATGGGTTGTGGATGGGTATTCCAGCATGACAATGACCCAAAACACACGGCCAAGGCAACAAAGGAGTGGCTCAAGAAGAAGCACATTAACTTCTTGATGCACCCACCCCGTTAGCGGGATCATTTTCGTCAGCCACCGCTGAATTGCAGAGCGCCGAATTCAAATTAAATTACTAAAAATATTTACAATTATAGACGGATCATTTCTTTGTCAGTGGGCAAACGTACAAAATCAGCAGGGGATCAAATACGTTTTTTTTCGCTCAATGTACGTGGACTTTTCTAGTGCCCGTGCCAATTTGTTAATATATATGTTGAAGAGGGTGGGGCTTAAGCTGCACCCCTGTCTCACCCCACAGCCCTGTGGGAAGAAATTTGTATTTTTTGCAAATTTTAACCGCATACTTGTTGTTTGTGTACATGGATTTTATAATGTTGTATATTTTTCCCATCAACACCACTTTCCATCAGTTTGTATAGCAGACCCTCATGCCAAATTCAGTTTGTATAGCAGACCCTCATGCCAAATTCAGTTTGTATAGCAGACCCTCATGCCAAATTCAGTTTGTATAGCAGACCCTCATGACAAAATCAGTTTGTATAGCAGACCCTCATGCCAAATTCAGTTTGTATAGCAGACCCTCATGCCAAATTCAGTTTATATAGCAGACCCTCATGCCAAATTCAGTTTGTATAGCAGACCCTCATACCAAATTCAGTTTGTATAGCAGACCCTCATGCCAAATTCAGTTTGTATAGCAGACCCTCATGCCAAATTCAGTTTGTATAGCAGACCCTCATGACAAATTCAGTTTGTATAGCAGACCCTCATGACAAATTCAGTTTGTATAGCAGACCCTCATGCCAAATTCAGTTTGTATAGCAGACCCTCATGCCAAATTCAGTTTGTATAGCAGACCCTCATGCCAAATTCAGTTTGTATAGCAGACCCTCATGCCAAATTCAGTTTGTATAGCAGACCCTCATGCCAAATTCAGTTTGTATAGCAGACCCTCATGCCAAATTCAGTTTGTATAGCAGACCCTTATGACAAATTCAGTTTGTATAGCAGACCCTCATGACAAATTCAGTTTGTATAGCAGACCCTCATGCCAAATTCAGTTTGTATAGCAGACCCTCATGCCAAATTCAGTTTGTATAGCAGACCCTCATGACAAATTCAGTTTGTATAGCAGACCCTCATGACAAATTCAGTTTGTATAGCAGACCCTCATGCCAAATTCAGTTTGTATAGCAGACCCTCATGCCAAATTCAGTTTGTATAGCAGACCCTCATGCCAAATTCAGTTTGTATAGCAGACCCTCATGCCAAATTCAGTTTGTATAGCAGACCCTCATGCCAAATTCAGTTTGTATAGCAGACCCTCATGACAAATTCAGTTTGTATAGCAGACCCTCATGACAAATTCAGTTTGTATAGCAGACCCTCATGCCAAATTCAGTTTGTATAGCAGACCCTCATACCAAATTCAGTTTGTATAGCAGACCCTCATGCCAAATTCAGTTTGTATAGCAGACCCTCATACCAAATTCAGTATGTATAGCAGACCCTCATGCCAAATTCAGTTTGTATAGCAGACCCTCATGCCAAATTCAGTTTGTATAGCAGACCCTCATGCCAAATTCATGACCCTCATACCAAATTCAGTTTGTATAGCAGACCCTCATGCCAAATTCAGTTTGTATAGCAGACCCTCATACCAAATTCAGTATGTATAGCAGACCCTCATGCCAAATTCAGTTTGTATAGCAGACCCTCATGCCAAATTCAGTTTGTATAGCAGACCCTCATGCCAAATTCAGTATGTATAGCAGACCCTCATACCAAATTGTGTCAAAAGCTTTTTGGAAATCAACAAAGCATGAATAGCCTTTGTTTTGGTTTGTTTGTTTGTCAATTAAGGTGTGCAGGGTGAATATGTGGTCTGTCATTAGGTAATTTGGTAAAAAGCCAAGTTGACATTTGTTCAGTGCATTGTTTTCACTGAGGAAATGTACGTGTCTGCTGTTAAAGACAATGTAGAGGATTTTCCCAAGGTTGCTGTTGACGCATATCCCACAATAGTTATTGCAGTCAAATTCGTCTCCACTTTTGTGGATTGGGGTGATCAGTCCTTGGTTCCAAATATTGGGGAAGATGCCAGAGCTAAGGGTGATGTTAAAGAGTTTAAGTATAGCCAATTTGAATTTGTTGTCTGTATATTTGATCATTTCATTGAGGATACCATCACCACCACAGGCCATTTTGGGTTGGAGGGTTTGAATTTTGTCCTGTCGTTCATTTCATGTAATTGGAGAATTCAGTGGGTTCTGGTCTTTAATAGTTGATTCTAACATTTGTTTTTGATCATGTATATGTTTTTGCTGTTTGTTCTTTGTTATAGAGCCAAAGAGTTTGTAGAAGTGTTTTACCCAGACATCTCCATTTTGGATAGACAAGTCTTAATGTTGTTGTTTATTTTGTGATTTCCAATTTTCCCAGAGGTGGTTGGAGTGTGTGGATTATTCAATTACATTGAGCTGATTTCTGACTGTTTCTTCTTTTTCCGTAGTGTATTTCTGTATTGTTTCAGTGATTCACCATAGTGAAGGCTTAGACTCAGGATCAATTTCTTTCTTAGGTTTTTGCATTCTTTATCAAACCATTTGTCATTGTTGTTAATTTTCTTCAGTTTTCTGTTTTACATGTTTAGATTTGATAAGGAAGCTGAGAGGTCAAATATACTGTTTAGACGTTCTACACCTTCACTATTACAGTGGAACCTTTTGTCCAGGACGTTGTCTAAAAGGGATTGATTTTGTTTTTGCCTAATAGTTTTTGGTAGATTTCCACACTACTTTCCTTCCATCTATATCATTTCTTAAAATTATTCTGTTCCTTTGTCTTTGATGCCTCATGATTGAGTATTACTCTGTTCAAGTAGACTGTGATTTTGCTGTGGTCTGATAGGGGTGTCAGTGGACTGACTGTGAACGCTCTGAGAGAGTCTGGGTTGAGGTCAGTGATAAAGTAGTCTACTTGAACAGAGTAATACTCAATCATGAGGCATCAAAGACAAAGGAACAGAATTAGCTATAGGTGTATCTACCATAGGAGTCCCCTCGAAGCCGACCATTGACGATGTACATACCCAGCGTGCGACAGATCTGCAGGAGTTGTGACCCGTTTTTGTTGGTTATGTTGTCATAGTTGTGCCTAGGGGGGCATATTGGGGAGGGAATGCTGTCATCTCCAGGCAGGTGTTTGTCACCCTGTGTGTTGAGGGTGTCAGGTTCTTGTCCAGTTCTGGCATTTATGTCGCCACAGACTAGTACATGTCCCTGGGCCTGGAAATGACTGATTCCCCCCCCCCAGGAAGGAGAAGCTGTCTTCTTTAAAGTATGGGGATTCCAGTGGGGAGAAATATGTAGCACACAGAACATTTTTCTCTGTTGTGACAATTTCCTTTAGAATTTCTAGCCCAATGTAAAATGTTCCTGTTTTGATTAATTTAATGGAGTGAGTTAGGTCTGCTCTATACCACATTAGCATACACCCTGAGTCTCTTCCCGTTTCACACCTGGTAGTTTGGTAGATGGGACTACCAGCTCTCTGTAACCTAGAGGGCAACTAGTGGGTCCGTCTCCTCTATACCAGGTTTCATGTAGGATGACAATGTCTGTATTTCCAATGTCTTTGATGAAGTCTGGGTTCCTGCTCTTTAGGCCAACGACAGATGACCTCAGACCTTGGATATTCGAGGATGAGATAATGAAGGCTTTGTGTTCCAAAAAAGTGTCCAATGTTGTTAGTCGTGTGGTTTGGCCTCAGACCAGTAAGTCTGAGTAGAGCCTGCGGAGAGTCTCTCTCTCTCTCTCTCTCTCTCTCTCTCTCTCTCTCTCTCTCTCTCTCTCTCTCTCTCTCTCTCTCTCTCTCTCTCTCTCTCTCTCTCTCAAATTTCACAGTTGGAATGGGTGACAATACCCAGTCACATCTCTGTTGAATATGAGCAGGGATATTAGCCATGTGGACCAGGGGCATGACTGTCACACTCACAATTGTTATGCTGGGAGAGAGCTGTGTGTGTGAATGTTTCAACATTTGGGAGTAACAGGCCTATAGGGGACGTGTCCCCCAGTCCTTTATCATTTAGATGTGGGACATGTTGCTATTGTAAGGACTTTCCATGCTTTAGTATCTCATCATGTCGTTCTAACACACACAGGGCATTAGGAAATACACATACTTCATACTATCAATGTGGGGCTTGCTGTTAGGATTCAGTAATCTGATTTATAATTGTCACAGGGCATTAGAACACAGGACAAATCCTGGAGTGCTTTGAAGAGGCCATTTTGGCAATAGGAGGCCAGGAGATATAACTGGTAGTTGATCATCCTCCATTCCAATGCTGTAGAGTGGGGCTGGACCTTTGAAACCAGACCAAACTCCACTGATAGTTAGTCTCTCTCTCTCTCATCCATCCTCTGTTTATCTTTCTCCATCCATTTTCCTCTCTATGTATCTCCTCCCTTAGACTTTCCACACCCCCCCCCCCCTTCTCTCTCTCTCTCTCTTTCTCTCAATTCCTCCCTCCACTCCTCCTCCCCCTCCCTCCCTCCCTCCCCTCTCCCTCTCGGTCTGTAGTAATCGCTCAGCACACCCCTCTCTCTTTCTCTCAATCCCTCCTCACTCCTTCCTCCTCCCTCCCTCCATCCCTCTCGGTCTGTAGTAATCGCTCAGCACAACCCTCTCTCTTTCTCTCAATTCCTCCTCACTCCTCCCTCCCTCTCTCTCTCTCTCTCTCTCTCTCTCTCTCTCTCTCTCTTTCTCTCAATCCCTCCTCACTCCTCCCTCTCCCTCTCTCTCTCTCCCTCTCTCTCTCTCTCTCTTTCTCTCAATCACTCCTCCCTCCTCCCTCCCTCCATCCCTCTCGGTCTGTAGTAATCGCTCAGCACACCCCTCTCTCTTTCTTGTCTGTTCTTCCATGAAATGAAAGAGCTTTAAGCTGCTGTCTAATCAGAGCTTGTTTGGGAAAGTGCTTTGATGACAGAAAGTGTCCACTGTGCGTGGAGTGTGTCCACTTGCAATTGTGTGTGTGTGTGCGTGTGTGTGTGTGTGTGTGTGTTTGTTTGCTTCTGCATGGGAATGTGTGTGTGTCCATTCGGTGTGTGTGTTTATGTGGTGTTTTTAATCCAAACATAATCTGTTATAGTGGGGATGCAGTCTGAAATTAGGATGATTAAGTAAAATAGTGATTGTGTGTGGGGGTGGGGGGGGGGGGTGGATAAATAAACTCTATGTAACAAAGCTAATGAAATCTACTAACAGATACAGATGGTTAGAGCTTCAATCTACGCCAATGCAGTCCTGAGAAGATCTGCACTACATTATAATGGGACTGATAAACACTACATTACATTACAGTATAATGGGACTGATAAACACTACATTACATTACAGTATAATGGGACTGATAAACACTACATTACATTACAGTATAATGGGACTGATAAACACTACATTACATTACAGTATAATGGGACTGATAAACACTACATTACATTACAGTATAATGGGACTGATAAACACTACATTACATTACAGTATAATGGGACTGATAAACACTACATTACATTACATTATAATGGGACTGATAAACACTACATTACATTACAGTATAATGGGACTGATAAACACTACATTACATTACAGTATAATGAGACTGATAAACACTACATTACATTACAGTATAATGGGACTGATAAACACTACATTACATTACAGTATAATGGGACTGATAAACACTACATTACATTACAGTATAATGAGACTGATAAACACTACATTACAGTATAATGGGACTGATAAACACTACATTACATTACAGTATAATGGGACTGATAAACACTACATTACATTACAGTATAATGGGACTGATAAACACTACATTACATTACAGTATAATGGGACTGATAAACACTACATTACATTACAGTATAATGGGACTGATAAACACTACATTACATTACAGTATAATGGGACTGATAAACACTACATTACATTACAGTATAATGGGACTGATAAACACTACATTACATTACAGTATAATGGGACTGATAAACACTACATTACATTACAGTATAATGGGACTGATAAACACTACATTACATTACAGTATAATGGGACTGATAAACACTACATTACATTACAGTATGATGAGACTGATAAACACTACATTACAGTATAATGGGACTGATAAACACTACATTACATTACAGTATAATGGGACTGATAAACACTACATTACATTACAGTATAATGGGACTGATAAACACTACATTACATTACAGTATAATGAGACTGATAAACACTACATTACATTACAGTATAATGGGACTGATAAACACTACATTACATTACAGTATAATGGGACTGATAAACACTACATTACATTACAGTATAATGAGACTGATAAACACTACATTACAGTATAATGGGACTGATAAACACTACATTACATTACAGTATAATGGGACTGATAAACACTACATTACATTACAGTATAATGGGACTGATAAACACTACATTACATTACAGTATAATGGGACTGATAAACACTACATTACATTACAGTATAATGGGACTGATAAACACTACATTACATTACAGTATAATGGGACTGATAAACACTACATTACATTACAGTATAATGGGACTGATAAACACTACATTACATTACAGTATAATGAGACTGATAAACATTACATTACAGTATAATGGGACTGATAAACACTACATTACATTACAGTATAATGAGACTGATAAACACTACATTACATTACAGTATAATGAGACTGATAAACACTACATTACATTACAGTATAATGGGACTGATAAACACTACATTACAGTATAATGGGACTGATAAACACTACATTACATTACAGTATAATGAGACTGATAAACACTACATTATATTACAGTATAATGAGACTGATAAACACTACATTACATTACAGTATAATGAGACTGATAAACACTACATTATATTACAGTATAATGGGACTGATAAACACTACATTACATTACAGTATAATGAGACTGATAAACACTACATTACATTACAGTATAATGACACTGATAAACACTACATTACATTACAGTATAATGAGACTGATAAACACTACATTACAGTATAATGGGACTGATAAACACTACATTACAGTATAATGGGACTGATAAACACTACATTACATTACAGTATAATGAGACTGATAAACACTATATTACATTACATTATAATGACACTGATAAACACTACATTACATTACAGTATAATGGGACTGATAAACACTACATTACAGTATAATGAGACTGATAAACACTACATTACATTACAGTATAATGGGACTGATAAACACTACATTACATTACAGTATAATGAGACTGATAAACACTACATTACATTACAGTATAATGGGACTGATAAACACTACATTACAGTATAATGGGACTGATAAACACTACATTACATTACATTATAATGAGACTGATAAACACTACATTACAGTATAATGGGACTGATAAACACTACATTACATTACATTATAATGGGACTGATAAACACTACATTACAGTATAATGGGACTGATAAACACTACATTACATTACTGTATAATGAGACTGATAAACACTACATTACATTACAGTATAATGAGACTGATAAACACTACATTACATTACAGTATAATGAGACTGACAAACACTACATTACATTACAGTATAATGGGACTGATAAACACTACATTACATTACAGTATAATGAGACTGATAAACACTACATTACATTACAGTATAATGAGACTGATAAACACTACATTACATTATAGTATAATGGGACTGATAAACACTACATTACATTACAGTATAATGAGACTGATAAACACTACATTACATTACAGTATAATGAGACTGATAAACACTACATTACATTACAGTATAATGGGACTGATAAACACTACATTACATTACATTATAATGAGACTGATAAACACTACATTACATTACAGTATAATGGGACTGATAAACACTACATTACATTACATTATAATGGGACTGATAAACACTACATTACATTACAGTATAATGGGACTGATAAACACTACATTACATTACATTATAATGAGACTGATAAACACTACATTACATTACAGTATAATGAGACTGATAAACACTACATTACAGTATAATGGGACTGATAAACACTACATTACAGTATAATGGGACTGATAAACACTACATTACATTACAGTATAATGAGACTGATAAACACTATATTACATTACAGTATAATGGGACTGATAAACACTACATTACATTACAGTATAATGGGACTGATAAACACTACATTACAGTATAATGAGACTGATAAACACTACATTACATTACAGTATAATGGGACTGATAAACACTACATTACAGTATAATGGGACTGATAAACACTACATTACATTACAGTATAATGGGACTGATAAACACTACATTACATTACAGTATAATGAGACTGATAAACACTACATTACATTACAGTATAATGGGACTGATAAACACTACATTACATTACAGTATAATGGGACTGATAAACACTACATTACATTACAGTATAATGAGACTGATAAACACTACATTACAGTATAATGGGACTGATAAACACTACATTACATTACAGTATAATGGGACTGATAAACACTACATTACATTACAGTATAATGGGACTGATAAACACTACATTACATTACAGTATAATGGGACTGATAAACACTACATTACATTACAGTATAATGGGACTGATAAACACTACATTACATTACAGTATAATGGGACTGATAAACACTACATTACATTACAGTATAATGGGACTGATAAACACTACATTACATTACAGTATAATGAGACTGATAAACATTACATTACAGTATAATGGGACTGATAAACACTACATTACATTACAGTATAATGAGACTGATAAACACTACATTATATTACAGTATAATGAGACTGATAAACACTACATTACATTACAGTATAATGGGACTGATAAACACTACATTACAGTATAATGGGACTGATAAACACTACATTACATTACAGTATAATGAGACTGATAAACACTACATTACATTACAGTATAATGAGACTGATAAACACTACATTACATTACAGTATAATGGGACTGATAAACACTACATTACATTACAGTATAATGAGACTGATAAACACTACATTACATTACAGTATAATGACACTGATAAACACTACATTACATTACAGTATAATGGGACTGATAAACACTATATTACATTACATTATAATGAGACTGATAAACACTACATTACATTACAGTATAATGGGACTGATAAACACTACATTACATTACAGTATAATGAGACTGATAAACACTATATTACAGTATAATGGGACTGATAAACACTACATTACATTACAGTATAATGAGACTGATAAACACTACATTACAGTATAATGAGACTGATAAACACTACATTACATTACAGTATAATGAGACTGATAAACACTACATTACATTACAGTATAATGGGACTGATAAACACTATATTACATTACATTATAATGAGACTGATAAACACTACATTACATTACAGTATAATGGGACTGATAAACACTACATTACATTACAGTATAATGAGACTGATAAACACTACATTACAGTATAATGGGACTGATAAACACTACATTACAGTATAATGGGACTGATAAACACTACATTACATTACAGTATAATGAGACTGATAAACACTATATTACATTACATTATAATGGGACTGATAAAACTACATTACATTACAGTATAATGGGACTGATTACATTACAGTATAATGAGACTGATAAACACTACATTACATTACAGTATAATGGGACTGATAAACACTACATTACATTACAGTATAATGAGACTGATAAACACTACATTACATTACAGTATAATGGGACTGATAAACACTACATTACAGTATAATGGGACTGATAAACACTACATTACATTACATTATAATGAGACTGATAAACACTACATTACAGTATAATGGGACTGATAAACACTACATTACATTACATTATAATGGGACTGATAAACACTACATTACAGTATAATGGGACTGATAAACACTACATTACATTACAGTATAATGAGACTGATAAACACTACATTACATTACAGTATAATGAGACTGATAAACACTACATTACATTACAGTATAATGAGACTGACAAACACTACATTACATTACAGTATAATGGGACTGATAAACACTACATTACATTACAGTATAATGAGACTGATAAACACTACACTACATTACAGTATAATGAGACTGATAAACACTACATTACATTACAGTATAATGGGACTGATAAACACTACATTACATTACAGTATAATGAGACTGATAAACACTACATTACATTACAGTATAATGACACTGATAAACACTACATTACATTACAGTATAATGGGACTGATAAACACTATATTACATTACATTATAATGAGACTGATAAACACTACATTACATTACAGTATAATGGGACTGATAAACACTACATTACATTACATTATAATGGGACTGATAAACACTACATTACATTACAGTATAATGGGACTGATAAACACTATATTACATTACATTATAATGAGACTGATAAACACTACATTACATTACAGTATAATGAGACTGATAAACACTACATTACAGTATAATGGGACTGATAAACACTACATTACAGTATAATGGGACTGATAAACACTACATTACATTACAGTATAATGAGACTGATAAACACTATATTACATTACATTATAATGACACTGATAAACACTACATTACATTACAGTATAATGGGACTGATAAACACTACATTACAGTATAATGAGACTGATAAACAACATTACATTACAGTATAATGGGACTGATTACATTACAGTATAATGGGACTGATAAACAACATTACATTACATTATAATGAGACTGATTACATTACAGTATAATGGGACTGATAAACACTACATTACATTACATTATAATGGGACTGATAAACACTACATTACAGTATAATGGGACTGATAAACACTACATTACATTACAGTATAATGAGACTGATAAACACTACATTACATTACAGTATAATGAGACTGATAAACACTACATTACATTACAGTATAATGAGACTGATAAACACTACATTACATTACAGTATAATGGGACTGATAAACACTACATTACATTACAGTATAATGAGACTGATAAACACTACATTACATTACAGTATAATGAGACTGATAAACACTACATTACATTACAGTATAATGAGACTGATAAACACTACATTACATTACAGTATAATGAGACTGATAAACACTACATTACATTACAGTATAATGAGACTGATAAACACTACATTACATTACAGTATAATGGGACTGATAAACACTACATTACAGTATAATGGGACTGATAAACACTACATTACAGTATAATGGGACTGATAAACACTAAATTACATTACAGTATAATGGGACTGATAAACACTACATTACATTACAGTATAATGAGACTGATAAACACTACATTACATTACAGTATAATGAGACTGATAAACACTACATTACATTACAGTATAATGGGACTGATAAACACTACATTACATTACAGTATAATGGGACTGATAAACACTACATTATATTACAGTATAATGGGACTGATAAACACTACATTACATTACAGTATAATGGGACTGATAAACACTACATTACAGTATAATGGGACTGATTACATTACAGTATAATGAGACTGATAAACACTACATTACATTACAGTATAATGAGACTGATAAACACTACATTACATTACAGTATAATGGGACTGATAAACACTACATTACATTACAGTATAATGAGACTGATAAAAACATTACATTATAATGAGACTGATAAACACTACATTACATTATAATGAGACTGATAAACACTACATTACATTACATTATAATGAGACTGATAAACACTACATTACAGTATAATGAGACTGATAAACACTACATTACAGTATAATGAGACTGATAAACACTACATTACATTACATTATAATGGGACTGATAAACACTACATTACATTACATTATAATGAGACTGATAAACACTACATTACATTACAGTATAATGAGACTGATAAACACTACATTACATTACAGTATAATGGGACTGATAAACACTACATTACAGTATAATGGGACTGATAAACACTACATTACAGTATAATGGGACTGATAAACACTAAATTACATTACAGTATAATGGGACTGATAAACACTACATTACATTACAGTATAATGAGACTGATAAACACTACATTACATTACAGTATAATGAGACTGATAAACACTACATTACATTACAGTATAATGGGACTGATAAACACTACATTACATTACAGTATAATGGGACTGATAAACACTACATTACATTACAGTATAATGGGACTGATAAACACTACATTACATTACAGTATAATGGGACTGATAAACACTACATTACAGTATAATGGGACTGATAAACACTACATTACAGTATAATGAGACTGATAAACACTACATTACATTACAGTATAATGAGACTGATAAACACTACATTACATTACAGTATAATGGGACTGATAAACACTACATTACATTACAGTATAATTAGACTGATAAACACTACATTACATTATAATGAGACTGATAAACACTACATTACATTATAATGAGACTGATAAACACTACATTACATTACATTATAATGAGACTGATAAACACTACATTACAGTATAATGAGACTGATAAACACTACATTACAGTATAATGAGACTGATAAACACTACATTACATTACATTATAATGGGACTGATAAACACTACATTACATTACATTATAATGAGACTGATAAACACTACATTACAGTATAATGAGACTGATAAACACTACATTACATTACAGTATAATGAGACTGATAAACACTACATTACAGTATAATGAGACTGGTAAACACTACATTACATTACATTATAATGAGTCTGATAAACACTACATTACAGTATAATGAGACTGGTAAACACTACATTACATTACAGTATAATGGGACTGATAAACACTACATTACAGTATAATGGGACTGATAAACACTACATTACAGTATAATGGGACTGATAAACACTACATTACAGTATAATGGGACTGATAAACACTACATTACATTACAGTATAATGGGACTGATAAACACTACATTACATTACATTATAATGAGACTGATAAACACTACATTACATTACAGTATAATGGGACTGATAAACACTACATTACAGTATAATGGGACTGATAAACACTACATTACATTACAGTATAATGGGACTGATAAACACTACATTACATTACAGTATAATGAGACTGATAAACACTACATTACATTACATTATAATGAGACTGATAAACACTACATTACATTACAGTATAATGGGACTGATAAACACTACATTACAGTATAATGGGACTGATAAACACTACATTACATTACAGTATAATGAGACTGATAAACACTACATTACATTACAGTATAATGAGACTGATAAACACTACATTACATTACAGTATAATGGGACTGATAAACACTACATTACATTACAGTATAATGAGACTGATAAACACTACATTACATTACAGTATAATGGGACTGATAAACACTACATTACATTACAGTATAATGGGACTGATAAACACTACATTACATTACAGTATAATGAGACTGATAAACACTACATTACATTACAGTATAATGGGACTGATAAACACTACATTACAGTATAATGGGACTGATAAACACTACATTACATTACAGTATAATGGGACTGATAAACACTACATTACATTACAGTATAATGGGACTGATAAACACTACATTACATTACAGTATAATGGGACTGATAAACACTACATTACATTACAGTATAATGGGACTGATAAACACTACATTACAGTATAATGGGACTGATAAACACTACATTACATTACAGTATAATGGGACTGATAAACACTACATTACATTACAGTATAATGAGACTGATAAACACTACATTACATTACAGTATAATGAGACTGATAAACACTACATTACATTACAGTATAATGGGACTGATAAACACTACATTACATTACAGTATAATTAGACTGATAAACACTACATTACATTATAATGAGACTGATAAACACTAATTACATTATAATGAGACTGATAAACACTACATTACATTACATTATAATGAGACTGATAAAACTACATTACAGTATAATGAGACATTACATTACAGTATAATGAGACTGATAAACACTACATTACATTACATTATAATGGGACTGATAAACACTACATTACATTACATTATAATGAGACTGATAAACACTACATTACATTACAGTATAATGGGACTGATAAACACTACATTACATTACAGTATAATGGGACTGATAAACATAAACATTACAGTATAATGAGACATTACATTACAGTATAATGGGACTGATAAACACTACATTACATTACAGTATAATGGGACTGATAAACACTACATTACATTACAGTATAATGGGACTGATAAACACTACATTACATTACAGTATAATGAGACTGATAAACACTACATTACATTACAGTATAATGGGACTGATAAACACTACATTACATTACAGTATAATGGGACTGATAAACACTACATTACATTACAGTATAATGAGACTGATAAACACTACATTACAGTATAATGGGACTGATAAACACTACATTACATTACAGTATAATGGGACTGATAAACACTACATTACATTACAGTATAATGGGACTGATAAACACTACATTACATTACAGTATAATGGGACTGATAAACACTACATTACATTACAGTATAATGGGACTGATAAACACTACATTACATTACAGTATAATGAGACTGATAAACACTATATTACATTACAGTATAATGGGACTGATAAACACTACATTACATTACAGTATAATGGGACTGATAAACATTACATTACAGTATAATGGGACTGATAAACACTACATTACATTACAGTATAATGAGACTGATAAACACTACATTACATTACAGTATAATGAGACTGATAAACACTATATTACATTACAGTATAATGGGACTGATAAACACTACATTACATTGGGACTGATAAACACTACATTACATTACAGTATAATGAGACTGATAAACACTACATTACATTACAGTATAATGAGACTGATAAACACTACATTACATTACAGTATAATGAGACTGATAAACACTACATTATATTACAGTATAATGGGACTGATAAACACTACATTACATTACAGTATAATGAGACTGATAAACACTACATTACATTACAGTATAATGAGACTGATAAACACTACATTACATTACAGTATAATGGGACTGATAAACACTATATTACATTACATTATAATGAGACTGATAAACACTACATTACATTACAGTATAATGGGACTGATAAACACTACATTACATTACAGTATAATGAGACTGATAAACACTACATTACATTACAGTATAATGGGACTGATAAACACTACATTACATTACAGTATAATGAGACTGATAAACACTACATTACATTACAGTATAATGAGACTGATAAAACTACATTATATTACAGTATAATGGGACTGATAAACACTACATTACATTACAGTATAATGAGACTGATAAACACTACATTACATTACAGTATAATGGGACTGATAAACACTACATTACATTACAGTATAATGGGACTGATAAACACTAATTACATTACATTATAATGAGACTGATAAACACTACATTACATTACAGTATAATGGGACTGATAAACACTACATTACATTACAGTATAATGAGACTGATAAACACTACATTACAGTATAATGGGACTGATAAACACTAAATTACAGTATAATGGGACTGATAAACACTACATTACATTACAGTATAATGAGACTGATAAACACTATATTACATTACATTATAATGACACTGATAAACACTACATTACATTACAGTATAAACTGATAAACACTACATTACAGAGACTGATAAACACTACATTACATTACAGTATAATGGGACTGATAAACACTACATTACATTACAGTATAATGAGACTGATAAACACTACATTACATTACAGTATAATGGGACTGATAAACACTACATTACAGTATAATGGGACTGATAAACACTACATTACATTACATTATAATGAGACTGATAAACACTACATTACAGTATAATGGGACTGATAAACACTACATTACATTACATTATAATGGGACTGATAAACACTACATTACAGTATAATGGGACTGATAAACACTACATTACATTACAGTATAATGAGACTGATAAACACTACATTACATTACAGTATAATGAGACTGATAAACACTACATTACATTACAGTATAATGAGACTGATAAACACTACATTACATTACAGTATAATGGGACTGATAAACACTACATTACATTACAGTATAATGAGACTGATAAACACTACATTACATTACAGTATAATGACACTGATAAACACTACATTACATTACAGTATAATGGGACTGATAAACACTATATTACATTACATTATAATGAGACTGATAAAACTACATTACATTACAGTATAATGGGACTGATAAACACTACATTACATTACAGTATAATGGGACTGATAAACACATTACATTACATTATAATGAGACTGATAAACACTACATTACATTACAGTATAATGAGACTGATAAAACACATTACAGTATTACATTACAGTATAATGGGACTGATAAACACTACATTACATTACAGTATAATGAGACTGATAAACACTATATTACAGTATAATGGGACTGATAAACACTACATTACAGTATAATGGGACTGATAAACACTACATTACATTACATTATAATGAGACTGATAAAACTACATTACAGTATAATGGGACTGATAAACACTACATTACAGTATAATGGGACTGATAAAACACTACATTACAGTATAATGGGACTGATAAACACTACATTACATTACAGTATAATGAGACTGATAAACACTACATTACATTACAGTATAATGAGACTGATAAACACTACATTACATTACAGTATAATGAGACTGACAAACACTACATTACATTACAGTATAATGGGACTGATAAACACTACATTACATTACAGTATAATTAGACTGATAAACACTACATTACATTACAGTATAATGAGACTGATAAACACTACATTACAGTATAATGAGACTGATAAACACTACATTACATTACAGTATAATGAGACTGATAAACACTACATTACATTACAGTATAATGAGACTGATAAACACTACATTACATTACAGTATAATGAGACTGATAAACACTACATTACATTACATTATAATGAGACTGATAAACACTACACTACATTACAGTATAATGAGACTGATAAACACTACATTACATTACAGTATAATGGGACTGATAAACACTACATTACATTACAGTATAATGAGACTGATAAACACTACATTACATTACAGTATAATGAGACTGATAAACACTACATTACATTACAGTATAATGGGACTGATAAACACTACATTACATTACATTATAATGAGACTGATAAACACTACATTACATTACAGTATAATGGGACTGATAAACACTACATTACATTACAGTATAATGAGACTGACATTGTATAATGGGACATAAACACTAACATTACAGTATAATGGGACTGATAAACACTACATTACATTACAGTATAATGAGACTGATAAACACTACATTACATTACATTATAATGGGACTGATAAACACTACATTACATTACAGTATAATGGGACTGATAAACACTATATTACAGTATAATGGACTGATAAACACTACATTACATTACAGTATAATGGGACTGATAAACACTACATTACATTACAGTATAATGAGACTGATAAACACTACATTACATTACAGTATAATGGGACTGATAAACATACATTACAGTATAATGGGACTGATAAACACTACATTACATTACAGTATAATGAGACTGATAAACACTACATTACAGTATAATGGGACTGATAAACACTACATTACATTACAGTATAATGGGACTGATAAACACTACATTACATTACAGTATAATGGGACTGATAAACACTACATTACATTACAGTATAATGAGACTGATAAACACTACATTACATTACAGTATAATGGGACTGATAAACACTACATTACATTACAGTATAATGAGACTGATAAACACTACATTACATTACAGTATAATGGGACTGATAAACACTACATTACATTACAGTATAATGAGACTGATAAACACTACATTACATTACAGTATAATGAGACTGATAAACACTACATTACATTACAGTATAATGGGACTGATAAACACTACATTACATTACAGTATAATGAGACTGATAAACACTACATTACATTACAGTATAATGGGACTGATAAACACTACATTACATTACAGTATAATGACTGATAAACACTATATTACAACATTATAATGAGACTGATAAACACTACATTACATTACAGTATAATGGGACTGATAAACACTACATTACATTACAGTATAATGGGACTGATAAACACTACATTACATTACATTATAATGAGACTGATAAACACTACATTACATTACAGTATAATGAGACTGATAAACACTACATTACAGTATAATGGGACTGATAAACACATTACATTACAGTATAATGGGACTGATAAACACTACATTACATTACAGTATAATGAGACTGATAAACACTACATTACATTACATTATAATGAGACTGATAAACACTACATTACATTACAGTATAATGGGACTGATAAAACACATTACATTACAGTATAATGAGACTGATAAACACTACATTACATTACATTATAATGGGACTGATAAACACTACATTACAGTATAATGGGACTGATAAACACTACATTACAGTATAATGGGACTGATAAACATTACATTACATTATAATGAGACTGATTACATTACAGTATAATGGGACTGATAAACACTACATTACATTACATTATAATGGGACTGATAAACACTACATTACAGTATAATGGGACTGATAAACACTACATTACATTACAGTATAATGAGACTGATAAACACTACATTACATTACAGTATAATGAGACTGATAAACACTACATTACATTACAGTATAATGAGACTGATAAACACTACATTACATTACAGTATAATGGGACTGATAAACACTACATTACATTACAGTATAATTAGACTGATAAACATACATTACATTACAGTATAATGAGACTGATAAACACTACATTACAGTATAATGAGACTGATAAACACTACATTACATTACAGTATAATGAGACTGATAAACACTACATTACATTACAGTATAATGAGACTGATAAACACTACATTACATTACAGTATAATGAGACTGATAAACACTACATTACATTACAGTATAATGAGACTGATAAACACTACATTACATTACAGTATAATGGGACTGATAAACACTACATTACAGTATAATGAGACTGATAAACACTACATTACATTACAGTATAATGGGACTGATAAACACTACATTACAGTATAATGGGACTGATAAACACTAAATTACATTACAGTATAATGGGACTGATAAACACTACATTACATTACAGTATAATGAGACTGATAAACACTACATTACATTACAGTATAATGAGACTGATAAACACTACATTACATTACAGTATAATGAGACTGATAAACACTACATTACATTACAGTATAATGGGACTGATAAACACTACATTACATTACATTATAATGACACTGATAAACACTACATTACATTACAGTATAATGGGACTGATAAACACTACATTACAGTATAATGGGACTGATAAACACTACATTACAGTATAATGGGACTGATAAACACTACATTACATTACATTATAATGACACTGATAAACACTACATTACATTACAGTATAATGGGACTGATAAACACTACA
The DNA here is from genome assembly GCF_036934945.1 of Oncorhynchus masou masou. Classification (NCBI taxonomy): domain Eukaryota; kingdom Metazoa; phylum Chordata; class Actinopteri; order Salmoniformes; family Salmonidae; genus Oncorhynchus; species Oncorhynchus masou. The sequence goes on along the minus strand of NC_088220.1, from coordinate 82,899,987 downwards.
TTACATTACAGTATAATGGGACTGATAAACACTACATTACATTACAGTATAATGAGACTGATAAACACTACATTACATTACATTATAATGAGACTGATAAACACTACATTACATTACAGTATAATGGGACTGATAAACACTACATTACATTACAGATATAATGGGACTGATAAACACTACATTACATTACATTATAATGAGACTGATAAACACTACATTACAGTATAATGGGACTGATAAACACTACATTACATTACAGTATAATGGGACTGATAAACACTACATTACATTACAGTAAAATGAGACTGATAAACACTACATTACATTACAGTATAATGAGACTGATAAAACATTACATTACAGTATAATGGGACTGATAAACACTACATTACATTACAGTATAATGGGACTGATAAACACTACATTACATTACAGTATAATGAGACTGATAAACACTACATTACATTACAGTATAATGGGATTGATAAACACTATATTACATTACAGTATAATGAGACTGATAAACACTACATTACATTACAGTATAATGAGACTGATAAACACTACATTACATTACAGTATAATGAGACTGATAAACACTACATTACATTACAGTATAATGGGACTGATAAACACTACATTACAGTATAATGAGACTGATAAACACTACATTACATTACAGTATAATGGGACTGATAAACACTACATTACATTACAGTATAATGAGACTGATAAACACTACATTACATTACAGTATAATGAGACTGATAAACACTACATTACATTACAGTATAATGGGACTGATAAACACTACATTACATTACATTACATATAATGAGACTGATAAACACTACATTACATTACAGTATAATGAGACTGATAAACACTATATTACATTACAGTATAATGAGACTGATAAACACTACATTACATTACAGTATAATGAGACTGATAAACACTACATTACATTACAGTATAATGAGACTGATAAACACTACATTACATTACAGTATAATGAGACTGATAAACACATTACATTACTGATAAACACTACATTACAGTATAATGAGACTGATAAACACTACATTACAGTATAATGAGACTGATAAACACTACATTACAGTATAATGAGACTGATAAACACTACATTACATTACAGTATAATGAGACTGATAAACACTACATTACAGTATAATGGGACTGATAAACACTACATTACATTACAGTATAATGGGACTGATAAACACTACATTACATTACAGTATAATGGGACTGATAATGAGACTGATAAACACTACATTACAGTATAATGGGACTGATAAACACTACATTACATTACAGTATAATGAGACTGATAAACACTACATTACATTACAGTATAATGAGACTGATAAACACTACATTACATTACAGTATAATGAGACTGATAAACACTATATTACATTACAGTATAATGGGACTGATAAACACTACACTACATTACAGTATAATGGGACAGATAAACACTACATTACATTACAGTATAATGGGACTGATAAACACTACACTACATTACAGTATAATGGGACTGATAAACACTACATTACATTACAGTATAATGAGACTGATAAACACTACATTACATTACAGTATAATGGGACTGATAAACACTACATTACATTACAGTATAATGGGACTGATAAACACTACATTACATTACAGTATAATGAGACTGATAAACACTACATTACATTACAGTATAATGGGACTGATAAACACTACATTACATTACAGTATAATGGGACTGATAAACACTACATTACATTACAGTATAATGGGACTGATAAACACTACATTACAGTATAATGAGACTGATAAACACTACATTACATTACAGTATAATGGGACTGATAAACACTACATTACATTACAGTATAATGGGACTGATAAACACTACATTACATTACAGTATAATGAGACTGATAAACACTACATTACATTACAGTATAATGAGACTGATAAACACTACATTACATTACAGTATAATGGGACTGATAAACACTACACTACATTACAGTATAATGAGACTGATAAACACTACATTACATTATAATGGGACTGATAAACACTACATTACATTACATTATAATGGGACTGATAAACACTACATTACATTACATTACAGTATAATGGGACTGATAAACACTACATTACATTACAGTATAATGGGACTGATAAACACTACATTACATTACAGTATAATGGGACTGATAAACACATTACATTACAGTATAATGGGACTGATAAACACTACATTACAGTATAATGGGACTGATAAAAACATTACAGTATAATGGGACTGATAAACACTACATTACATTACAGTATAATGAGACTGATAAACACTACATTACATTACAGTATAATGGGACTGATAAACACTACATTACATTACAGTATAATGAGACTGATAAACACTACATTACATTACAGTATAATGGGACTGATAAACACTACATTACATTACAGTATAATGGGACTGATAAACACTACATTACATTACAGTATAATGAGACTGATAAACACTACATTACATTACAGTATAATGGGACTGATAAACACTACATTACATTACAGTATAATGAGACTGATAAAACACATTACAGTATAATGAGACTGATTACATTACAGTATAATGGGACTGATAAACACTACATTACATTACAGTATAATGGGACTGATAAACATTACATTACAGTATAATGAGACTGATAAACACTACATTACATTACAGTATAATGAGACTGATAAACACTATATTACATTACAGTATAATGGGACTGATAAACACTACATTACATTACAGTATAATGGGACTGATAAACACTACATTACATTACAGTATAATGGGACTGATAAACACTACATTACAGTATAATGAGACTGATAAACACTATATTACATTACAGTATAATGAGACTGATAAACACTACATTACATTACAGTATAATGGGACTGATAAACACTACATTACATTACAGTATAATGGGACTGATAAACACTACATTACATTACAGTATAATGAGACTGATAAACACTACATTACAGTATAATGAGACTGATAAACACTACATTACATTACAGTATAATGAGACTGATAAAAACATTACATTATTATAATGAGTCTGATAAACACTACATTACAGTATAATGAGACTGGTAAACACTACATTACATTACAGTATAATGGGACTGATAAACACTACATTACATTACAGTATAATGAGACTGATAAACACTACATTACATTACAGTATAATGGGACTGATAAACACTACATTACATTACAGTATAATGGGACTGATAAACACTACATTACATTACAGTATAATGAGACTGATAAACACTATATTACATTACAGTATAATGAGACTGATAAACACTACATTACATTACATTATAATGAGTCTGATAAACACTACATTACAGTATAATGAGACTGGTAAACACTACATTACATTACAGTATAATGGGACTGATAAACACTACATTACATGACAGTATAATGAGACTGATAAACACTACATTACATTACATTATAATGAGTCTGATAAACACTACATTACAGTATAATGGGACTGATAAACACTACATTACATTACAGTATAATGAGACTGATAAACACTACATTACATTACATTATAATGAGTCTGTACATTAGTATAATGAGACTGATAAACACTACATTACATTACAGTATAATGGGACTGATAAAACTACATTACATTACAGTATAATGGGACTGATAAACACTACATTACAGTATAATGGGACTGATAAACACTACATTACAGTATAATGGGACTGATAAACACTACATTACATTACAGTATAATAGATGATAAACACTACATTACATTACATTATAATGAGACTGATAAACACTACATTACATTACAGTATAATGAGACTGATAAACACTACATTACATTACATTATAATGAGACTGATAAACACTACATTACAGTATAATGAGACTGATAAACACTACATTACATTACAGTATAATGAGACTGATAAACACTACATTACATTACATTATAATGAGACTGATAAACACATTACATTACAGTATAATGAGACTGATAAACACTACATTACATTACAGTATAATGGGACTGATAAACACTACATTACATGACAGTATAATGAGACTGATAAACACTACATTACAGTATAATGGGACTGATAAACACTACATTACATTACAGTATAATGAGACTGATTACATTACATTACAGTATAATGAGACTGATAAACACTACATTACATTACATTATAATGAGACTGATAAAACACATTACATTACAGTATAATGAGACTGATAAACACTACATTACATTACAGTATAATGGGACTGATAAACACTACATTACAGTATAATGGGACTGATAAACACTACATTACAGTATAATGGGACTGATAAACACTACATTACAGTATAATGGGACTGATAAACACTACATTACATTACAGTATAATGAGACTGATAAACACTACATTACATTACATTATAATGAGACTGATAAACACTACATTACATTACAGTATAATGGGACTGATTACATTACAGTATAATGGGACTGATAAACACTACATTACATTACATTATAATGAGACTGATAAACACTACATTACATTGGGACTGATAAACACTATAATATAATGGGACTGATAAACATACAACAGTATAATGGGACTGATAAACACTACATTACATTACAGTATAATGAGACTGATAAACACTACATTACATTACAGTATAATGAGACTGATAAACACTACATTACATTACAGTATAATGAGACTGATAAACACTACATTACATTACAGTATAATGAGACTGATAAACACTACATTACATTACAGTATAATGGGACTGATAAACACTACATTACAATACAGTATAATGGGACTGATAAACACTACATTACATTACAGTATAATGAGACTGATAAACACTACATTACATTACAGTATAATGGGACTGATAAACACTACATTACATTTCAGTATAATGAGACTGATAAACACTACATTACATTACAGTATAATGAGACTGATAAACACTACATTACATTACAGTATAATGGGACTGATAAACACTACATTACATTACAGTATAATTAGACTGATAAACACTACATTACATTATAATGAGACTGATAAACACTACATTACATTATAATGAGACTGATAAACACTACATTACATTACATTATAATGAGACTGATAAACACTACATTACAGTATAATGAGACTGATAAACACTACATTACAGTATAATGAGACTGATAAACACTACATTACATTATAATGAGACTGATAAACATTACATTACATTATAATGGGACTGATAAACACTACATTACATTACATTATAATGAGACTGATAAACACTACATTACAGTATAATGAGACTGATAAACACTACATTACATTACAGTATAATGAGACTGATAAACACTACATTACAGTATAATGAGATAAACACTACATTACATTACAGTCTGATAAACATAATTACAGTATAATGAGACTGATAAACACTACATTACATTACAGTATAATGGGACTGATAAACACTACATTACAGTATAATGGGACTGATAAACACTACATTACAGTATAATGGGACTGATAAACACTACATTACAGTATAATGGGACTGATAAACACTACATTACATTACAGTATAATGAGACTGATAAACACTACATTACATTACATTATAATGAGACTGATAAACACTACATTACATTACAGTATAATGGGACTGATAAACACTACATTACATTACATTATAATGAGACTGATACACACTACATTACATTATAATGAGACTGATAAACACTACATTACATTACAGTATAATGGGACTGATAAACACTACATTACATTACATTATAATGAGACTGATAAACACTACATTACATTATAATGAGACTGATAAACACTACACTACATTACATTATAATGAGACTGATAAACACTACATTACATTACATTATAATGAGACTGATAAACACTACACTACATTACAGTATAATGAGACTGATAAACACTACATTACATTACATTATAATGAGACTGATAAACACTACACTACATTACAGTATAATGGCACTGATAAACACTACATTACATTACAGTATAATGGGACTGATAAACACTACATTACATTACAGTATAATGAGACTGATAAACACTACATTACATTACAGTATAATGGGACTGATAAACACTATATTACATTACATTATAATGAGACTGATAAACACTACATTACATTACAGTATAATGAGACTGATAAACACTACATTACATTACAGTATAATGGGACTGATAAACACTACATTACAGTATAACTAGACTGATAAACACTACATTACATTACATTATAATGAGACTGATAAACAATACATTACAGTATAATGAGACTGATAAACACTACATTACATTATAATGAGACTGATAAACACTACATTACATTACATTATAATGAGACTGATAAACACTACATTACAGTATAATGAGACTGATAAACACTACATTACAGTATAATGAGACTGATAAACACTACATTACATTACATTATAATGGGACTGATAAACACTACATTACATTACATTATAATGAGACTGATAAACACTACATTACAGTATAATGAGACTGATAAACACTACATTACATTACAGTATAATGAGACTGATAAACACTACATTACAGTATAATGAGACTGGTAAACACTACATTACATTACACATGATAAACACTACATTACAGTATAATGAGACTGGTAAACACTACATTACATTACAGTATAATGGGACTGATAAACACTACATTACAGTATAATGGGACTGATAAACACTACATTACATTACATTATAATGACACTGATAAACACTACATTACATTACAGTATAATGGGACTGATAAACACTACATTACAGTATAATGGGACTGATATAATGTATAATGGGACTGATAAACACTATATTACATTACATTATAATGACACTGATAAACACTACATTACATTACAGTATAATGGGACTGATAAACACTACATTACAGTATAATGGGACTGATAAACACTACATTACATTACAGTATAATGAGACTGATAAACACTACATTACATTACATTATAATGAGACTGATAAACACTACATTACATTACAGTATAATGGGACTGATAAACACTACATTACAGTATAATGGGACTGATAAACACTACATTACATTACATTATAATGAGACTGATAAACACTACATTACAGTATAATGGGACTGATAAACACTACATTACATTACAGTATAATGAGACTGATAAACACTACATTACAGTATAATGAGACTGATAAACACTATATTACATTACAGTATAATGAGACTGATAAACACTACATTACATTACAGTATAATGGGACTGATAAACACTACATTACATTACAGTATAATGAGACGGATAAACACTACATTACATAACAGTATAATGAGACTGATAAACACTACATTACATTACAGTATAATGGGACTGATAAACACTACATTACAGTATAATGAGACTGATAAACACTACATTACATTACAGTATAATGGGACTGATAAACACTACATTACATTACAGTATAATGAGACTGATAAACACTACATTACATTACAGTATAATGACACTGATAAACACTACATTACATTACAGTATAATGGGACTGATAAACACTACACTACATTACAGTATAAGGGGACTGATAAACACTACATTACAGTATAATGAGACTGGTAAACACTACATTACATTACAGTATAATGGGACTGATAAACACTACATTACAGTATAATGGGACTGATAAACACTACATTACAGTATAATGGGACTGATAAACACTACATTACAGTATAATGGGACTGATAAACACTACATTACATTACAGTATAATGAGACTGATAAACACTACATTACATTACATTATAATGAGACTGATAAACACTACATTACAGTATAATGAGACTGGTAAACACTACATTACATTACAGTATAATGAGACTGATAAACACTACATTACATTACATTATAATGAGTCTGATAAACACTACATTACAGTATAATGAGACTGGTAAACACTACATTACATTACAGTATAATGGGACTGATAAACACTACATTACATTACATTATAATGAGTCTGATAAACACTACATTACAGTATAATGGGACTGATAAACACTACATTACATTACAGTATAATGAGACTGATAAACACTACATTACATTACAGTATAATGAGACTGATAAACACTACATTACATTACATTATAATGAGTCTGATAAACACTACATTACAGTATAATGGGACTGATAAACACTACATTACATTACAGTATAATGAGACTGATAAACACTACATTACATTACATTATAATGAGTCTGATAAACACTACATTACAGTATAATGAGACTGGTAAACACTACATTACATTACAGTATAATGGGACTGATAAACACTACATTACAGTATAATGGGACTGATAAACACTACATTACAGTATAATGGGACTGATAAACACTACATTACAGTATAATGGGACTGATAAACACTACATTACATTACAGTATAATGAGACTGATAAACACTACATTACATTACATTATAATGAGACTGATAAACACTACATTACATTACAGTATAATGGGACTGATAAACACTACATTACAGTATAATGGGACTGATAAACACTACATTACATTACATTATAATGAGACTGATAAACACTACATTACAGTATAATGGGACTGATAAACACTACATTACATTACATTATAATGGGACTGATAAACACTACATTACAGTATAATGGGACTGATAAACACTACATTACATTACAGTATAATGAGACTGATAAACACTACATTACATTACAGTATAATGAGACTGATAAACACTACATTACATTACAGTATAATGAGACTGATAAACACTACATTACATTACAGTATAATGAGACTGACAAACACTACATTACATTACAGTATAATGGGACTGATAAACACTACATTACAATACAGTATAATGGGACTGATAAACACTACATTACATTACAGTATAATGAGACTGATAAACACTACATTACAGTATAATGAGACTGGTAAACACTACATTACATTACAGTATAATGGGACTGATAAACACTACATTACATTACATTATAATGAGTCTGATAAACACTACATTACAGTATAATGGGACTGATAAACACTACATTACATTACAGTATAATGAGACTGATAAACACTACATTACATTACAGTATAATGAGACTGATAAACACTACATTACATTACATTATAATGAGTCTGATAAACACTACATTACAGTATAATGGGACTGATAAACACTACATTACATTACAGTATAATGAGACTGATAAACACTACATTACATTACATTATAATGAGACTGATAAAACACATTACATTACAGTATAATGAGACTGATAAACACTACATTACATTACAGTATAATGGGACTGATAAACACAGTATAATGGGACTGATTACATTACAGTATAATGGGACTGATAAAACACATTACAGTATAATGGGACTGATAAACACTACATTACATTACAGTATAATGAGACTGATAAACACTACATTACATTACATTATAATGAGACTGATAAACACTACATTACATTACAGTATAATGGGACTGATAAACACTACATTACAGTATAATGGGACTGATAAACACTACATTACATTACATTATAATGAGACTGATAAAACACATTACATTACAGTATAATGGGACTGATAAACACTACATTACATTACATTATAATGGGACTGATAAACACTACATTACAGTATAATGGGACTGATAAACACTACATTACATTACAGTATAATGAGACTGATAAACACTACATTACATTACAGTATAATGAGACTGATAAACACTACATTACATTACAGTATAATGAGACTGATAAACACTACATTACATTACAGTATAATGAGACTGATAAACACTACATTACATTACAGTATAATGGGACTGATAAACACTACATTACATTACAGTATAATGGGACTGATAAACACTACATTACATTACAGTATAATGAGACTGATAAAACTACATTACAGTATAATACATAAACACTACATTACAGTATAATGAGACTGATAAACACTACATTACATTACATTATAATGGGACTGATAAACACTACATTACATTACATTATAATGGGACTGATAAACACTACATTACATTACATTATAATGGGACTGATAAACACTACATTACATTACATTATAATGGGACTGATAAACACTACATTACAGTATAATGGGACTGATAAACACTACATTACATTACAGTATAATGAGACTGATAAACACTACATTACATTACAGTATAATGAGACTGATAAACACTACATTACATTACAGTATAATGAGACTGATAAACACTACATTACATTACAGTATAATGAGACTGACAAACACTACATTACATTACAGTATAATGGGACTGATAAACACTACATTACAATACAGTATAATGGGACTGATAAACACTACATTACATTACAGTATAATGAGACTGATAAACACTACATTACATTACAGTATAATGGGACTGATAAACACTACATTACAGTATAATGAGACTGATAAACACTACATTACATTACATTATAATGAGACTGATAAACACTACATTACAGTATAATGAGACTGGTAAACACTACATTACATTACAGTATAATGAGACTGATAAACACTACATTACATTACATTATAATGAGACTGATAAACACTACATTACAGTATAATGAGACTGGTAAACACTACATTACATTACAGTATAATGAGACTGATAAACAACATTACATTACATTATAATGAGTCTGATAAACACTACATTACAGTATAATGAGACTGATAAACACTACATTACATTACAGTATAATGGGACTGATAAACATAAACATTACATTATAATGAGTCTGATTACATTACAGTATAATGGGACTGATAAACACTACATTACATTACAGTATAATGAGACTGATAAACACTACATTACATTACAGTATAATGAGACTGATAAACACTACATTACATTACATTATAATGAGTCTGATAAACACTACATTACAGTATAATGAGACTGGTAAACACTACATTACATTACAGTATAATGGGACTGATAAACACTACATTACAGTATAATGGGACTGATAAACACTACATTACAGTATAATGGGACTGATAAACACTACATTACAGTATAATGGGACTGATAAACACTACATTACATTACAGTATAATGAGACTGATAAACACTACATTACATTACAGTATAATGAGACTGATAAAACACATTACATTACAGTATAATGGGATGATACTACATTACAGTATAATGGGACTGATAAAACACATTACATTACATTATAATGAGACTGATAAACACTACATTACAGTATAATGGGACTGATAAACACTACATTACATTACATTATAATGGGACTGATAAACACTACATTACAGTATAATGGGACTGATAAACACTACATTACATTACAGTATAATGAGACTGATAAACACTACATTACATTACAGTATAATGAGACTGATAAACACTACATTACATTACAGTATAATGAGACTGATAAACACTACATTACATTACAGTATAATGAGACTGACAAACACTACATTACATTACAGTATAATGGGACTGATAAACACTACATTACATTACAGTATAATGGGACTGATAAACACTACATTACATTACAGTATAATGAGACTGATAAACACTACATTACATTACAGTATAATGGGACTGATAAACACTACATTACATTACAGTATAATGAGACTGATAAACACTACATTACATTACAGTATAATGAGACTGATAAACACTACATTACATTACAGTATAATGGGACTGATAAACACTACATTACATTACAGTATAATTAGACTGATAAACACTACATTACATTATAATGAGACTGATAAACACTACATTACATTATAATGAGACTGATAAACACTACATTACATTACATTATAATGAGACTGATAAACACTACATTACAGTATAATGAGACTGATAAAACACATTACATTACAGTATAATGAGACTGATAAACACTACATTACATTACAGACTATAAAATTGGGACTGATAAAACTACATTACATTACATTATAATGAGACTGATAAACACTACATTACAGTATAATGAGACTGATAAACACTACATTACATTACAGTATAATGAGACTGATAAACACTACATTACAGTATAATGAGACTGGTAAACACTACATTACATTACATTATAATGAGTCTGATAAACACTACATTACAGTATAATGAGACTGGTAAACACTACATTACATTACAGTATAATGGGACTGATAAAAACATTACAGTATAATGGGACTGATAAACACTACATTACAGTATAATGGGACTGATAAACACTACATTACAGTATAATGGGACTGATAAACACTACATTACATTACAGTATAATGAGACTGATAAACACTACATTACATTACATTATAATGAGACTGATAAACACTACATTACATTACAGTATAATGGGACTGATAAACACTACATTACATTACATTATAATACATTACATTATAATGAGACTGATAAACACTACATTACATTACAGTATAATGGGACTGATAAACACTACATTACATTACAGTATAATGAGACTGATAAACACTACATTACATTATAATGAGACTGATAAACACTACATTACATTACATTATAATGAGACTGATAAACACTACATTACATTACATTATAATGAGACTGATAAACACTACACTACATTACAGTATAATGAGACTGATAAACACTACATTACATTACATTATAATGAGACTGATAAACACTACACTACATTACAGTATAATGGCACTGATAAACACTACATTACATTACAGTATAATGGGACTGATAAACACTACATTACATTACAGTATAATGAGACTGATAAACACTACATTACATTACAGTATAATGGGACTGATAAACACTATATTACATTACATTATAATGACACTGATAAACACTACATTACATTACAGTATAATGAGACTGATAAACACTACATTACATTACAGTATAATGGGACTGATAAACACTACATTACAGTATAACTAGACTGATAAACACTACATTACATTACAGTATAATGAGACTGATAAACAATACATTACAGTATAATGAGACATTACATTACATTATAATGAGACTGATAAACACTACATTACATTACATTATAATGAGACTGATAAACACTACATTACAGTATAATGAGACTGATAAACACTACATTACAGTATAATGAGACTGATAAACACTACATTACATTACATTATAATGGGACTGATAAACACTACATTACATTACATTATAATGAGACTGATAAACACTACATTACAGTATAATGAGACTGATAAACACTACATTACATTACAGTATAATGATAAACACTACATTACAGTATAATGAGACTGGTAAACACTACATTACATTACATTATAAACTGATAAACACTACATTACAGTATAATGAGACTGATAAACACATTACATTACAGTATAATGGGACTGATAAACACTACATTACAGTATAATGGGACTGATAAACACTACATTACATTACATTATAATGGACTGATAAACACTACATTACATTACAGTATAATGGGACTGATAAACACTACATTACATATAATGGGACTGATAAACACATTACATTACAGTATAATGGGACTGATAAACACTACATTACATTACATTATAATGGACTGATAAACACTACATTACATTACAGTATAATGGGACTGATAAACACTACATTACATTACAGTATAATGAGACTGATAAACACTACATTACATTACAGTATAATGAGACTGATAAACACTACATTACATTACAGTATATGGGATGATAAACACTACATTACAGTATAATGGGACTGATAAACAACATTACTGAGACTGATAAACACTACATTACAGTATAATGGGACTGATAAACATTACAGTATAATGAGACTGATAAACACTACATTACATTACAGTATAATGAGACTGATAAACACTACATTACATTACAGTATAATGAGACTGATAAACACTACATTACATTACAGTATAATGGGACTGATAAACACTACATTACATTACAGTATAATGAGACTGATAAACACTACATTACATTACAGTATAATGAGACTGATAAACACTACATTACATTACAGTATAATGGGACTGATAAACACTACATTACATAATGAGACTGATAAACACATTACATTACAGTATAATGGGACTGATAAACACTACATTACATTACAGTATAATGGGACTGATAAACACTACATTACAGTATAATGAGACTGATAAACACTACATTACATTACAGTATAATGAGACTGATAAACACTACATTACATTACAGTATAATGACACTGATAAACACTACATTACATTACAGTATAATGGGACTGATAAACACTACACTACATTACAGTATAAGGGGACTGATAAACACTACATTACAGTATAATGAGACTGGTAAACACTACATTACATTACAGTATAATGGGACTGATAAACACTACATTACAGTATAATGGGACTGATAAACACTACATTACAGTATAATGGGACTGATAAACACTACATTACATTACAGTATAATGGGACTGATAAACACTACATTACATTACAGTATAATGAGACTGATAAACACTACATTACATTACATTATAATGAGACTGATAAAACACATTACATTACAGTATAATGAGACTGATAAACACTACATTACATTACAGTATAATGAGACTGATAAACACTACATTACATTACAGTATAATGAGACTGATAAACACTACATTACATTACAGTATAATGAGACTGTAAACATAAACACAGTATAATGGGACTGATTACATTACATTATATAATGAGACTGATAAACACTACATTACATTACAGTATAATGGGACTGATAAACACTACATTACATTACAGTATAATGAGACTGATAAACACTACATTACATTACAGTATAATGAGACTGATAAACACTACATTACATTACATTATAATGAGACTGATAAACACTACATTACAGTATAATGGGACTGATAAACACTACATTACATTACAGTATAATGAGACTGATAAACATTACATTACAGTATAATGAGACTGATAAACACTACATTACATTACAGTATAATGGGACTGATAAACACTACATTACATTATAATGGGACTGATAAACACTACATTACATTATAATGGGACTGATAAACACTACATTACATTATAATGGGACTGATAAACACTACATTACATTACATTATAATGGGACTGATAAACACTACATTACATTACAGTATAATGGGACTGATACTACATTACAGTATAATGGGACTGATAAACACTACATTACATTACATTATAATGAGACTGATAAACACTACATTACATTACAGTATAATGGGACTGATAAACACTACATTACATTACAGTATAATGGGACTGATAAACACTACATTACATTACAGTATAATGGGACTGATAAACACTACATTACAGTATAATGGGACTGATAAACACTACATTACATTACAGTATAATGAGACTGATAAACACTACATTACATTACAGTATAATGAGACTGATAAACACTACATTACATTACAGTATAATGGGACTGATTACATTACAGTATAATGGGACTGATAAACACTACATTACATTACAGTATAATGAGACTGATAAACACTACATTACATTACAGTATAATGGGACTGATAAACACTACATTACATTACAGTATAATGAGACTGATAAACACTACATTACATTACAGTATAATGAGAGATAAACACTATTACATTACAGTATAATGAGACTGATAAACACTACATTACATTACAGTATAATGGGACTGATAAACACTACATTACATTACAGTATAATGAGACTGATAAACACTACATTACATTACAGTATAATGAGACTGATAAACACTACATTACATTACAGTATAATGGGACTGATAAAACACATTACATTACAGTATAATGAGACTGATAAACACTACATTACATTACAGTATAATGGGACTGATAAACACTACATTACATTACAGTATAATGAGACTGATAAACACTACATTACATTACAGTATAATGGGACTGATAAACACTACATTACATTACAGTATAATGGGACTGATAAACACTACATTACATTACAGTATAATGGGACTGATAAACACTACATTACAGTATAATGAGACTGATAAACACTACATTACATTACAGTATAATGGGATTGATAAAACACATTACATTACAGTATAATGAGACTGATAAACACTACATTACATTACAGTATAATGGGACTGATAAACACTACATTACATTACAGTATAATGAGACTGATAAACACTACATTACATTACATTATAATGAGACTGATAAACACTACATTACAGTATAATGAGACTGATAAACACTACATTACATTACAGTATAATGGGACTGATAAACACTACATTACATTACAGTATAAATGGGACTGATAAACACTACATTACAGTATAATGAGACTGGTAAACACTACATTACATTACAGTATAATGGGACTGATAAACACTACATTACATTACATTATAATGAGACTGATAAACACTACATTACTACTACATTACATTACAGTATAATGAGACTGATAAACACTACATTACATTACAGTATAATGAGACTGATAAACACTACATTACATTACAGTATAATGCGACTGATAAACACTACACTACATTACAGTATAATGGGACTGATAAACACTACATTACATTACAGTATAATGAGACTGATAAACACTACATTACATTACATTATAATGAGACTGATAAAACACATTACATTACAGTATAATGAGACTGATAAACACTACATTACATTACAGTATAATGGGACTGATAAACACTACATTACATTACAGTATAATGGGACTGATAAAAACATTACAGTATAATGGGACTGATTACATTACAGTATAATGGGACTGATAAACACTACATTACATTACAGTATAATGAGACTGATAAACACTACATTACATTACAGTATAATGAGACTGATAAACACTACATTACATTACAGTATAATGGGACTGATAAACACTACATTACAGTATAATGGGACTGATAAACACTACATTACATTACATTATAATGAGACTACATTACATTACAGTATAATGGGACTGATAAACACTATATTACATTACATTATAATGGGACTGATAAACACTACATTACATTACAGTATAATGGGACTGATAAACACTACATTACATTACAGTATAATGAGACTGATAAACACTACATTACATTACAGTATAATGAGACTGATAAACACTACATTACATTACAGTATAATGAGACTGATAAACACTACATTACATTACAGTATAATGAGACTGATAAACACTACATTACATTACAGTATAATGGGACTGATAAACACTACATTACATTACAGTATAATGGGACTGATAAACACTACATTACATTACAGTATAATGAGACTGATAAACACTACATTACAGTATAATGATAAACACTACATTACATTACAGTATAATGGGACTGATAAACATAATTACATTACATTATAATACTGATTACATTACAGTATAATGGGACTGATAAACACTACATTACATTACAGTATAATGAGACTGATAAACACTACATTACATTACAGTATAATGAGACTGATAAACACTACATTACATTACATTATAATGGGACTGATAAACACTACATTACATTACAGTATAATGGGACTGATAAACACTACATTACATTACAGTATAATGAGACTGATAAACACTACATTACATTACATTATAATGAGTCTGATAAACACTACATTACAGTATAATGAGACTGATAAACACTACATTACATTACAGTATAATGGGACTGATAAACATTACAGTATAATGGGACTGATTACATTACAGTATAATGGGACTGATAAAACACATTACATTACAGTATAATGGGACTGATAAACACTACATTACATTACAGTATAATGAGACTGATAAACACTACATTACATTACAGTATAATGAGACTGATAAACACTACATTACATTACAGTATAATGGGACTGATTACATTACAGTATAATGGGACTGATAAAACTACATTACATTACATTATAATGAGACTGATAAACACTACATTACAGTATAATGGGACTGATAAACACTAATTACATTACATTATAATGGGACTGATTACATTACAGTATAATGGGACTGATAAACACTACATTACATTACAGTATAATGAGACTGATAAACACTACATTACATTACAGTATAATGAGACTGATAAACACTACATTACATTACAGTATAATGGGACTGATAAACACTACATTACATTACAGTATAATGAGACTGATAAACACTACATTACATTACAGTATAATGGGACTGATAAACACTACATTACAATACAGTATAATGGGACTGATAAACACTACATTACATTACAGTATAATGAGACTGATAAACACTACATTACAGTATAATGAGACTGATAAACACTACATTACAGTATAATGAGACTGATAAACACTACATTACATTACAGTATAATGGGACTGATAAACACTACATTACATTACAGTATAATGGGACTGATAAACACTACATTACATTACAGTATAATGAGACTGATAAACATTACATTATAATGGGACTGATAAACACTACATTACAGTATAATGGGACTGATAAACACTACATTACATTACAGTATAATGAGACTGATAAACACTACATTACATTACAGTATAATGAGACTGATAAACACTACATTACATTACAGTATAATGAGACTGATAAACACTACATTACATTACAGTATAATGAGACTGATAAACACTACATTACATTACAGTATAATGGGACTGATAAACACTACATTACATTACAGTATAATGGGACTGATAAACACTACATTACATTACAGTATAATGAGACTGATAAACACTACATTACATTACAGTATAATGGGACTGATAAACACTACATTACATTACAGTATAATGAGACTGATAAACACTACATTACATTACAGTATAATGAGACTGATATAATACAGGGACTGATAAACACTACATTACATTACAGTATAATGAGACTGATAAACACATTATACATTACATTACAGTATAATGGGACTGATAAACACTACATTACATTACAGTATAATGAGACTGATAAACACTACATTACATTACATTATAATGAGACTGATAAACACTACATTACAGTATAATGAGACTGATAAACACTACATTACATTACAGTATAATGGGACTGATAAACACTACATTACATTACATTATAATGAGACTGATAAACAGTATAATGGGACTGATAAACATTACATTACAGTATAATGAGACTGATAAACACTACATTACATTACAGTATAATGGGACTGATAAAAACACTACATTACATTACAGTATAATGAGACTGATAAACACTACATTACATTACAGTATAATGGGACTGTATAATTACAGTATAATGGGACTGATAAACACTACATTACATTACAGTATAATGGGACTGATAAACACTACATTACATTACAGTATAATGAGACTGATAAACACTACATTACATTACATTATAATGAGACTGATAAACACTACATTACATTACAGTATAATGGGACTGATAAACACTACATTACAGTATAATGGGACTGATAAACACTACATTACATTACATTATAATGAGACTGATAAACACTACATTACATTACATTATAATGGGACTGATAAAACACTACATTACATTACAGTATAATGGGACTGATAAACACTACATTACAGTATAATGGGACTGATAAACACTACATTACATTACAGTATAATGAGACTGATAAACACTACATTACATTACAGTATAATGAGACTGATAAACACTACATTACATTACAGTATAATGAGACTGATAAACACTACATTACATTACAGTATAATGAGACTGATAAACACTACATTACATTACAGTATAATGGGACTGATAAACATTACAGTATAATGGGACTGATAAACACTACATTACATTACAGTATAATGAGACTGATAAACACTACATTACATTACAGTATAATGGGACTGATAAACACTACATTACATTACAGTATAATGAGACTGATAAACACTACATTACATTACAGTATAATGAGACTGATAAACACTACATTACATTACAGTATAATGGGACTGATTACATTACATTACAGTATAATGGGACTGATAAACACATTATAATGAGACTGATTACATTACAGTATAATGAGACTGATAAACACTACATTACATTACATTATAATGAGACTGATAAAAACAATGAGACTGATTACATTACAGTATAATGAGACTGATAAACACTACATTACATTAGACTGATAAACATTACATTACAGTATAATGGGACTGATAAACATAAACATTACATTATAATGAGACTGATTACATTACAGTATAATGAGACTGATAAACACTACATTACATTACAGTATAATGAGACTGATTACATTACAGTATAATGAGACTGATAAACACTACATTACATTACATTATAATGAGACTGATAAACACTACATTACAGTATAATGAGACTGATAAACACTACATTACATTACAGTATAATGGGACTGATAAAACACTACATTACAGTATAATGGGACTGATAAAAACATTACAGTATAATGGGACATTACATTACAGTATAATGGGACTGATAAACACTACATTACATTACAGTATAATGAGACTGATAAACACTACATTACATTACATTATAATGAGACTGATAAACACTACATTACATTACAGTATAATGGGATGATAAACACTACATTACATTATAATGGGACTGATAAACACTACGTTACATTATAATGGGACTGATAAACACTACATTACATTATAATGGGACTGATAAACACTACATTACATTACATTATAATGAGACTGATAAACACTACATTACATTACATTACATTACATTATAATGAGACTGATAAACACTACATTACATTACATTATAATGAGACTGATAAACACTACATTACATTACAGTATAATGGGACTGATAAACACTATATTACATTACATTATAATGGGACTGATAAACACTACATTACATTACAGTATAATGACTGATAAACACTACATTACATTACAGTATAATGGGACTGATAAACACTACATTACATTACAGTATAATGAGACTGATAAACACTACATTACATTACAGTATAATGGGACTGATAAACACTATATTACATTACAGTATAATGGGACTGATAAACACTACATTACATTACAGTATAATGAGACTGATAAACACTACATTACATTACAGTATAATGGGACTGATAAACACTACATTACATTACAGTATAACTAGACTGATAAACACTAATTACATTACATTATAATGAGACTGATAAACAATTACATTACAGTATAATGAGACTGATAAAACTACATTACATTATAATGAGACTGATAAACACTACATTACATTACATTATAATGAGACTGATAAACACTACATTACAGTATAATGAGACTGATAAACACTACATTACAGTATAATGAGACTGATAAACACTACATTACATTACAGTATAATGGGACTGATAAACATTACATTACATTATAATGAGACTGATTACATTACAGTATAATGAGACTGATAAACACTACATTACATTACAGTATAATGACTGGACTGATAAACACATTATAATGAGTCTGATAAACACTACATTACAGTATAATGAGACTGATAAACACTACAACATTACAGTATAATGGGACTGATAAACACTACATTACAGTATAATGGGACTGATAAACACTACATTACATTACATTATAATGGGACTGATAAACACTACATTACATTACAGTATAATGGGACTGATAAACACTACACAGTATAATGGGACTGATTACATTACAGTATAATGGGACTGATAAACACTATATTACATTACATTATAATGACACTGATAAACACTACATTACATTACAGTATAATGGGACTGATAAAACACATTACATTACAGTATAATGAGACTGATAAACACTACATTACATTACAGTATAATGGACTGATAAACACTACATTACATTACATTATAATAATAAACACTACATTACATTACAGTATAATGGGACTGATAAAACACATTACATTACAGTATAATGGGACTGATGATAAACATTACATTATAATGAGACATTACATTACAGTATAATGAGACTGATAAACACTATATTACATTACAGTATAATGGGACTGATAAACACTACATTACAGTATAATGAGACTGATAAACACTATATTACATTACAGTATAATGAGACTGATAAACACTACATTACATTACAGTATAATGGGACTGATAAACACTACATTACATTACAGTATAATGAGACTGATAAACACTACATTACATTACAGTATAATGAGACTGATAAACACTACATTACATTACAGTATAATGGGACTGATAAACACTACATTACAGTATAATGAGACTGATAAACACTACATTACATTACAGTATAATGGGACTGATAAACACTACATTACATTACAGTATAATGAGACTGATAAACACTACATTACATTACAGTATAATGGGACTGATAAACACTACATTACATTACAGTATAATGGGACTGATAAACACTACATTACATTACAGTATAATGGGACTGATAAACACTACATTACAGTATAATGAGATAAACACTACATTACATTACAGTATAATGGGACTGATAAAACTACATTACAGTATAATGGGACTGATAAACACTACATTACAGTATAATGGGACTGACATTACAGTATAATGGGACTGATAAACACTACATTACATTACAGTATAATGAGACTGATAAACACTACATTACATTACATTATAATGAGACTGATAAACACTACATTACATTACATTACAGTATAATGAGACTGGTAAACACTACATTACATTACAGTATAATGAGACTGATAAACACTACATTACATTACATTATAATGAGTCTGATAAACACTACATTACAGTATAATGAGACTGGTAAACACTACATTACATTACAGTATAATGGGACTGATAAACATAATTACATTACATTATAATGAGTCTGATAAACACTACATTACAGTATAATGGGACTGATAAACACTACATTACATTACAGTATAATGAGACTGATAAACACTACATTACATTACAGTATAATGAGACTGATAAACACTACATTACATTACATTATAATGACTGATTACATTACAGTATAATGGGACTGATAAACACTACATTACATTACAGTATAATGAGACTGATAAACACTACATTACATTACAGTATACATTACAGTATAATGAGACTGATAAACACTACATTACATTACAGTATAATGGGACTGATAAACACTACATTACAGTATAATGGGACTGATAAACACTACATTACAGTATAATGGGACTGATAAACACTACATTACATTACAGTATAATGGGACTGATAAACACTACATTACATTACAGTATAATGAGACTGATAAACACTACATTACATTACATTATAATGAGACTGATAAACACTACATTACATTACAGTATAATACAGGACTGATAAACACTACATTACATTACATTATAATGAGACTGATAAACACTACATTACAGTATAATGGGACTGATAAACACTACATTACATTACATTATAATGGGACTGATAAACACTACATTACAGTATAATGGGACTGATAAACACTACATTACATTACAGTATAATGAGACTGATAAACACTACATTACATTACAGTATAATGGGACTGATAAACACTACATTACATTACAGTATAATGAGACTGATAAACACTACATTACATTACAGTATAATGAGACTGACAAACACTACATTACATTACAGTATAATGGGACTGATAAACACTACATTACATTACAGTATAATGGGACTGATAAACACTACATTACATTACAGTATAATGGGACTGATAAACACTACATTACAGTATAATGAGACTGATAAACATTACATTACAGTATAATGAGACTGATAAACACTACATTACATTACATTATAATGGGACTGATAAACACTACATTACATTACAGTATAATGGGACTGATAAACACTACATTACATTACAGTATAATGGGACTGATAAACACTACATTACATTACAGTATAATGGGACTGATAAACACTACATTACAGTATAATGGGACTGATAAACACTACATTACATTACAGTATAATGAGACTGATAAACACTACATTACATTACAGTATAATGAGACTGATAAACACTACATTACATTACAGTATAATGAGACTGATAAACACTACATTACATTACAGTATAATGAGACTGATAAACACTACATTACATTACAGTATAATGGGACTTACAGTATAATGGGACTGATAAACACTACATTACATTACAGTATAATGAGACTGATAAACACTACATTACATTACAGTATAATGGGACTGATAAACACTACATTACATTACAGTATAATGAGACTGATAAACACTACATTACATTACAGTATAATGAGACTGATAAACACTACATTACATTACAGTATAATGGGACTGATAAACACTACATTACATTACAGTATAATGAGACTGATAAAAACATTACTGAGACATTACATTACATTATAATGAGACTGATAAACACTACATTACATTACATTATAATGAGACTGATAAACACTACATTACAGTATAATGAGACTGATAAACACTACATTACAGTATAATGAGACTGATAAACACTACATTACATTACAGTATAATGGACTGATAAACACTACATTACATTACATTATAATGAGACTGATAAACACTACATTACAGTATAATGGGACTGATAAACACTACATTACATTACAGTATAATATAATGGGACTGATAAAAACATTACATTACAGTATAATGGGACTGATAAACACTACATTACAGTATAATGGGACTGATAACATTACATTACAGTATAATGGGACTGATTACATTACAGTATAATGGGACTGATAAACACTACATTACATTACAGTATAATGAGACTGATAAACACTACATTACATTACATTATAATGAGACTGATAAACACTACATTACATTACAGTATAATGGGACTGATAAACACTACATTACATTACATTATAATGAGGGACTGATAAACACTACATTACATTACAGTATAATGGGACTGATAAACACTACATTACATTACATTATAATACAGAGACTGATAAACACTACATTACATTATAATGAGACTGATAAACACTACACTACATTACAGTATAATGAGACTGATAAACACTACATTACATTACAGTATAATGGGACTGATAAACACTACATTACATTACAGTATAATGAGACTGATAAACACTACATTACATTACAGTATAATGAGACTGATAAACACTACATTACATTACAGTATAATGGGACTGATAAACACTACATTACATTACAGTATAATGGGACTGATAAACACTACATTACATTACAGTATAATGAGACTGATAAACACTACATTACATTACAGTATAATGGGACTGATAAACACTACATTACATTACAGTATAATGAGACTGATAAACACTACATTACATTACAGTATAATGAGACTGATAAACACTACATTACATTACAGTATAATGGGACTGATAAACACATTACAGTATAATGGGACTGATAAACACATTACATTACAGTATAATAGACTGATAAACACTACATTACATTACAGTATAATGAGACTGATAAACACTACATTACATTACATTATAATGAGACTGATAAACACTACATTACATTACATAAACACTACATTACATTACAGTATAATGAGACTGATAAACACTACATTACATTACAGTATAATGGGACTGATAAACATAATTACATTACATTATAATGAGACTGATAAACACTACATTACAGTATAATGAGACTGATAAACACTACATTACATTACAGTATAATGAGACTTACATTACAGTATAATGAGACTGATAAACACTACATTACATTACAGTATAATGAGACTGATAAACACTACATTACAGTATAATGAGACTGATAAACACTACATTACATTACAGTATAATGGGACTGATAAACACTACATTACAGTATAATGGGACTGATAAACACTACATTACATTACAGTATAATGAGACTGATAAACACTACATTACATTACAGTATAATGGGACTGATAAACACTACATTACATTACAGTATAATGGGACTGATAAACACTACATTACATTACATTATAATGGGACTGATAAACACTACATTACAGTATAATGGGACTGATAAACACTACATTACAGTATAATGGGACTGATAAACACTACATTACATTACAGTATAATGAGACTGATAAACACTACATTACATTACAGTATAATGAGACTGATAAACACTACATTACATTACAGTATAATGGGACTGATAAACACTACATTACATTACATTACAGTATAATGGGACTGATAAACACTACATTACATTACATTATAATGAGACTGATAAACACTACATTACATTACAGTATAATGGGACTGATAAACACTACATTACATTACAGTATAATGAGACTGATAAACACTACATTACATTACAGTATAATGGGACTGATAAACACTACATTACATTACATTATAATGAGTCTGATAAACATACATTGTATAATGAGACTGATAAACACTACATTACATTACAGTATAATGGGACTGATAAACACTACATTACATTACATTATAATGAGACTGATAAACACTACATTACAGTATAATGGGACTGATAAACACTACATTACATTACAGTATAATGAGACTGATAAACACTACATTACATTACAGTATAATGGGACTGATAAAACACATTACATTACATTGATAAACACTACATTACAGTATAATGGGACTGATAAACACTACATTACATTACAGTATAATGAGACTGATAAACACTACATTACATTACATTATAATGAGACTGATAAACACTACATTACAGTATAATGAGACTGATAAACACTACATTACATTACAGTATAATGGGACTGATAAAACATTACATTACAGTATAATGGGACTGATTACATTACAGTATAATGGGACTGATAAACACTACATTACATTATAATGGGACTGATAAACACTACATTACATTACAGTATAATGAGACTGATAAACACTACATTACATTACAGTATAATGGGACTGATAAATTACAGTATAATGGGACATTACATTACAGTATAATGGGACTGATAAACACTACATTACATTACAGTATAATGGGACTGATAAACACTACATTACATTACAGTATAATGAGACTGATAAACACTACATTACATTACAGTATAATGGGACTGATAAACACTACATTACATTACAGTATAATGGGACTGATAAACACTACATTACATTACAGTATAATGAGACTGATAAACACTACATTACATACAGTATAATGGACTGATAAACACTACATTACATTACAGTATAATGGGACTGATAAACACTACATTACATTACAGTATAATGGGACTGACTAACACTACATTACAGTATAATGGGACTGATAAACACTACATTACAGTATAATGAGACTGATAAACACTACATTACATTACAGTATAATGGGACTGATAAACACTACATTACATTACAGTATAATGGGACTGATAAACACTACATTACATTACAGTATAATGGGACTGATAAACACTACATTACATTACAGTATAATGGGACTGATAAACACTACATTACATTACAGTATAATGGGACTGATAAACACTACATTACAGTATAATGGGACTGATAAACACTACATTACATTACAGTATAATGAGACTGATAAACACTACATTACATTACAGTATAATGGGACTGATAAACACTACATTACATTACAGTATAATGGGACTGATAAACACTACATTACATTACAGTATAATGGGACTGATAAACACTACATTACATTACAGTATAATGGGACTGATAAACACACATTACATTACAGTATAATGGGACTGATAAACACTACATTACATTACAGTATAATGAGACTGATAAACACTACATTACATTACAGTATAATGGGACTGATAAACACTACATTACATTACAGTATAATGAGACTGATAAACACTACATTACATTACAGTATAATGAGACTGATAAACACTACATTACATTACAGTATAATGGGACTGATAAACACTACATTACATTACACTGTATAATGAGACTGATAAACATAAACACAGTATAATGAGACTGATAAACACTACATTACATTACAGTATAATGAGACTGATAAACACTACATTACATTACAGTATAATGGGACTGATAAACACTACATTACATTACAGTATAATGAGACTGATAAACATAAACACTACTGATTACATTACAGTATAATGGGACTGATAAACACTACATTACATTACAGTATAATGGGACTGATAAACACTACATTACATTACAGTATAATGGGACTGATAAACACTACATTACATTACAGTATAATGAGACTGATAAACACTACATTACATTACAGTATAATGGGACTGATAAACACTACATTACATTACAGTATAATGACTGATAAACACTACATTACATTACATTATAATGAGACTGATAAACACATTACATTACAGTATAATGAGACTGATAAACACTACATTACATTACAGTATAATGGGACTGATAAACACTACATTACATTACAGTATAATGGGACTGATAAACACTACATTACATTACAGTATAATGAGACTGATAAACACTACATTACATTACAGTATAATGAGACTGATAAACACTACATTACATTACAGTATAATGAGACTGATAAACACTACATTACATTACAGTATAATGGGACTGATAAACACTACATTACATTACAGTATAATGGGACTGATAAACACTACATTACATTACAGTATAATGGGACTGATAAACACTACATTACATTACAGTATAATGAGACTGATAAACACTACATTACATTACAGTATAATGGGACTGATAAACACATTACATTACATTATTGGGACTGATAAACACTACATTACATTGAGACTGATAAACACTACATTACATTACAGTATAATGAGACTGATAAACACTACATTACATTACAGTATAATGGGACTGATAAACACTACATTACATTATGAGACTGATAAACACTACATTACATTACAGTATAATGGGACTGATAAACACTACATTACATTACAGTATAATGAGACTGATAAACACTACATTACATTACAGTATAATGGGACTGATAAACACTACATTACATTACAGTATAATGAGACTGATAAACACTACATTACATTACAGTATAATGGGACTGATAAACACTACATTACATTACAGTATAATGACTGATAAACACTACATTACATTATAAAGACTGATAAACACTACATTACATTACAGTATAATGGACTGATAAACACTACATTACATTACAGTATAATGGGACTGATAAACACTACATTACATTACATTATAAGACTGATATAATGAGAATGATAAACACTACATTACATTACAGTATAATGGGACTGATAAACACTACATTACATTACAGTATAATGATAAACACTACATTACATTACAGTATAATGAGACTGATAAACACTACATTACATTACAGTATAATGGGACTGATAAACACAGTATACTGATTACATTACAGTATAATGGGACTGATAAACACATTACATTATAATACACTGATAAACACTACATTACATTACAGTATAATGGGACTGATAAACACTACATTACAGTATAATGGGACTGATAAACACTACATTACATTACAGTATAATGGGACTGATAAACACTACATTACATTACAGTATAATGAGACTGATAAACACTACATTACATTACAGTATAATGACTGACTGACTGATAAACACTAAACACAGTATAATGAGACTGATTACATTACAGTATAATGGGACTGATAAACACTACATTACATTACAGTATAATGGGATGAGACTGATAAACACTACATTACATTACAGTATAATGGACTGATAAACACTACATTACATTACAGTATAATGGGACTGATAAACACTACATTACATTACAGTATAATGAGACTGTACATTAATGGGACTGATAAAACTACATTACATTACAGTATAATGGGACTGATAAACACTACATTACATTACAGTATAATGGGACTGATAAACACTACATTACATTACAGTATAATGGGACTGATAAACACTACATTACATTACAGTATAATGGGACTGATAAACACTACATTACATTACAGTATAATGGGACTGATAAACACTACATTACATTACAGTATAATGGGACTGATAAACACTACATTACATTACAGTATAATGGGACTGATAAACACTACATTACATTACAGTATAATGGGACTGATAAACACTACATTACATTACAGTATAATGGGACTGATAAACACTACATTACATTACAGTATAATGGGACTGATAAACACTACATTACATTACAGTATAATGGGACTGATAAACACTACATTACATTACAGTATAATGAGACTGATAAACACTACATTACATTACAGTATAATGGGACTGATAAACACTACATTACATTACAGTATAATGAGACTGATAAACACTACATTACATTACAGTATAATGGGACTGATAAACACTACATTACATTACAGTATAATGGGACTGATAAACACTACATTACATTACAGTATAATGGGACTGATAAACACTACATTACATTACAGTATAATGAGACTGATAAACACTACATTACATTACAGTATAATGGACTGATAAACACTACATTACATTACAGTATAATGGGACTGATAAACACTACATTACATTACAGTATAATGGGACTGATAAACACTACATTACATTACAGTATAATGAGACTGATAAACACTACATTACATTACAGTATAATGGGACTGATAAACACTACATTACATTACAGTATAATGGGAC
The DNA here is from genome assembly GCF_036934945.1 of Oncorhynchus masou masou. Lineage (NCBI taxonomy): Eukaryota > Metazoa > Chordata > Actinopteri > Salmoniformes > Salmonidae > Oncorhynchus > Oncorhynchus masou. The sequence continues at coordinate 82,868,602 of NC_088220.1, read as the reverse complement.
TGATAAACACTACATTACATTACAGTATAATGGGACTGATAAACACTACATTACATTACAGTATAATGGGACTGATAAACACTACATTACATTACAGTATAATGAGACTGATAAACACTACATTACATTACAGTATAATGAGACTGATAAACACTACATTACATTACAGTATAATGGGACTGATAAACACTACATTACATTACAGTATAATGTACTGATAAACACTACATTACATTACAGTATAATGGGACTGATAAACACTACATTACATTACAGTATAATGAGACTGATAAACACTACATTACATTACAGTATAATGGGACTGATAAACACTACATTACATTACAGTATAATGAGACTGATAAACACTACATTACATTACAGTATAATGGGACTGATAAACACTACATTACATTACAGTATAATGGGACTGATAAACACTACATACATTACAGTATAATGGGACTGATAAACACTACATTACATTACAGTATAATGAGACTGATAAACACTACATTACATTACAGTATAATGGGACTGATAAACACTACATTACATTACAGTATAATGGGACTGATAAACACTACATTACATTACAGTATAATGGGACTGATAAACATTACATTATAATGGGACTGATTACATTACATTATAATGGGACTGATAAACACTACATTACATTACAGTATAATGGGACTGATTACATTACAGTATAATGAGACTGATAAACACTACATTACATTACAGTATAATGAGACTGATAAACACTACATTACATTACAGTATAATGGGACTGATAAACACTACATTACATTACAGTATAATGAGACTGATAAACACTACATTACATTACAGTATAATGGGACTGATAAACACTACATTACATTACATTATAATGGGACTGATAAACACTACATTACATTACAGTATAATGGGACTGATAAACACTACATTACATTACAGTATAATGGGACTGATAAACACTACATTACATTACACTGTATAATGAGACTGATAAACACTACACTACATTACATTACATTATAATGGGACTGATAAACACTGATAAACACTACATTACAGTATAATGGGACTGATAAACACTACATTACATTACAGTATAATGGGACTGATAAACACTACATTACATTACAGTATAATGAGACTGATAAAACTACATTACATTACAGTATAATGGGACTGATAAACACTACATTACATTACAGTATAATGGGACTGATAAAACTACATTACATTACAGTATAATGGACTGATAAACACTACATTACATTACATTACATTATAATGGGACTGATAAACACTACATTACATTACAGTATAATGAGACTGATAAACACTACATTACATTACAGTATAATGGGACTGATAAACACTACATTACATTACAGTATAATGAGACTGATAAACACTACATTACATTACAGTATAATGGGACTGATAAACACTACATTACATTACATTATAATGGGACTGATAAACACTACATTACATTACATTATAATGAGACTGATAAACACTACATTACATTACAGTATAATGGGACTGATAAACACTACATTACATTACAGTATAATGGGACTGATAAACACTACATTACAGTATAATGAGACTGATAAACACTACATTACATTACAGTATAATGAGACTGATAAACACTACATTACATTACAGTATAATGAGACTGATAAACACTACATTACATTACAGTATAATGAGACTGATAAACACTACATTACATTACAGTATAATGGGACTGATAAACACTACATTACATTACAGTATAATGGGACTGATAAACACTACATTACATTACAGTATAATGGGACTGATAAACACTACATTACATTACAGTATAATGAGACTGATAAAACTACACATTACATTATAATGGGACTGATAAACACTACATTACATTACAGTATAATGGGACTGATAAAAACATTACATTACAGTATAATGGGACTGATAAACACTACATTACATTACAGTATAATGAGACTGATAAACACTACATTACATTACAGTATAATGAGACTGATAAACACTACATTACATTACAGTATAATGGGACTGATAAACACAACATTACATTACAGTATAATGGGACTGATAAACACTACATTACAGTATAATGAGACTGATAAACACTGCATTACAGTATAATGGGACTGATAAACACTACATTACATTACAGTATAATGGGACTGATAAACACTACATTACATTACAGTATAATGAGACTGATAAACACTACATTACATTACAGTATAATGAGACTGATAAACACTACATTACATTACAGTATAATGGGACTGATAAACACTACATTACATTACATTATAATGGGACTGATAAGTATAATGGGACTGATAAAACTACATTACATTACATTATAATGGGAGTATACATTACAGTATAATGGGACTGATAAACACTACATTACATTACAGTATAATGGGACTGATAAACACTACATTACATTACAGTATAATGGGACTGATAAACACTACATTACATTACAGTATAATGGGACTGATAAACATTACATTACATTACAGTATAATGGGACTGATAAACACTACATTACATTACAGTATAATGGGACTGATAAACACTACATTACATTACAGTATAATGGGACTGATAAACACTACATTACATTACAGTATAATGAGACTGATAAACACTACATTACATTACATTATAATGGGACTGATAAACACTACATTACATTACAGTATAATGGGACTGATAAACACTACATTACATTACAGTATAATGAGACTGATAAACACTACATTACATTACAGTATAATGGGACTGATAAACACTACATTACATTACAGTATAATGGGACTGATAAACACACTACATTACAGTATAATGGGACTGATAAACACTACATTACATTACAGTATAATGAGACTGATAAACACTACATTACATTACAGTATAATGAGACTGATAAACACTACATTACATTACAGTATAATGGGACTGATAAACACTACATTACATTACAGTATAATGGACTGATAAACACATTATACATTACATTACAGTATAATGGGACTGATAAACACTACATTACATTACAGTATAATGGGACTGATAAACACTACATTACATTACAGTATAATACATTACAGTACATTACATATAATGAGACTGATAAAACTACATTACATTACAGTATAATGAGACTGATAAACACTACATTACATTACAGTATAATGAGACTGATAAACACTACATTACATTACAGTATAATGGGACTGATAAACACTACATTACATTACAGTATAATGGGACTGATAAACACTACATTACATTACAGTATAATGGGACTGATAAACACTACATTACATTACAGTATAATGAGACTGATAAACACTACATTACATTACAGTATAATGGGACTGATAAACACTACATTACATTACAGTATAATGAGACTGATAAACACTACATTACAGTATAATGAGACTGATAAACACATTACAGTATATGGGATTACATTACAGTATAATGGGACTGATAAACACTACATTACATTACAGTATAATGGGACTGATAAACACTACATTACATTACAGTATAATGAGACTGATAACACACATTACATTACAGTATAATGGGACTGATAAACACTACATTACATTACAGTATAATGGGACTGATAAACACTACATTACATTACAGTATAATGAGACTGATACATTACAGTATAATGGGACTGATAAACACTACATTACATTACAGTATAATGGGACTGATAAACACTACATTACATTACAGTATAATGGGACTGATAAACACTACATTACATTACAGTATAATGAGACTGATAAACACTACATTACATTACAGTATAATGGGACTGATAAACACTACATTACATTACAGTATAATGAGACTGATAAACACTACATTACATTACAGTATAATGGGACTGATAAACACTACATTACATTATAATGGGACTGATTACATTACAGTATAATGGAGACTGATAAACACTACATTACATTACAGTATAATGGGACTGATAAACACTACATTACATTACAGTATAATGGGACTGATAAACACTACATTACATTACAGTATAATGGGACTGATAAACACTATATTACATTACAGTATAATGGGGACTGATAAACACTACATTACATTACAGTATAATGAGACTGATAAACACTACATTACATTACAGTATAATGGGACTGATAAACACTACATTACATTACAGTATAATGGGACTGATAAACACTACATTACATTACAGTATAATGAGACTGATAAACACTACATTACATTACAGTATAATGGAGACTGATAAACACTACATTACATTACAGTATAATGAGACTGATAAACACTACATTACATTACAGTATAATGGGACTGATAAACACATTACATTACAGTATAATGGGACTGATTACATTACATTATAATGGGACTGATAAACACTACATTACATTACATTATAATGAGACTGATAAACACTACATTACATTACATTATAATGAGACTGATAAACACTACATTACATTACATTATAATGAGACTGATAAACACTACATTACATTACAGTATAATGGGACTGATAAACACTATATTACATTACATTATAATGAGACTGATAAACACTACATTACATTACATTATAATGGGACTGATAAACACTACATTACATTACATTATAATGAGACTGATAAACACTACATTACATTACATTATAATGGGACTGATAAACACTACATTACATTATAATGGGACTGATAAACACTACATTACATTACAGTATAATGGGACTGATAAACACTACATTACATTACAGTATAATGGGACTGATAAACACTACATTACATTACAGTATAATGGGACTGATAAACACTACATTACATTACAGTATAATGGGACTGATAAAACTACATTACATTACAGTATAATGGGACTGATAAACACTACATTACATTACAGTATAATGGGACTGATAAAC
>NC_088220.1:82857961-82863073 GCF_036934945.1 Oncorhynchus masou masou | reverse complement strand
GGAGACACCTGGAGGTGGGTGGAGACAATCACAAAGACAGGTGAAACAGATCAGGGCATGACAGCTCCTCCAAATGAGAGTCACCAGCCATGAGAACCCTGTCACATGCTTCCTCTATAAGAGCCTGTTCAGACCGGTACACAAATAGGAACACAGTCATCTACAGCTACATGCTTTCTCTCTCTGTCTGTCTCTCACCCATCTCATTCTCTCTCTCTTCCCGCCCTGCATCTCTCTCTCCTTTCTCTATCCTTCTCTCCCCACCTCTCTCTCCCTCTCTCTCCCCGACCACCCTCTCCCTCCTCTCCCCCTCTCTTCTCTATCTCTCTTCTCACTCTTTCTCTCTCTCTTCCCACCCCTGCCTCTCTCTCTCTCTCCTCAACCACCCTCTCCCCCTCTCTCTTCTCTATCTCTCTCTCTCCCCAACCACCCTCTCCCTCCTCTCTCCCCCTCTCTCTTCTCTATCTCTCTCTCCCAACCACCCTCTCCCTCCTCTCCCCCCTCTCTTCTCTATCTCTCTCTTTCTCTCTCTCTTCCCACCCCTGCCTCTCTCTCTCTCTCTCTCTCTCCTCAACCACCCTCTCCCCCTCTCTCTTCTCTATCTCTCTCTCTCCCCAACCACCCTCTCCCTCCTCTCTCCCCCTCTCTCTTCTCTATCTCTCTCTCCCCAACCACCCTCTCCCTCCTCTCCCCCCTATCTCTTCTCTATCTCTCTTCTCTCTCTTTCTCTCTCTCTCCCCCATCGCTGTCTCTCAGGTGATCAGCAGTGACTGGCTCCTCAGTGATCTGGCTGGTGGACACAGGTCAGAAGGTCAGGCAGTTCCACCGTTGTCATGGTGATGCTGAGATCTCCACAGGCACGTGTTCACCGGTCGCTCAGACGGAGGAGACGTGGTCACTCATTGCATCAATGAATGTAGGCAGTCGCCATAAGCATGAAATATATTGACACGGACATTTATCCAATCTAATATCGAAAGGGATTCTGGAGAGATTCATTGTGTACAATATGTAGATGTATCTAATGCATCCACAGATAAATATAAATATAATACATGTTCAGTAATATAATCTCCTACAGAACGGACCTTAATAAGTTGCATTGAAATGGAAGAATTGGGTGAACTGGAATAGATGAGCAGTCCTGACGTGGAAGTTTATATATTTTTGCCCCTTTTCTCCCCAACTGGTAGTTACAGTTAACTGGTAGTTACAGTCTTGTCCCATCGGTGCAACTCCCGTACGGACTCGGGAGAGGTGAATGTCGAGAGCCGTGCATCCTCCAAAACAAGACCCAGTCAAGCCGCACTGCTTCTTGACACAACGCCCGCTTAACCCGGAAGCCAGCCGCACCAATGTGTCGGAGGACATTGTCATGTGGCCCACCACATGAGTCGCTAGTGCGCGATGAGAGAAAAACATCCCTGCCGGCCAAACCCTCCCCTAACCCGGACGACGCTGGGCCAAACCCTCCCCTAACCCGGACGACGCTGGGCCAAACCCTCCCCTAACCCGGACGACGCTGGGCCAAACCCTCCCCTAACCCGGACGACGCTGGGCCAAACCCTCCCCTAACCCTGACGACGCTGGGCCAAACCCTCCCCTAACCCGGACGACGCTGGGCCAATCCCTCCACTAACCCGGTCGACGCTGGGCCAATTGTGCACCGCTGCAACAGAGCCTGGACTTGAACCAGGATCTCTAGTGGTACAGCTAACACTGCGATGCAGTGCCTTAGATCATGCACCAGGATCTCTAGTGGCACAGCTAGCACTGCGATACAGTGCCTTAGACCATGCACCAGGAACTCTAGTGGCACAGCTAGCACTGCGATACAGTGCCTTAGACCATGCACCAGGATCTCTAGTGGCACAGCTAGCACTGCGATACAGTGCCTTAGACCATGCACCAGGAACTCTAGTGGCACAGCTAACACTGCGATGCAGTGCCTTAGACCATGCACCAGGATCTCTAGTGGCACAGCTAGCACTGCGATGCAGTGCCTTAGATCATGCACCACTCGGGAGGTCTGACGTGGAAGTTTTAAGCAGAAGCAGGGTTGGTCGGAGGCTATCTGACATTTGACTCTCTGTGAAACGTGTTTAATCTTTGCGAGTGTTACTGTTGTGTCAGGAGCTTTCTGGTCTCTTAGCTGCTGGCTGTGTTACTTGTGTTTGTCTGTCTGTGTACGTTTAAGATTGGGGTATCTGTCCATAGAATCACTTTAAGCCGTACACTCCGCAGAGTTTGGCTTTAACGGAAGAGTGGCTAGATATGTTGTTCACCAAAAGGCATGTGGGAAACTCCCTAAACATATGGAAGAAGGTACTCAGGACAGATAAGACTAAAATTGAGCTTTTTGGCCATCAAGGAAAACGCTATGTCTGGTACAAACCCAACACCTCTCATCACCCTGAGAACAACATCCTCACAGTGAAGCATGGTGGTGGCAGCATCGTGCTGTGGGGATGTTTCTCATTGGCAGGGACTGGGAAACTGGTCAGTATTGAAGGAATGATGGATGGCACTAAATACAGGGAAATTCTTGAGTGAAACCTGTTTCAGTCTTCCAGAGATTTGAGACTGGGACGGAGGTTCACCTTCCAGCAGGACAATGACCCTAAGCATACTGCTAAAGCAACACTTGAGTGTTTTTAGGGGAAACATTTAAATGTCTTGGAATGGCCAAGTCAAAGCCAAGACCTCAATCCAATTGAGAATCTGTTCCCCCTCTCTACCCCATCTATCTCTTCCCCCTCTCTTCCCCATCTATCTCTTCCCCCTCTCTACCCCATCTATCTCTTCCCCCTCTCTACCCCATCTATCTCTTCCCCCTCTCTACCCTATATATATCTTCCCCCTCTCCACCCCATCTATCTCTTCCCCCTCTCTACCCCATCTATCTCTTCCCCCTCTCTACCCCATCTATCTCTTCCCCCTCTCTACCCCATCTATCTCTTCCCCCTCTCTACCCCATCTATCTCTTCCCCCTCTCTACCCCATCTATCTCTTCCCCCTCTCTACCCCATCTATCTCTTCCCCCTCTCTACCCCATCTATCTCTTCCCCTCTCTACTCCATCTATCTCTTCCCCCTCTCTACCCCATCTATCTCTTCCCCCTCTCTACTCCATCTATCTCTTCCCCCTCTCTACCCCATCTATCTCTTCCCCCTCTCTACCCCATCTATCTCTTCCCCCTCTCTACCCCATCTATCTCTTCCCCCTCTCTACCCCATCTATCTCTTCCCCCTCTCTACCCCATACACGGAGGATATTTTTGCTAAATTCTGCAGGCAGTCTCAACTTGGTGTTTGGTGTTCTCTCCCTGTCTCTCTCTCTCTCTCTCTCTCTGTCTCTCTCCCTGTCTCTCTCTCTCTCTCTCTCTGTCTCTCTCTGTCTCTGTCTCTCTCTGTCTCTCTCTCTCTCTCTCTCTCTCTCTGTCTCTCTCTCTCTGTCTCTCTCTCTCTCTGTCTCTCTCCCTGTCTCTCTCTCTCTCTCTGTCTCTCTCTCTCTCTCTCTCTCTCTCTCTCTCTCTCTCTCTCTCTCTCTCTCTCTCTCTCTCTCTCTCTCTCTCTCTCTCTGTCTCTCTCACTGTCTCTCTCTGTCTCTCTCTCTGTCTCTCTCTCTCTCTCTCTGTCTCTCTCCCTGTCTCTCTCTCTCTCTGTCTCTCTCTCTGTCTCTCTCTCTGTCTGTCTCTCTCTCTCTCTCTCTCTCTCTCTCTCTCTCTCTCTGTCTTTCTCTCTCTGTCTCTCTCTCTCTCTGTCTCTCTCTCTCTGTCTCTCTCTGTCTCTCTCTCTCTCTCATTTTTCTCAATTCCATTCAATTGACTTCATTGACATGGCATGTTCATTATTACTCACATTGTCAAAGTAGACATATAGAAAAAAATAATAATATTTATATAATATTTATATATAAATAAATGGTGGGACCAACAGCAATAATAATAGTAGTAGTGGACATGGGATTACCATTAACAACAACTACAACAACAATATTAATCAGAACAACAATAACGCAATGGCAGGAGACGAGTGTCAACATGACTGAGAAGACACATGACATGTTATGAAAGACAAAACAAAACGGGAAATATTATCTACATTACATTGCACTTTTCACTTTTCTCTTGCTCTCTCTTTGTCTCTCGTTAACTCTCTCTCTCTATCTTTCTCAGTCTCTCTCTCTCTCTCTCCCTCTCTCTCTTTTAACTCTCTCTCTCTCTCTCTCAATTCAATTCAAGGGCTTTATTGGCATGGGAAACATGTGTTAACATTGCCAAAGCAAGCGAGGTAGATAATATATAAAGTGAATAAATAAAGTGAAATAAACAATAAAAATTAACAGTAAACATTACACATACAGAAGTTTCATAACAATAAAGACATTACAAATGTCATATTATATATATATACAGTGTTTTAACAATGTACAAATGGTTAAAGGACACAAGATGAAATAAATAAGCATAAATATGGGTTGTATTTACAATGGTGTGTGTTCTTCACTGTCAAAGCTTTCCTTAATTTTGGGTCAGTCACAGTGGTCAGGTATTCTGCCGCTGTGTACTCTCTGTGTAGGGCCAAATAGCATTCTAGTTTACTCTGTTTTTTTGTTAATTCTTTCCAATGTGTCAAGTAATTATCTTTTTGTTTTCTCATGATTTGGTTGGGTCTAATTGTGCTGCTGTCCTGGGGCTCTGTAGGGTGTATTTGTGTTTGTGAACAGAGCCCCAGGACCAGCTTGATTAGGGGACTCTTCTCCAGGTTCATCTCTCTCTAGGTGATGGCTTTGTTATGGAATGTTTGGGAATCGCTTCCTTTTAGGTGGTTATAGAATTTAACGGCTCTTTTCTGGATTTTGATAATTAGTGGGTATCGGCCTAATTCTGCTCTGCATTTATTATTTGGTGTTCTACATTGTACACAGAGGATATTTTTGCAGAATTCTGCACGCAGAGTCTCAATTTGGTGTTTGTCCCATTTTGTGAAGTCTTGGTTGGTGAGCGGACCCCAGACCTCACAATCATAAAGGGCAATGGGCTCTATGACTGATTCAACTAATTTTATCCAAATCCTAATTGGTATGTTGAATTTATGTTCCTTTTGATGG
>NC_088220.1:82792961-82855461 GCF_036934945.1 Oncorhynchus masou masou | reverse complement strand
TGGCTACACTGTGAAAGATTCAGGGCAGTGATGAGTACAAGGCGAAGGAAAAGAAGAGAGAGGGAGAGAAGATTTCGGGGGAACATAATGAGAGAACACTTTGGGCAGATGAAGAGAAACGGATTGGAAGAAAAATACTGTTTCTGTTCGATGAGAAAAGTTGTGAAAAGAAAGATAGAACTAACAAGATACTTTCAAACACGTATCTCTCTCCTTCCCACTTTCTCTCTCCCTCTCTCCTTCCCTCCACCCCCCTTTCTCTCTCCTTCCCTCCTTCCCTCCACCCCCCTTTCTCTCTCCTTCCCACTTTCTCTCTCCCTCCCTCCTTCCCTCCACCCCCCCTTTCTCTCTCCCTCCTTCCTTCCCTCCACCCCCCCTTTCTCTCTCCCTCCCTCCTTCCCTCCACCCACCCTCTCTCTCCCTGTCGCTCTCTCACCCACTCTCTCCCTCCTTCCCTCCACCCGCCCTCTCTCTCTCTGTCGCTCTCTCACCCACTCTCTCCCTCCTTCCCTCCACCCCCCCTCTCTCTCTGTCGCTCTCTCACCCACTCTCTCCCTCCTTCCCTCCACCCGCCCTCTCTCTCTCTGTCGCTCTCTCACCCACTCTCTCCCTCCTTCCCTCCACCCACCCTCTCTCTCTCCCTGTCGCTCTCTAACCAACTCTCCCCATTCCATTTACATATGCCCCTTTTTCCAAATGTACTCTTTGTCTCTCTCCTTCTTCCCCCTCTCTCTTTTTCGCTCTGTTTTTCTCTCCATCCCTCCCTCCTTCCCTCCACCCGCCATCTCTCTCCCTGGATTATCCTAATTCCCAAATTCAATTATGTTTATTAGCTCTCCCTGCGTGACAGAGAGGGAAATGGATCTCAATAGTCTTCATCTCAGGCCTGAAGTAGGGAGTGTGTTTGTGTGTGTGCTCACGTGCGTGTGCTCACTTGTGTGTGTGTGTGGGGTCTTTGGGTATGTGTGTGTGTGTGTGTGTGTGTGTGTGTGTGTGTGTGTGTGGGGGGGGGTCTTTGGGTATGTGTGTGTGTGTGTGTGTGTGTGTGTGTGTGTGTGTGTGTGTGTGTGTGTGTGTGTGTGTGTGTGTGTGTGTGTGTGTGTGTGTGTGGGTCTTTGGGTATGTGTGCATGAGAATCAGAATGCAGGAGAACATTTGGCTGTTTGAGGATTGTACTCACCTCATCAATATTCAAACTCTGTGCAGCGCTTTGCGTGGCCGCTCCTCACGCTCCAACACTCACGGCCTGACACTGCAGCCACAGTGAGTTATTCTCCCTCCTCCTTCACTTCTCACCCCTTACTTCACCCCACAAGCAGGCAGGATCTCTCTTTTCTTCATCCTTTCTTCCCTATTCACCTCCTCATCTCATACATTTACCTGAAGAGGTTTGGGACATAAGAAGTCAGGGTATTTCAAGCTTCTTAAACATAAACATTTCCCTCTACATAATAAGACCAGCCTGGAAGAGTAAGCCCTAAGCCATGTTGTTTTGTCTTACAAAGTAGTGGCATTTTGTTCTCTACATGTTTGACTAGTTCTGTCTGTGTGACTAGTTCCGTCTGTTTGACCTATGCTGTCTGTTTGACTAGTTCTGTCTATTTGACTAGTTCCGTCTGTTTGAATAGTGCTGTCTGTTTGACTAGTGCTGTCTGTTTGACTAGTTTTGTCTGTTTGACTAGTTCTGTCTGTTTGACTAGTGCTGTCTGTTTGACTAGATCTGTCTGTTTGACTAGATCTGTCTGTTTGACTAGATCTGTCTGTTTGACTAGTTCCATCTGTTTGAATAGTGCTGTCTGTTTGACTAGTTTGGTCTGTTTGACTAGTTTGGTCTGCTTGACTAGTTTGGTCTGCTTGACTAGTTCTGTCTGTTTGACTAGTGCTGTCTGTTTGACTAGTTCTGTCTGTTTGACTAGTGCTGTCTGTTTGACTAGTTCTGTCTGTTTGACTAGTTTTGTCTGTTTGACTAGTGCTGTCTGTTTGACTAGATCTGTCTGTTTGACTAGATCTGTCTGTTTGACTAGTTTGGTCTGTTTGACTAGTTTGGTCTGCTTGACTAGTTTGGTCTGTTTGACTAGTGCTGTCTGTTTGAATAGTTTGGTCTGTTTGACTAGTTTGGTCTGTTTGACTAGTTCTGTCTGTTTGACTAGTTCTGTCTGTTTGACCAGTTTGGTCTGTTTGACTAGTTCTGTCTGTTTGACTAGTTTGGTCTGTTTGACTAGTTTGGTCTGTTTGACCATTTTGGTCTGTTTGACTAGTTCTGCTGTAGGCCTGTCTTAATGTAAATGTGATGGACATGGGGCATAAGGTCACATGTTAAGAGATGTCATGTATCCTGGAGACATGTTAGATCACAGCAGAGTGTGGGTGAGTAATGTCACCATGTATAGGGTATTCCTCTAACCTCCCTCCCTCCCTCCCTCCCTCCCTCCCTCCCTCCCTCCCTCCCTCCCTCCCTCCCTCCCTCCCTCCCTCCCTCCCTCCCTCCCTCCCTCCCTCCCCCTCCCTCCCTCCCTCCATCTTCTCTCTCTCTCTCTCTCTCTCTCTCTCTCCCTTGCTCCCTCCCTCACTCTCTCCCTCCCCCCTCTCTCCCTCTCCCTCTCTCTCTCTCTCTCTCTCACTGTCTCTCTCTCTCTCTCTCTCTCTCTCTCTCTCTCTCCTGTGCTGCTCACCTTCAGTGAAGCAGAGCCTCTTTCTCTCTGTAGCTGTCTATCCCCTCCTTCACTTCTCTCCTCTTCTACCCATTCCCACGCTGTGAGTCTGTCTGTGCACACTGCAGGAGACTGGGAGAGAGCCTGACAGAGAAGTGGGGGAGAGAAAAAGTATTATCATGGTTCCTGTGTAGATGTAGTGAGGAGAGAGAGGCAGTGATAACAGTCAGTGGGTATAGCTGGCCCCTGGGCAGCATGAATAATGCAATGAGCTCCCTCAATGGGGATCACATAAACCTTCTCCAACTGTTCTAACACTCCCACTGCTCCTTCTCCCTCCCGCTCCTCCTGTTCCTTCTCTCTCCCTCCTCCTCCTGCTCCTTCTCTCTCCCTCCTCCTACTGCTCCTTGTCTCTCCCTCCCCCACCTCCTGCTCCTTCTCTCTCCCTCCTCCTCCTGCTCCTTCTCTCTCCCTCCTCCTACTGCTCCTTGTCTCTCCCTCCCCCACCTCCTGCTCCTTCTCTCTCCCTCCTCCTCCTCCTCCTCTTGTTCCTTCTCTATCCCTCCTGCTCCTTCTCTATCCCTCCTCTTCCTGCTCCTTCTCTCTCCCTCCTCCTCCTTCTCTCTCCCTCCTCCTACTGCTCCTTCTCTCTCCCTCCCCTCTGGCTCCTTCTCTCCCTCCTCCTGCTCCTTCTCTCTCTCTCCCTCCCCTCTTGCTCCTTCTCTCCCTCCTCCTCCTGCTCCTTCTCTCTTTCTCCCTCCCCTCCTGCTCCTAATCTCCCTCCCCTCCTGCTCCTTCTCTCCCTCCTCCTCCTGCTCCTTCTCTCTCTCTCCCTCCCCTCCTGCTCCTAATCTCCCTCCTCCTTCTGCTCCTTCTCTCTCCCTCCTCCTCCTGCTCCTGCTCTCTCTTTCCCTCCCTTCCTGCTCCTTCTCTCCCTCCTCCTCCTGCTGTTTCTCTCTCCCTCCTCCTCCTGCTCCTTCTCTCTCTCTCCCTCCCCTCCTGCTCCTTCTTTCTCCTCCTCCTGCTCCTCCTCTCTCTCTCCATCCTCTCCTGCTCCTTCTCTCCCTCCTCCTCCTGCTCCTTCTCCTCTCTCCCTCCCCGTACTGCTCATTCTCTCTCCCTCCTCATCCTGCTCTCTCTCTCTCCCTCCTCCTCCTGCTCCTTTTCTCTCCCTCCTCCTGCTCCTTCTCTCTCCCTCCTCCTGTGTGTGTGTGTGTATGTATGTGTGTGTGTGTGTGTGTGTGTGTGTGTATGTGTGTGTGTGTGTGTGTGTGTGTGTGTGTGTGTGTGTGTGTGTGTGTGTGTTCAGTGACAGGTGTGTAACTTGTACTCATCTACACACTCATCTACACACATCTACACACACATTATGCTCTCCGGTAGGCCGTGATTATCCGTCAGGTAGGCATCACTCAGCTAGGCCGTGATTACGCCTCAGGAAGGAAGTGATTATCACTCAGCTAGGCCGTGATTACGCCTCAGGAAGGAAGTGATTATCACTCAGCTAGGCTGTGATTATGCCTCAGGTAGGCCGTGATTACGCCTCAGGAAGGAAGTGATTATGCCTCAGGAAGGAAGTGATTATCACTCAGCTAGGCCGTGATTATGCCTCAGGAAGGAAGTGATTATCACTCAGCTGGGCTGTGATTATGCCTCAGGAAGGAAGTGATTATCACTCAGCTAGGCTGTGATTATGCCTCAGGTAGGCCGTGATTACGCCTCAGGTAGGAAGTGATTATAACTCAGGTAGGCCGTGATTATGCCTCAGGTAGGAAGTGATTATCACTCAGGTAGGCCGTGATTATCCCCCGGGTAGGCCATGATTATCCCTCAGGTAGGAAGTGATTATCACTCAGCTCGGCTGTGATTATCACAGGTAGACATTACTCGGGTAGACTGTGATTATCACTCAGGTAGGCATCACTCTGGTAGGAAGTGATTTTCAGTCTGACTGTGTTTGCGGTGTGTGGTTGATGAATCAGAAGATTAACTCTCTTTAGAAGAGTGTTTGTAAAATGGTGTTCAGTTAGCCCGAGGCTGTCTACAGGGTGTTGACTCAATTCAGTTAGCCCAGGGCTGTCTACAGGGCGTTGACTCAATTCAGTTAGCCCAGGGCTGTCTACAGGGCGTTGACTCAATTCAGTTAGCCTGAGGCTGTCTACAGGGCGTTGACTCAATTCAGTTAGCCTGAGGCTGTCTACAGGGCGTTGACTCAATTCAGTTAGCCCAGGGCTGTCTACAGGGCGTTGACTTAATTCAGTTAGCCTGAGGCTGTCTACAGAGCGTTGACTCAATTCAGTTAGCCTGAGGCTGTCTACAGGGCGTTGACTCAATTCAGTTAGCCTGGGGCTGTCTACAGGGCATTGACTTAATTCAGTTAGCCTGAGGCTGTCTACAGGGCGTTGACTCAATTCAGTTAGCCTGGGGCTGTCTACAGGGCATTGACTCAATTCAGTTAGCCTGAGGCTGTCTACAAGGCGTTGACTCAATTCAGTTAGCCTGGGGCTGTCTACAGGGCGTTGACACAATTCAGTTAGCCTGAGGCTGTCTACAGGGCGTTGACTCAATTCAGTTAGCCTGAGGCTGTCTACAGGGCGTTGACTCAATTCAGTTAGCCTGAGGCTGTCTACAGGGCGTTGACTCAATTCAGTTAGCCTGGGGCTGTCTACAGGGCGTTGACTCAATTCAGTTAGCCTGGGGCTGTCTACAGGGCGTTGACTCAATTCAGTTAGCCTGGGGCTGTCTACAGGGCGTTGACTCAATTCAGTTAGCCTGGGGCTGTCTACAGGGCGTTGACTCAATTCAGTTAGCCTGGGGCTGTCTACAGCGCTCTCTGCCCCATACCATACAGTTACTTAGTCTCTGTGTAACAATGTTCCTTAAAGAGCTCCTGGATAGGGAATACAGGCCCAGCCACGGGGTCAGGGCAGCAGGTAGAACCGGAGCAACGGTAGGGGGCATGGAAGGAAGGTCAGGGGACAGAGAATGACAGGGCAGAGATGTGACATAGCAGGACAGATTTGAATTCATCAATCGTTTTTTTTCTCTCGAACGTTCTCTGGAACACTCTATTGAAGTGAAAACACCATTTTTATTGTTATCTACTTTATGACATTTTAATTTGACTTTCATTGGACTTTTATATGAGAGTAAAATGTATTCTGAACATTCAAGCCATTTTTAAGATCATGTAGCCATGAAAACTCCTGTTGTTAAAATGTGTATTCACAGTGTGTGTGATATTCTGCCCGTGTCACTAATGTCACGTTAATTACATGTTGTTCAATTAGAGTTCATACCAGAATATCAGGCTTTTAAATTAGGTGCATTTCTATAGGTCTAGCATTTTTCTGTGTGTGACTAATGACAAGAGTGTAATATCAATGTCCTGTTGACAACACAAGTCTGTGTTTATGTCTCTCTGCTTCCCCTCCTGAAAAACGACTACTGTTTTACTACTGCTGGTTGTACTGCCTGATTGCCATTGAGACGTGCCGCAACCAGTAGTGATTTATGAAGTGATTCAAGTAGTAACGAGTGATAAATTGGGACGTTTAATTTCTTGTGAACACTACATATTGCCTACTAAATTACCTACATGTTCACTATATAATTACTACTCAATGCCTACACATTAGTGCGGTACGCATACTGAATCTAGTCGTGTTCAATACTGAATCTAGTCGTGTTCAATACTGAATCTAGTAGTGTTCAATACTGAATCTAGTAGTGTTCAATACTGAATCTAGTAGTGTTCAATACTGAATCTAGTCGTGTTCAATACTGAATCTAGTAGTGTTCAATACTGAATCTAGTAGTGTTCAATACTGAATCTAGTCGTGTTCAACACTGAATCTAGTAGTGTTCAATACTGAATCTAGTAGTGTTCAATACTGATTCTAGTAGTGTTCAATACTGAATCGCTCCTGATCATTATTCATTTCCTACGTAAACCCTGTTGAATGACTATTGAAAAAGGACACATTTCCTACATAAACCCTCTATTCAGAATCACTACTGCCATCTTCTTGTTCCACCACTCTGTCACTGCTAGACTAGTGCACATGCTATTTCTTCAAGTTTCTAACTGGGGTTAAATCATCAAACAAGAAATGATAAGCTTATACCATTTTTAAATTAATTTAATTACACATTAAATTACATATTTAATTACATGTTAAATGACATGTTAAATTACATATTAAATGACATGTTAAGTTACACATTTAATTACATAGTAAATTACATATTAAATGACATGTTAAGTACACATTAAATTACATATTTAATTACATATTAAATTACATATTAAATGACATGTTAAGTTACACATTTAATTACATAGTAAATTACATATTAAATGACATGTTAAGTACACATTAAATTACACATTTTATTACATAGTAAATTACATATTAAATGACGTATTTAATTACTTATTAAATGACGTATTTAATTACATATTAAATTACATGTTAAATGAAATATTTACACTTGTTAATTGTCCATTGTCAATCCCTTTGAGGCCTTGTCTTCATTCAGCTTTGACTTAATGACTTAATTACCTTCAGATCCTCTTCTTTGTTGCGGCCACATTTATACACTATGTAGCCTTTTAGAAAATAAAGACAAGCACAAGAGACAACTAATTATGAGCCATTAATTATCAATCCTCTGTAAGCAGAGGTCACATGAACACAGCACAGGAAAACATTTGATAAACATTGTTAATCTGACCAACATTCGCCTCCAGTCTTATTAAAGTAGTCATGAAACAGAAAGGAACATCCCAGATGGAGCCGGAATAAGGGCTTTAAAAGACAGTAATGACGAATGATGGAAGATCATTACATTCGAGACAAAAACAGTAGTTAGGTAATAACAACCAACTTCTTCCTGCTTTGTATTCTCATGCGGTCGCGAAAAGCCGATGTAGACTGGCTGACGAATAGGTTTTGTGCAGTAATTCATTAGTACTTTTTCATGAGGGTCTCTCTCTCTCTCTCTCTCTCTCTCTCTCTCTCTCTCTCTCTGTGTGTTTGTTTGTGCGTGTTCATCTGTGTGTTCGTCTGGCTCCATCTGGGGTTGGCAGGACAGTTGATGGGTAGCAGGTGTTACGACAAACAGAGCTATCGGCCTGCCCATGAGACCCAGAGAGAGAGAGGTAGAGGAGGGAGATATAAGGGGAGAGATAGAGGAGAGGGTGAGAGCAAGAGAGAAGGGGGATGGAGAGAGGAGGGAGAGAGAGAGCGGGGAGAGATAGATGGAGAGAGAGGAGAGAGGGAGGAGGAGAGAGAGAGATGGAGAGAGAAAGAGAGCGCAAGAGACAGAGAGTGGGGAAGGGGAGAGAGAGGGGGAGAGAGAGGGGGAGAGAGGAGAGATGGGGGGAGAGGGAGCGGGGAGAGAAAGATGGAGAGAGAGGAGAGAGGGAGGAGGAGAGAGAGAGATGGAGAGAGAAAGAGAGCGCAAGAGACAGAGAGTGGGGAAGGAGAGAGGGCGGGGAGGGAGAGATGGGGGAGAGAGAGAGAGAGAGAGAGGGGAAAGAGAGAGAAGGCGAGGAGAGGCACTGCCTTCTTGTTAGGTTTGTAGGCCATCTTAACAGGCTAAACTAAGCAAAGAACCCTATCCTTAACCTTTCCCCTAACCTGACAGGGTCCTTGGTAGCTGAGACCTGTAGAGTGGGCCTGTGCTCCACCTTAACCCTTCCCTAACCTGACAGGGTCCTTGGTAGCTGAGACCTGTAGAGTGGGCCTGTGCTCCACCTTAACCCTTCCCCTAACCTGACAGGGTCCTTGGTAGCTGAGACCTGTAGAGTGGGCCTGTGCTCCACCTTAACCCTTCCCCTAACCTGACAGGGTCCTTGGTAGCTGAGACCTGTAGAGTGGGCCTGTGCTCCACCGTAACCCTTCCCCTAACCAGACAGGGTCCTTGGTAGCTGAGACCTGTAGAGTGGGCCTGTGCTCCACCTTAACCCTTCCCCTAACCTGACAGGAACCTTGGAGGTTGCAGCCTGTAGAGCGGGCCTGTGTTCCACCGTAACCCTTCCCCTAACCAGACAGGAACCTTGGTAGCTAAAACCTGTAGAGTGGGCCTGTGCTCAATCTATGTTCTTGTTGTGTTACAGCACTGAGCCTGGGGACATATGCTGTACTGACAGATTAAGGACTATGGCTCTTTCTAACGGGAATGAAAGCTCGCTCTATTGATTCTCTCTCAGTAGGAAACACTAGGAAATACAGGTTTTCTTTAGCTTATTCTGAGGCCGTATCCTATGTTATTTAATTGATGTTGGTATACTATGGTCACTGCTCATGGGTCATGACCTTACTGGCACAGGGCAGGAGGTAATGTACTTGGCCTGTAGCATGAAGGTGTGGTGTGTCTGTGGCGTGTCTGTGGCGTGTCTGTGGCGTGTCTGTGGCGTATCTGTGGCGTGTCTGTGGCGTGTCTGTGGCGTGTCTGTGGCGTGTCTTTGGCTTGTCTGTGGCGTGGCGTGTCTGTGGCGTGTCTGTGGCGTGTCTTTGGCGTGTCTGTGGTGTGTCTGTGGCGTGTCTGTGGCGTGTCTGTGGCGTGTCTGTGGCGTGTCTTTGGCGTGTCTGTGGCGTGTCTTTGGCGTGTCTGTGGCGTGTCTGTGGCGTGTCTGTGGCGTGTCTTTGGCTTGTCCGTGGCGTGTCTGTGGCGTGTCCGTGGCGTGTCCGTGGCGTGTCTGTGGCGTGTCTTTGGGGTGTCTGTGGCGTGTCTGTGGCGTGTCTGTGGCGTGTCTTTGGCGTGTCTGTGGCGTGTCTTTGGCTTGTCTGTGGCGTGTCTGTGGCGTGTCTGTGGCGTGTCCGTGGCGTGTCCGTGGCGTGTCTGTGGCGTGTCTGTGGCGTGTCTTTGGCTTGTCTTTAGCGTGTCTGTGGCTTGTCTGTGGCGTGTCTGTGGCGTGTCCGTGGCGTGTCCGTGGCGTGTCCGTGGCGTGTCTGTGGCTTGTGTTAATTGTAGTACTCAACATAAAATGTCTCAGTCTGTCTTGGGAGAAAGGGGCAATTGGCAGCTGTCTTGTGGGCAGGCAGGGCCCACTCCATCACAGTGTGTGTGTGTGTGTGTGTGTGTGTGTGTGTGTGTGTGTGTGTGTGTGTGCGCCTGCTGAGAATGAGAGCATCAGGTCTGTTCCACTCGCTCTATCAGCACTGCTGCCAATGTGTGTGTGTGTGTGTGTGTGTGTGTGTGTGTGTGAGTGTGTTTGTGTGTGTGTGTGTTTGTTTGTGTGTGTGTGTGTCTGCAGAGGGAGAGACAAGAGTTATTGATGAGTTTGGGCATTTGGTCTAATCTCCCCGACGACTCCGAGTGCTTAAATAACTGCAGGAGGAATGAGGGCCGCTTCTTAGCTTCACGCATGCACGCACACACACACATACACTCTCTCTCTCTTCGCATTGCACACCATTGAAGATGTCGAATAAAGTTAAAAACTTTTTTTTCTCTCTCCCTCCCTCCCTCTCTCTCCCTCACTCTCTCTCTCCCTCTCCCTCTCTCTCTCCTTCACTCTCTCTCTCCCTCTCCCTCTCTCTCTCCTTCACTCTCTCTCTCCCTCTCTCTCTCTCTCTCTCTCTCTCCCTCTCTCTCTCTCTCTCTCTCTCTCTCCCTCTCTCTCTTTCTCTCCCTCTCCATCTCTCTCTCCCTCTCCCTCTCTCTCTCTCTCTCTCTCTCTCTCTCTCTCTCTCTCTCTGCATCGCACACCATTGAAGATGTCCGTTAAAGTTGGGAACTTTCATCCTTTGAGGACACACACACACACACACACACACACACACACACACACACACACACACACACACACAGGGCAGAAAAGCAATTACAGAGTCAATCGGGAGGGTTTGATTATAATTTGAGCTCGTGCTGGTGCCGCTTTGGAGCGCACCTGTTACCACCGACGACCAAACGAGATGAGAATTTTGGTTGTCACGGTTGCAATTTTTTCCTCGACTTTAAATGACCTTAACTCAAATCATATATGATCCTTAGTGACAATGATTATTGAAGTGTTGAAAAGGAAACCAACAAAGTGATGGGGGAAGATGGCCGCCAAGTGTTTATATGTTTCAGAGGTGAGAGAGAGAATGTCATCCTTCATTTATAGACAGCCGAGCTGTGAGGACACTGTCATACTGATTGAGCTCCCCTTCCACCATTCCTCTCTATCCCTTTTTCCTCCCTGTCCCCTCCCCTCTCTCTGCCTCTTGTTTTCCTCTCTCCCCCATCTCTCTTTATTTCTCTATCTCCCTCTCTCTTCCCTCCATCTCTATTTATTTCTCTATCTCCCCTCTCTTCCCTCCATCTCTCTTTATTTCTCTATCTCCCTCTCTCTTCCCTCCATCTCTCTTTATTTCTCTATCTCCCTCTCTCTTCCCCATCTCTCTTTATTTCTCTATATCCCTCTCTCTTCCCTCCATCTCTCTTTATTTCTCTATCTCCCTCTCTCTTCCGTCCATCTCTCTTTATTTCTCTATCTCCCTCTCTCTTCCCTCCATCTCTCTTTATTTCTCTATCTCCCTCTCTCTTCCCCATCTCTCTTTATTTCTCTATATCCCTCTCTCTTCCCTCCATCTCTCTTTATTTCTCTATATCCCTCTCTCTTCCCTCCATCTCTCTTTATTTCTCTATCTCCCTCTCTCTTCCCTCCATCTCTCTTTATTTCTCTATCTCCCTCTCTCTTCCCTCCATCTCTCTTTATTTCTCTATATCCCTCTCTCTTCCCCATCTCTCTTTATTTCTCTATATCCCTCTCTCTTCCCTCCATCTCTCTTTATTTCTCTATCTCCCTCTCTCTTCCCTCCATCTCTCTTTATTTCTCTATCTCCATCTCTCTTCCCTCCATCTCTCTTTATTTCTCTATCTCCCTCTCTCCTCCCTCCATCTCTCTTTATTTCCATCCCTTTCTCTTTCTCGCTCTCTCCCTCTCCCAACCTGAAAGAGCCCGTATCCTGCCTCAGCTATAGGCGGGTAGAGGAGTCTTGGTGGTACCCACTGATAACTGCTCCACACTGGGTGGGTAGAAACTCTCAGGAGGGTTCCAGGTGGGTCTAACTCAAACACACTTACCGGGCCTGAGGAGGTATGGTATATGGCCGATATATCATGGCTAAGGGCTGACGTGAGGAACGACGCAACGAGGAGCGTCTGGATACAGCAATTAGCCGTGGTATATTGGCAATGTACCACAATCTCCTGAGGTACCCTATTGCCACTTTAAACTGGTTACCGATGCAATTAGAACAGTAAAAAGTTCAATTCAAATATCATATGGGACCTTGTTTTTTTTAAGGAGGTAGGACTGTATAGATCCATGTAGTGAATAAAAAGTGAAGACATCAAAACTGTAAAATAACACATATCAAATCATGTAGTAACCAAAAAAGTGTGAAACAAATAAAAATATATTTTAGATTTTAGATTCTTCAAAGTAGCCACCCTTTTCCTTGATGACAGCTTTGCACACTCTTAGTATTCTCTCAACCAGCTTCACCTGGAATGCTTTTCCAACAGCCTTGAAGGAGTTACTACATACCCTGAGTGCTTGTGGGCTGTTTTTCCTTTACTCTGTGGTCCAACTCATCCCAAACTGTCTCAATTGGGTTGAGGTTGGGTGATTGTGGAGGCCAGGTCATCTGATTCAGCGCTCCATCACACTCCTTCTTGGTCAAATAGCCCTTACACAGCCTGGAGGTGTGTTGGGTCATTGTCCTGTTGATAAACAATTGATAGTCCCGATGGCGTATCTCTGCAGTATGCTGTGGTAACCATGCTGGTTAAGTGTGCCTTGAATTCTAAATAAATCACCGACAGTGTCAACAGCAAAGCACCCCCACACCATCACACCTCCTCCTCCATGCTTCACAGTGGGAACCACAAATGCAGAGATCATCCATTCACCTACTCTGTGTCTCACAAAGACATCCATTCACCTACTCTGTGTCTCACAAAGACACGACTCATCAGACCAAAGGACAGATTTCCAACGGTCTAATGTCAATTTTTGGCCCAAGCAAGTCTCTTCTTTTCATTGGTGTCCTTTAGTAGTGGTTTCTTGGCAGCAATCTGATTCATGCAGTCTCCTCGGGAACAGATGAGTTGACGTTGAGATGTGTCTGTTACTTGAACTCTGTGAAGCATTTATTTGGGCTGCAATTTTTGGGGCTGGTAACTCTAATGAATTTATGCTCTGCAGCAGAGGTAACTCTGGGTCTTCCATTCCTGTGGCGGTCCTCATGAGAGACAGTTAACTCTAATGAACTTATCCTCTGCAGCAAAGGTAACTCTGGGTCTTCCTGTCCTGTGGCGGTCAGTTTCAGACTTTCAGACCTCAGTTTATTTAACCAGGTAGGCCAGTTCACCTTTATTTAACCAGGTAGGCAAGTTCACCTTTATTTAACCAGGTAGGCCAGTTCACCTTTATTTAACCAGGTAGGCCAGTTCACCTTTATTTAACCAGGTAGGCCAGTTCACCTTTATTTAACCAGGTAGGCCAGTTCACCTTTATTTAACCAGGTAGGCCAGTTTACCTATATTTAACCAGGTAGGCCAGTTCACCTTTATTTAACCAGGTAGGCCAGTTTACCTATATTTAACCAGGTAGGCCAGTTCACCTTTATTTAACCAGGTAGGCCAGTTCACCTTTATTTAACCAGGTAGGCCAGTTCACCTTTATTTAACCAGGTAGGCCAGTTCGCCTTTATTTAACCAGGTAGGCCAGTTCGCCTTTATCTAACCAGGTAGGCCAGTTCACCTTTATTTAACCACCAGGTAGGCCAGTTCACCTTTATTTAACCAGGTAGACCAGTTCACCTTTATTTAACCAGGTAGGCCAGTTCACCTTTATTTAACCAGGTAGGCCAGTTCACCTTTATTTAACCAGGTAGGCCAGTTTACCTTTATTTAACCAGGTAGGCCAGTTCACCTTTATTTAACCAGGTAGGCCAGTTCACCTTTATTTAACCAGGTAGACCAGTTCACCTTTATTTAACCAGGTAGGCCAGTTCACCTTTATTTAACCAGGTAGGCCAGTTCACCTTTATTTAACCAGGTAGGCCAGTTTACCTTTATTTAACCAGGTAGGCCAGTTCACCTTTATTTAACCAGGTAGGCCAGTTTACCTTTATTTAACCAGGTAGGCCAGTTCACCTTTATTTAACCAGGTAGGCCAGTTCACCTTTATTTAACCAGGTAGGCCAGTTCACCTTTATTTAACCAGGTAGGCCAGTTCACCTTTATTTAACCAGGTAGGCCAGTTCACCTTTATTTAACCAGGTAGGCCAGTTCACCTTTATTTAACCAGGTAGGCCAGTTCACCTTTATTTAACCAGGTAGGCCAGTTCACCTTTATTTAACCAGGTAGGCCAGTTCACCTTTATTTAACCAGGTAGGCCAGTTTACCTATATTTAACCAGGTAGGCCAGTTCACCTTTATTTAACCAGGTAGGCCAGTTCACCTTTATTTAACCAGGTAGGCCAGTTCACCTTTATTTAACCAGGTAGGCCAGTTCACCTTTATTTAACCAGGTAGGCCAGTTCACCTTTATTTAACCAGGTAGGCCAGTTTACCTTTATTTAACCAGGTAGGCCAGTTCACCTTTATTTAACCAGGTAGGCCAGTTCATCTTTATTTAACCAGGTAGGCCAGTTCACCTTTATTTAACCAGGTAGGCCAGTTCACCTTTATTTAACCAGGTAGGCCAGTTGAGAACAATTTCTCATTTACAACTGTGACCTGGCCAAGATAAAGCAAAGCAGTGCGACAAAAACAACACATGGAATAAACAAACATACAGTCAATAACACAATATAAAAATCTATATACAGTGTGTGTAAATATAGTAAGATCTACCAAGTAGTACAAATGTAGTATGATTAGGGAGTGTAGCCTAGTGGTTAGAGCATTGGACTAGTAACCGAAAGGTTGCAAGTTCAAATCCCGAGCTGACAAGGTACAAAATCTGTCGTTCTGCCCCTGAACAGGCAGTTAACCTACTGTTCCTTGGCCGTCATTGAAAATAAGAATTTGTTCTTAACTGACTTGCCTAGTAAAATAAAAAAATAAAATAAGGCAATAAATAGGCCATAGTAGAGCAATAATTACAATTTAGCATTAACACTGGAGTGATAGATGTGCAGATTATGACGTGCAAATAGAGATACTGGGGAGCAAAAGAGCAATAATAAATAACAACATGGGGATGAGGTAGTTGTTTGGGCTATTTACAGATAGGCTGTGTACAGGTGCAGCGATCGGTAAGCTGCTCTGACAGCCGGTGCTTAAAGTTAGTGAAGTCTCCAGCTTCAGGGATTTTTGCAGTTCGTTCCAGTCATTGGCAGCAGATAACTGGGAGTACAGGCGGCCAAAGAAGGAGTTGGCTTTGGGGATGACCAGTGAAATATACCTACTGGACTGCGTGCTACAGGTGCATGTTGCTATGGTGACCAGTGAGCTGAGATAAGGTGGGGCTTTACCTAGCAAAGACTTAGACTCAGAGCTGGAGCCAGTGGGTTTGGTGACAAATATGAAGCGAGGGCCAGCCAACGAGAGCATACAGGTTGCAGTGGTGGGTAGTTTATGGGGCTTTGGTGAAAAAATGGACGGCACTGTGATAGACTACATCCAATTTGCTGAGTAGAGTGTTGGAGGCTATTTTGTAAATGACATCGCCAAAGTTGAGGATCGGTAGGATAGTCAGTTTTATGAGGGTATGTTTAACAGCATGAGTGAAGAAGGCTTTGTTGCGAAATAGGAAGCCGATACTAGATTTAATTTTGGATTGGAGATGCTTAATGTGAGTCTGGAAGGAGAGTTTACAGCCTAACCAGACACCGAGATATTTGTAGTTGTCCACATATTCTAAGTCAGAACCATCCAGAATGGTGATGCTAGTCAGGCGGGTGCGAGCAGCGATCGGTTGAAGAGCATGCATTTAGTTTTAATGGCATTTAATAGCAGTTGGAGGCCACAGAATGAGAGTTGAATGGAATTGAAGCTCGTCTGTATGTTTGTTAACACAGTGTCCAAAGAAGGGCCAGAAGTATACAAAATGGTGTTGTCTGTGTAGAGGTGGATCAGAGAATCACCAGCAGCAAGAGCGACATCATTGATTTATACAGAGAAAAGAGCCGGCCCGAGAATGGAACCCTGTGGCATAGAGACTGCCAGAGGTCCGGACAACAGGCCCTCTGATTTGACACACTGAACTCTGTCTGAGAAGTAGTTGGTGAACCAGACGAGGCAGTCATTTGAGAAACCAAGTCTGTTGAGTCTGCCGATAAGAATGCGGTGATTGACAGGGTCGATGAAGACGGTTGCACAGTACTGTCTGTTATCGATGGTGGTTATGATATCGTTTAGAACCTTGAGTGTGACTGAGGTGCACCCATGACCAGCTCTGAAACCAGATTGCATAGTTGAGAAGTTAAGGTGGGATTCAAAATGGTCGGTGATCTGTTTGTTAACTTAGCATTCGAAGACTTTAGAAAGGCAGGGCAGGATAGATATAGGTCTGTAATAGTTTGGGTCTAGAGTGTCCCCCTTTTGAAGAGGGAGATGACTGTGGCAGCTTTCCAATCTTTAGGGATCTCAGATGATACAAAAGAGAGGTTGAACATGCTAGTAATAGGGGTTGCAACAATTGTAGTGGATAATTTTAGAAAGAGATGGTCCAGATTGTCTAGCCCATCTGATTTGTAGGGGTCCAGATTTTGCAACTCTTTCAGAACATCAGCTATCTGGATTTGAGTGAAGGAGAAGCAGCGGGGGGGGGGGGGGGGCTTGGGCAAGTTGCTGCGGGGGGGGTGCAGAGCTGTTAACCGGGGTTGAGGTAGCCAGGTGGAAAGCATGGCCAGCCGTTGAAAAATGCTTATTGAAATTCTTAATTATAGTGGATTTATCGTTGGTGACAGTGTTTCCTTGCCTCAGTGCAGTGGGCAGCTGGGAGGAAGTGCTCTTATTCTCCATGAACTGTACAGTGTCCTAAAATAAATTTCTGATTGAAAAAGCCTTCGCTTTCCTAACTAACTAATATATTGGTTCCTGACTTCCCTGAAAAGTTGCATATCGCCGGGGCTATTCGATGCAGAACGTCAAAGGATGTTTTTGTGCTGGTCAAGGGCAGTCAAGTCTGGAGTGAACCAAGGACTATATCTGTTCTTAGTTCGATATTTTTTGAATGTGGCTTTTTTAAGATGTTGAGGATAGCACTGTTCAAGAACAACCAGGCATCTTCTTCTGACGGGATGATCGTATATTCGACCTGGCCCGGGTATATTGACCTCATCCCATCAGAAGAAGATGCCTGGTTGTTCTTGAAGAGTGCTTTCCTCAACATCTTAAAGTATACCAGTATACCCGGGCCAGGTCGATTAGAAAGGCCTGCTCGCAGAAGTGTTTTAGGGAGCGTTTGACAGTGATGAGGGGTGGTCTTTAGACCGCGGACCCATAATGGACGCAGCCAATGAGGCAGTGATCGCTGAGATCCTGGTTGAAGACAGCAGAGGTATATTTAGAGGGCAGGTTGGTCAGGATGTTATCTATGAGGGTGACCGTGTTTACGGATTTAGGGTTGATTACCAACAACGACGAGATGGGCTACAGGGAGGAGGTGAGGGCCCTCAGAGTGTGGTGTCAGGAAAATAACCTCACTCAATGTCAACAAAACAAAGGAGATGATCATGGACTTCAGGAAACAGCAGAGGGAGCAGCCCTCTATCCACATCAACGGGACAGTAGTGGAGAAGGTGGAACGTTTTAAGTTCCTCGGCGTACACATCACGGACAAACTGAAATGGTCCACCCACACAGACAGCGTGGTGAAGAAGGCGCAGCAGCGCCTCTTCAACCTCAGAAGGCTGAAGAAATTTGTCTGGTCACCAAAAACACTCACAAACATTTATAGATGCACAATCGAGAGCATCCTGTCGGGCTGTATCACCGCCTGGTACGGCAGCTTCTCCGCCCATAACCGTAAGGCTCTCCAGAGGGTAGTGACATCTGCACAACGCTTCACCGGGGCAAACTACCTGCCCTCCAGCACACCTACACTACCCGATGTCACAGGAAGGCCATAAAGATCATCAAGGACAACAACCACCCGAGCCACTGCCTGTTCACCCCGCTATCATCCAGAAGGCGAGTTCAGTACAGGTGCATCAAAGCGGGAACCGAGAGACTGAAAAACAGCTTCTATCTCAAGGCCATCAGACTGTTAAACAGCCACCACTAACATTGAGTGGCTGCTGCCAACATACTGACTCAACTCCAGCCACTTTAATAATGGAAAAATTGATGTAATCAATTTATCACTAGCCACTTTATATAATGCTTACATACCCTACATTACTCATCTCATATGTATATACTGTACTCTATACCATCTGCTGCATCATGCCTATGCCGTTCAGGCATCACTCATTCAAATATTTGTATGTACATATTCTTATTAATTCTCTACACTTGTGTGTATAAGATAGGTGTTGTGAAATTGTTAGGTTAGATTACTCGTTGGTTATTACTGCATTGTCAGAACTAGAAGCACAAGCATTTCGCTACATTCACATTAACACCTGCTAACCATGTGTATGTGACAAATAAAATTTGATATGATTTTGACTTGACCTGGTAGGTTCTTTGATAATTTGTGTGAGATTGAGGGCAGCTAGCTTAGATTGTAGGATGGCCGGGGTGTTAAGCATATCCCAGTTCAGGTCACCTTACAGTACGAACTTTGAAGATAAATGGGGGGCAATCAATTCACATGTGGTGTCCAGGGCACAGCCGGGGGCAGAGGGTGGTCTATAGCAAACAGCAACGGTGAGAGACTTGTTTCTGGAAGGTTGTATTTATAGTAAAAGTAGAAGTGTTTGGACACACACCTGGATAGTATGACAGAACTCTGTAGACCCCACCCCTTTGTCAGTAGATGTAGTTGGGGATGGAAATTTCAGAATTTTTGGTGGCCTTCCTACGCCAGGATTCAGACATGACATCAGGGTTGGCAGAGTGTGCTAAAGCAGTGAACAAAACAAACTTAGGGAGGAGGCTTCTGATGTTAAGATGCATGAAACCAAGGCTTTTATGGTTACAGACTGATCTTCATGTCTTAACCTCTTGAAACTCTGGGGGCGCAATTTCATTTTTGGATGAAAAACGTTCCCGTTTTAAAGTAATGATGGACTGTTGTTTCTCTTTGCTTATTTGAGCTGTCCTTGCCATAATATGGACTTGGTCTTTTACCAAATAGGGCTGTCTTCTGTATACCAACGCTACCTTGTCACAAGACAACTGATTGGCTCAAATGCATTAAGAAGGAAAGATATTCCACAAATGAACTTTTAACAAGGCACACCTGTTAATTGAAATGTCTTCCAGGTGACGACCTCATGAAGCTGGTTGAGAGAATGCCAAGAGCGTGCAAAGCTGTCATCAAGGCAAATGGTGGCTACTTTGAATAATCTATTTAACTTGTTTAACACTTTTTTGGTTACTATATTATTCCATATGTGTTATTTCATGGTTTTGATGTCTTCACTATTATTCTACAATGTAGAAAACAGTCAAATGTAAAGAAAAACCCTTGAATGAGTCGATGTGTCCAGACTTTTGTCTGGTACTGTATGTGTGTTACTGCTTGTGTACTATACTGTATGTGTGTTACTGCTTGTGTACTATACTGTATGTGTGTTACTGCTTGTGTACTATACTGTATGTGTGTTACTGCTTGTGTACTATACTGTATGTGTGTTTGTGTCTGAGTGAGAGACGGTGAGCTAATGACCATAAATCACATCTATATTCGTCATGTAATTTAGCGCTCAGCTTCTCTGCGCCTGGTTAATTTTAGAGCCCTCCACAAATATGATTTACTGTCTCCCCTCCTCTTACTATTTCCCCTCCTATACAAGTGCACGCACACACATGCACGCAAACACACACGCAAATAGGTTGCCCTGGTGTAGGGTTGAGGCAGCCTTAGCTAGCAGTGGTCTTGCTTGTTTAGTCATGAAAGTCTATTTGAAATGCTAACAGTACCACAGGCCCAGAGGCATGCTATTATCCTCACGCTTCCTGGCAATTTAGATCCTGTGTTTTAGCACCGAACAGCGTGCAGACCATATTTCATACACTGTGCATAACATTTATTGGGAATTTGGGATGGAATAATTTGCATTGGGCTGATTTGAATTGTAGATGAGAAAGAGGTTGTTAAGCTATTTGTGTGTGTGTGTGTGTGTGTGTGTGTGTGTGTGTGTGTGTGTGTGTGTGTGTGTCTGCGTGTTCCCACTTTGTGTTCCTGGTTTCTAATCCTGACGGGCTGGGGCATCTGTCTGCAAGTGTTGTGCTGCTAACATTAACAATGATTATTTAGAGAGAGAGAGAGAGGGGGAGAGAGAGACAGAGAGGGCCAGAAAGGCAGGGCCAGAAAATCATAGTCGTTTAACAAACAGCTCATATACATGTGTATTTACATATGATTGTAGGAAACTCAATACAGTATTTACAAAGGGGCGGCAGGTAACCTAGTGGTTAGAGTGTAGAGGAGGCAGGTAACCTAGTGGTTAGAGTGTAGAGGAGGCAGGTAGCCTAGTGGTTAGAGTGTAGAGGAGGCAGGTAGCCTAGTGGTTAGAGTGTAGAGGTGGCAGGTAGCCTAGTGGTTAGAGTGTAGAGGTGGCAGGTAGCCTAGTGGTTAGAGTGTAGAGGAGGCAGGTAGCCTAGTGGTTAGAGCGTAGAGGTGGCAGGTAGCCTAGTGGTTCGAGTGTAGAGGTTGCAGGTAGCCTAGTGGTTAGAGCTTTGGGCCAGTAACTGAACGATTGCTAGATTGAATCCCCGAGCAGACAAGGTAAAAATCTGTCATTCTGTCCCTTAACAAGACAGTCAACCCACTGTTCCCCGGTAGGCCGTCATTGTAAATAAGAATGTGTTCTTAACTGACTTGCCTAGTTAAACAAAAAGAGTGTTTGCATTTGAGTGTAATGAAACTCAGTACAGTATTTACATACGAGTGTAATGAAACTCAATACAGTATTTACATACGAGTGTAATGAAACTCAATACAGTATTTACATACGAGTGTAATGAAACTCAATACAGTATTTACATACTAGTGTAATGAAACTCAATACAGTATTTACATACTAGTGTAATGAAACTTCATACAGTATGTGCTGGTGCTCTACAGGGGCAGGACTGAGTCCGTACTAAGAGTCATTTTCTTGGTAGAGCAAATATCTCTGACATCGACCTTGCTCCCAACCTGGGACAGGAGGGAGTTGAGTCGAATATAAATTATTTCCTTATTTGGCCGTTCAGATGCCAAACCCCCTCTGACCTAACGTGCTATTGGTTGGAGAGAGAGAGAGGAGTCCAATCAGACAGCCTACTAAAAGTCTGGTAAGAACCCAGTCTGAGCTCTGTCTGAACTCAACTTTCTTTCTCTCTCTCTCTCTCTCTCTCTCTCTCTCTCTCTCTCTCTCTCTCTCTCTCTCTCTCTATCTCTCTCTCTCTCTGCTCTCTCTCTCTCTATCTGTGTCTATGGGTCTCTGTCTATCTTTCACTTCTTGGTGCGTGCAAAGCTTGCATTTAGAAAAAAATAGCATATGATTACCAGTAAACACTTAACTGTTCTGGTGAATGTTAGAGAGATCAGAGAGAATGTTAGAGAGAACAGAGAGAATGTTAGAGAGATCAGAGAGAATGTTAGAGAGATCAGAGAGAGCGTTGGAGAGATCAGAGAGAATGTTAGAGAGATCAGAGAGAACGTTAGAGAGATCAGAGAGAGCGTTGGAGAGATCAGAGAGAATGTTAGAGAGATCAGAGAGAACGTTAGAGAGATCAGAGAGAGCGTTAGAGAGATCAGAGAGAATGTTAGAGAGATCAGAGAGAACGTTAGAGAGATCAGAGAGAGCGTTGGAGAGATCAGAGAGAGCGTTAGAGAGATCAGTGAGAATGTTAGAGAGATAAGAGAAAACGTTAGAGAGATCAGAGAGAGCGTTAGAGAGATCAGTGAGAACGTTCGAGAGATCAGAGAGAACGTTAGAGAGATCAGAGAGAATGTTAGAGAGATCAGAGAGAACGTTAGAGAGATCAGAGAGAACGTTAGAGAAATCAAATCAAATTTTATTTGTCACATACACATGGTTAGCAGATGTTAATGCGAGTGTAGCGAAATGCTTGTGCTTCCAGATCAGAGAGAACGTTAGAGATATCAGAGAGAACGTTAGAGAGAGCGTTAGAGAGATCAGAGGGAACGTCAGAGAGATCAGAGAGAACGTTAGAGAGAGCGTTAGAGAGATCAGTGAGAACGTTAGAGAGATCAGAGAGAACGTTAGAGAGATCAGAGGGAACGTCAGAGAGATCAGAGGGAACGTCAGAGAGATCAGAGGGAACGTCAGAGAGATCAGAGGGAACGTCAGAGAGATCAGAGAGAACGTTAGAGAGAACGTTAGAGAGAGCGTTAGAGAGATCAGAGGGAACGTCAGAGAGATCAGAGAGAACGTTAGAGAGATCAGAGAGAGCGTCAGAGAGATCAGAGGGAACGTCCGAGAGATCAGAGGGAACGTCAGAGAGATCAGAGAGAACGTTAGAGAGAACGTTAGAGAGAGCGTTAGAGAGATCAGAGAGATCAGAGAGAACGTTAGAGAGATCAGAGAGAGCGTCAGAGAGATCAGAGGGAACGTCCGAGAGATCAGAGGGAACGTCAGAGAGATCAGAGAGAACGTTAGAGAGATCAGAGAGAGCGTTAGAGAGATCAGTGAGAACGTTAGAGAGATCAGAGAGAACGTTAGAGAGAGCGTTAGAGAGAACGTTAGAGAGAGCGTTAGAGAGATCAGAGAGAGCGGTTTTGTAAGCTTGTGTGTGTGTGTTCACTGTGAGAGTGTGAAAGAGTTGTGACTTTGATATCATAACTTTTTCTGTGTTGAAAGACCTTCTTCACAGAGTAAGTACCCCGTCTCGAGTCGTAAATTAAACCAGCAGCAGCAGTTCGTTCAAGCAGGGTTGAAACGGAGTTTGGAACATTCCAGATGAGATTCATCTATCAGACACACACATTTACATACCCCTATCGCTGACACCTGCCTCCACTCTTAACACTTATGGTGTGTGTGTGTGTGTGTGTGTGTGTGTGTGTGTGTGTGTGTGTACGTGTGTACGTGTGTACGTGTGTACGTGTGTACGTGTGTACGTGTGTACGTGTGTACGTGTGTACGTGTGTACGTGTGTACGTGTGTGCGTGTGTGCGTGTGCGTGCGTGTGTATGGAACTAGGCATTTCGTTTGACACTGTGTGCTTCCTTGAACAAAGTGTCTACTGATCAGGTGGTCAACACGTTTACTGTAAAAACAGACGACATGAAACTATCACTTCTCCCCTTTCTCTCTCTCTCACCCACCCATTCACACTCAGACAGGGGAGAACATGAGCAAATGAGGAAGGGACAGAGAAGAAAACAAATGGGATTGTGGAGAGAAGAGAAGAGAGCAGAGGAGAGTGGAAACAGGAGAGGAGCAGCCAGTAGAGGACAGATATTTCAGATTACAGAGGAGAGATAGAACATGACAGAATATAGGTGAGGGAGAGAGGGAATGGTTCATTAGTGGAGTGCTGCCTCCTCTCCAGCTGTAGCTCATTAGGGTGACGGAGGCAGGCCGTCAACTGACCCCCTAAATCTGAATCATGCTGCATGTGTGTGATCTGTGTGGTTTACTGTCACCCTCTGAGGCTAATGAGCCTCTGCCCACGCTACTCAGGTGTGGAAACCTGATCTCTCGCTCGCTCTTTCTCTCTCTCTTTCTCTGCTTCTCTCTCTCTCTATCTGCCCCTCTCTCTCTCTCTCTGCCTCTCTCTCGCACTCTCTCACCTTCTCTCTCTACCTGGAAATCTGCCTCTCTCTTTCTCTGTCTCTTTCTCTGCCTCTCTCTCTCTGCCTCTATCTGCCCCCTCTCTCTCTCTCTCTCTCTCTCTCTCTCTGCCTCTCTCTGTCTCGCGTTCTCTCTCTCTCTCTCTCGCATTCTCTCTCTACCTGGAAATCTGCCTCTCTCTTTCTCTGTCTCTTTCTCTCTCTTTCTCTGCCTCTCTCTCTGTCTCTTTCTCTGCCTCTCTCTCTTTCTCTGCCTCTCTCTCTCTGCCTCTGTCTCTTTCTCTGCCTCTCTCTCTTTCTCTGCCTCTCTCTCTCTGCCTCTCTCTGCCTCTCTCTCTCTCTCTCTCTGCCTCTCTCTCGCATTCTCTCTCTCACCTTCTCTCTCTACCTGGAAATCTGCCTCTCTCTTTCTCTGTCTCTTTCTCTGTCTCTTTCTCTGCCTCTCTCTCTCTGTCTCTTTCTCTGCCTCTCTGTCTCTTTCTCTGCCTCTCTCTCTCTGTCTCTTTCTCTGCCTCTCTCTCTCTGTCTCTTTCTCTGCCTCTCCCTCTTTCTCTGCCTCTCTCTCTCTCTGCCTCTCTCTGCCTCTCTCTCTGTCTCTTTCTCTGCCTCTCTCTCTCTCTCTCTTTCTCTGCCTCTCTCTCTCTCTCTGCCTCTCTCTGCCTCTCTCTCTCTCTCTCTGCCTCTCTCTCGCATTCTCTCTCTCACCTTCTCTCTCTACCTGGAAATCTGCCTCTCTCTCTATGGTCCTCTTCTAAATCTCTCTCAATTCAATTCAATTATTTGGGAAAATGTTATTGTATTATAAATGGTATTTTAATATTAAAATTAATATGTTTCCGATGCTTTATGTTTATGTTTATATTTATTTTATATTCATTTCAAATCAAGGGAAGTAGATAAGAAAGAAAATAAACAATAAAAGTTTACATTTAAACATTTAAACCTTAAACTCACAAAAGTTCCAAAAGTATAAGGACATGTCAAATGTCATGTTATGTGCAAATAGTTCACGTGCAAAAGGGAAAGTAAATAAACATCAAATCAAATTTTATTTGTCACATGCGCCTGAATGAAACCGGTGTCGACCTTACAGTGGAAAGCTTACTTACAAGCCCTTAACCAACAATGCACTTTTAATAAAAAAGGTGTTAAGAAAGTTTAATAATAATAATTTAAAAAATAACAGTAGCGGGGCTATTTACAGGGGGTACCGGTACAAAGTCAATGTTTTTTTTTTTTTTTTTTTTTTTAACCATTATTTAACTAGGCAAGTCAGTTAAGAACAAATTCTTATTTTCAATGACAGCCTAGGGACAGTGGGTTAACTGCCTGTTCAGGGGCAGAACGACAGATTTTTTATGTATGTACATGTAGGTAGAGGTAAATTGATAATAAACAGAGAGTAGCAGCAGCGCAAAAATGGGTGTGTGGGGGGACAATGCAAATAGTCTGGGTAGCCATTTGATTAGCTGTTCAGGAGTCTTATGGCTTGGGGCTAGAAGCTGTTAAGGAGCCTCTTGGACCTGGACTTGGTGCTCCGGTACCGCTTGCCGTGCGATAGCAGAGAGAACAGTCTATGACTCGAGTGGCTGGAGTCTTTGGTATTTGGCTGGAGTCTTTGGAACGTCCTGGATGGCAGGAAGCTTGGCCCTAGTGATGTACTGGGCACTACCCTCTGTAGTGACTGATGGAACCAGTCAGGATGCTCTCGATGGTGCAGCTGTGGAACCTTTTGAGGATGTGAGGACCCATGTCAAATATTTTCAGTCTCCCGAGGGGGAATAGGCGTTGTCGTGCCCTCTTCAAAACTGTTTTGGTGTGTTTGGACCATGATAGTTTGATGGTGATGTTGACACCAAGGAATTTGAAGCTCTCAACCTGCCTCACTACAGCCCTGTCGATGAGAATGGGGGCGTGCTCAGTTCTCCTTTTTCTGTAGTCCAAAATCATCTCCTTCGTCTTGATCACATTGAGAGAGATGTTGTTGTCCCGAAACCACACGACCAGGTCTCTGACCTCCTCCCTTCAGGTGGTCTCGTCGTTGTCGATGATCAGTCTAACCACTGTTGTGTCATCAGCAAACTTAATGAATATGTTGGAGTCGTGCTTAGCCATGAGGTCATGAGTGAACAGGAGGGAACTGGGGCCCCCGAGTTGAGGATCAGCATGGCGGATGTGTTTCTGCCTACCCTCACCATCTGGGGACCCGTCAGCAAGTCCAGGATCCAGTTGCAGAGGGAGGTATTTAATCCAGGGGTCTTTAGCTTAGAGAACATAAATATGGGTTGTACTTACAATGGTGTTTGTTATCACTGGTTGCCGTTTTATTGTGGCAACAGGTCACAAATCTTGCTGCTGTGATGGCACACTGTGGTATTGCACCCAGTAGACATGGGAGTTTATCAAAATGTAGTTTGTTTTCAAATTCTTTGTGGATCTGTGTAATGGTCTCTAATATGGTCATACATTTGGCAGGATGTTAGGAAGTGCAGCTCAGTCTCCACCTCATTTTGTGGGCAGTGTGCACATAGCCTGTCTTCTCTTGAGAGCCAGGTCTGCCATCGGCGGCCTTTCTCAATAGCAAGGCTCTGCTCACTGAGTCTGTACATAGTCAAAGCTTTCCTTAATTTTGGGTCAATCACAATGGTCCGGTGTTCTGTCAATTTGTACTCTCTGTTTAGGGCCAAATAACATTCTGGTTTGCTCAGTTTGTTTGTTTAAAGTAATTATCTTTTTGATTTCTCATGATTTGCTTGGGTCTAATTGTACTGCTGTCCTGGGGCTCTGTAGGGTGTGTTTGTGTTTGTGAACAGAGCCACAGGACTAGCTTGCTTAGGGGACTCTTCTCCAGGTTCATCTCTCTGTAAGTGATGGCTTTGTTTTGGAAGGTTTGGGAATCGCTTCCTTTTAGGTGGTTGGAGAATTTATTAACGGCTCTTTTCTGGATTTTGATAATTTACGGGTATCGGCCTAATTCTGCTCTGCATGCATTATTTGGTGTTATACATTAAACAGAGTCTCAATTTGGTGTTTGTCCCATTTTGTGAATTATTGGTTGGTGAGTGGACCCCAGACCTCACAACCAATAAAGGGCAATGGGTTCTATAACTGATTCAAGTATTTTTAGCCAAGTCCTAATTGGTATGTTGAAATTTATGTTCTTTTTGATGGCATAGAATACCCTTCTTGCCTTGTCTCTCAGATCGTTCACAGCTTTGTGGAAGTTACCTGTGGCGCTGATGTTTAGGCCGAGGTATGTATAGTTTTGTGTGTGCAACGTTGTCTAGATGGAATTTGTATTTGTGGTCCTGGCAACTGGACCTATTTTAGAACACCATTATGTTGGTCTTACTGAGATTTACTGTCAGGGCCCAGGTCTGGCAGAATCTGTGTAGAAGATCTAGGTGCTGCTGTAGGCCCTCCTTGACTTCAGATTCTGGTATGGTTTTGGCCGGATGCTGCAGACTGTTCTAGTGCCCTTGTTGAAGAGGGTGGGGCTTAAGCTGTATCCCTGTCTCACCCCACAGCCCTGGGGGAAGAAATGTGTGTGTTCTTTTGACAATTTTATCCACACACTTTGTTGGTGGTGTACAGCGAGGGAAAAAAGTATTTGATCCCCTGCTGATTTTGTACATTTATATATATATCCCATTTAGCAGACGCTTTTGTCCAAAGCGACTTACAAGTCGGCTGGGGCCACTACTTTTACATATGGGTGGCCCCAGCGGGAATCGAACCCACGACGCTTGGCGTTGCAAGCGCCATGCTCTACCGACTGAGCCACACAGGACCCATACATTTGCCCACTGACAAAGAAATGATCAGTCTATAATTTTAATGGTAGGTTTATTTGAATAGTGAGAGACAGAATAACAACAAAGAAATCCAGAAAAACCCATGTCAAAAATGTTATAAATTGATTTGCATTTTAATGAGTGAAATACGTATTTGACCCCTCTCAATCAGAAAGATTTCTGGCTCCCAGGTGTCTTTTATACAGGTAACGAGCTGAGATTAGGAGCACCCTCTTGAAGGGAGATCTCATAATCTCAGTTTGTTACCTGTATAAAAGACACCTGTCCACAGAAGCAATCAATCAATCAGATTCCAAACTCTCCACCATGGCCAAGACCAAAGAGCTCTCCAAGGATGTCAGGGACAAGATTGTAGACCTACACAAGGCTGAAATGGGCTACAAGACCATCGCAAAGCATGGTGAGAAGGTGACAACAGTTGATGCGATTATTCACAAATGGAAGAAACACAAAATAAGTGTCAATCTCCCTCGGCATGGGGCTCCATGCAAGATCTCACCTCGTGGAGCTGCAATGATCATGAGAACGGTGAGGAATCAGCCCAGAACTACACGGGAGGATCTTGTCAATGATCTCAAGGCAGCTTGGACCATAGTCACCAAGAGAACAATTCGTAACACACTTCACCGTGAAGGACTGAAATCCTGCAGCGCCCGCTCAAGAAAGCACATATACATGCCCGTCTGAAGTTTGCCAATGAACATCTGAATGATTCAGAGGACAACTGGGTGAAAGTGTTGTGGTCAGATGAGACCAAAATGGAGCTCTTTGGCATCAACTCAACTCGCCGTGTTTGGAGGAGGAGGAATGCTGCCTATGACCACAAGAACACCATCCCCACCGTCAAACATGGAGGTGGAAACATTATGCTTTGGGGGTGTTTTTCTGCTAAGGGGACAGGACAACTTCACCTCATCAAAGGGACAATGGACGGGGTCATATACCGTCAAATCTTGGGTGAGAACCTCCTTCCCTCAGCCAGGGCATTGAAAATGGGTTGTGGATGGGTATTCCAGCATGACAATGACCCAAAACACACGGCCAAGGCAACAAAGGAGTGGCTCAAGAAGAAGCACATTAACTTCTTGATGCACCCACCCCGTTAGCGGGATCATTTTCGTCAGCCACCGCTGAATTGCAGAGCGCCGAATTCAAATTAAATTACTAAAAATATTTACAATTATAGACGGATCATTTCTTTGTCAGTGGGCAAACGTACAAAATCAGCAGGGGATCAAATGCGTTTTTTTCCCTCAATGTACGTGGACTTTTCTAGTGCCCGTGCCAATTTGTTAATATATATGTTGAAGAGGGTGGGGCTTAAGCTGCACCCCTGTCTCACCCCACAGCCCTGTGGGAAGAAATTTGTATTTTTTGCAAATTTTAACCGCATACTTGTTGTTTGTGTACATGGATTTTATAATGTTGTATATTTTTCCCATCAACACCACTTTCCATCAGTTTGTATAGCAGACCCTCATGCCAAATTCAGTTTGTATAGCAGACCCTCATGCCAAATTCAGTTTGTATAGCAGACCCTCATGCCAAAT
Organism: Oncorhynchus masou masou; assembly: GCF_036934945.1. Classification (NCBI taxonomy): domain Eukaryota; kingdom Metazoa; phylum Chordata; class Actinopteri; order Salmoniformes; family Salmonidae; genus Oncorhynchus; species Oncorhynchus masou. The sequence continues at coordinate 82,826,572 of NC_088220.1, read as the reverse complement.
TCAGTTTGTATAGCAGACCCTCATGACAAAATCAGTTTGTATAGCAGACCCTCATGCCAAATTCAGTTTGTATAGCAGACCCTCATGCCAAATTCAGTTTGTATAGCAGACCCTCATGACAAATTCAGTTTGTATAGCAGACCCTCATGCCAAATTCAGTTTGTATAGCAGACCCTCATGCCAAATTCAGTTTGTATAGCAGACCCTCATGCCAAATTCAGTTTGTATAGCAGACCCTCATGACAAATTCAGTTTGTATAGCAGACCCTCATGACAAATTCAGTTTGTATAGCAGACCCTCATGCCAAATTCAGTTTGTATAGCAGACCCTCATGCCAAATTCAGTTTGTATAGCAGACCCTCATGCCAAATTCAGTTTGTATAGCAGACCCTCATGCCAAATTCAGTTTGTATAGCAGACCCTCATGCCAAATTCAGTTTGTATAGCAGACCCTCATGCCAAATTCAGTTTGTATAGCAGACCCTTATGACAAATTCAGTTTGTATAGCAGACCCTCATGACAAATTCAGTTTGTATAGCAGACCCTCATGCCAAATTCAGTTTGTATAGCAGACCCTCATGCCAAATTCAGTTTGTATAGCAGACCCTCATGACAAATTCAGTTTGTATAGCAGACCCTCATGACAAATTCAGTTTGTATAGCAGACCCTCATGCCAAATTCAGTTTGTATAGCAGACCCTCATGCCAAATTCAGTTTGTATAGCAGACCCTCATGCCAAATTCAGTTTGTATAGCAGACCCTCATGCCAAATTCAGTTTGTATAGCAGACCCTCATGCCAAATTCAGTTTGTATAGCAGACCCTCATGACAAATTCAGTTTGTATAGCAGACCCTCATGACAAATTCAGTTTGTATAGCAGACCCTCATGCCAAATTCAGTTTGTATAGCAGACCCTCATACCAAATTCAGTTTGTATAGCAGACCCTCATGCCAAATTCAGTTTGTATAGCAGACCCTCATACCAAATTCAGTATGTATAGCAGACCCTCATGCCAAATTCAGTTTGTATAGCAGACCCTCATGCCAAATTCAGTTTGTATAGCAGACCCTCATGCCAAATTCAGTTTGTATAGCAGACCCTCATACCAAATTCAGTTTGTATAGCAGACCCTCATGCCAAATTCAGTTTGTATAGCAGACCCTCATACCAAATTCAGTATGTATAGCAGACCCTCATGCCAAATTCAGTTTGTATAGCAGACCCTCATGCCAAATTCAGTTTGTATAGCAGACCCTCATGCCAAATTCAGTATGTATAGCAGACCCTCATACCAAATTGTGTCAAAAGCTTTTTGGAAATCAACAAAGCATGAATAGCCTTTGTTTTGGTTTGTTTGTTTGTCAATTAAGGTGTGCAGGGTGAATATGTGGTCTGTCATTAGGTAATTTGGTAAAAAGCCAAGTTGACATTTGTTCAGTGCATTGTTTTCACTGAGGAAATGTACGTGTCTGCTGTTAAAGACAATGTAGAGGATTTTCCCAAGGTTGCTGTTGACGCATATCCCACAATAGTTATTGCAGTCAAATTCGTCTCCACTTTTGTGGATTGGGGTGATCAGTCCTTGGTTCCAAATATTGGGGAAGATGCCAGAGCTAAGGGTGATGTTAAAGAGTTTAAGTATAGCCAATTTGAATTTGTTGTCTGTATATTTGATCATTTCATTGAGGATACCATCACCACCACAGGCCATTTTGGGTTGGAGGGTTTGAATTTTGTCCTGTCGTTCATTTCATGTAATTGGAGAATTCAGTGGGTTCTGGTCTTTAATAGTTGATTCTAACATTTGTTTTTGATCATGTATATGTTTTTGCTGTTTGTTCTTTGTTATAGAGCCAAAGAGTTTGTAGAAGTGTTTTACCCAGACATCTCCATTTTGGATAGACAAGTCTTAATGTTGTTGTTTATTTTGTGATTTCCAATTTTCCCAGAGGTGGTTGGAGTGTGTGGATTATTCAATTACATTGAGCTGATTTCTGACTGTTTCTTCTTTTTCCGTAGTGTATTTCTGTATTGTTTCAGTGATTCACCATAGTGAAGGCGTAGACTCAGGATTTCTGGGTCTCTATGTTTTTGGTTGGACAGGTTTTCTCAATTTCTTTCTTAGGTTTTTGCATTCTTTATCAAACCATTTGTCATTGTTGTTAATTTTCTTCAGTTTTCTGTTTTACATGTTTAGATTTGATAAGGAAGCTGAGAGGTCAAATATACTGTTTAGACGTTCTACACCTTCACTATTACAGTGGAACCTTTTGTCCAGGACGTTGTCTAAAAGGGATTGATTTTGTTTTTGCCTAATAGTTTTTGGTAGATTTCCACACTACTTTCCTTCCATCTATATCATTTCTTAAAATTATTCTGTTCCTTTGTCTTTGATGCCTCATGATTGAGTATTACTCTGTTCAAGTAGACTGTGATTTTGCTGTGGTCTGATAGGGGTGTCAGTGGACTGACTGTGAACGCACTGAGAGACTCTGGGTTGTCAGTGATAAAGTAGTCTACTTGAACAGAGTAATACTCAATCATGAGGCATCAAAGACAAAGGAACAGAATTAGCTATAGGTGTATCTACCATAGGAGTCCCCTCGAAGCCGACCATTGACGATGTACATACCCAGTGTGCGACAGATCTGCAGGAGTTGTGACCCGTTTTTGTTGGTTATGTTGTCATAGTTGTGCCTAGGGGGGCATATTAGGGAGCGAATGCTGTCATCTCCAGGCAGGTGTTTGTCCCCCTGTGTGTTGAGGGTGTCAGGTTCTTGTCCAGTTCTGGCATTTATGTCGCCACAGACTAGTACATGTCCCTGGGTCTGGAAATGACTGTTTCCCCCCCCCCCCCCCCCCAGGAAGGAGAAGCTGTCTTCTTTAAAGTATGGGGATTCTAGTGGGGAGAAATATGTAGCACACAGAACATTTTTCTCTGTTGTGACAATTTCCTTTAGAATTTCTAGCCCAATGTAAAATGTTCCTGTTTTGATTAATTTAATGGAGTGAGTTAGGTCTGCTCTATACCACATTAGCATACACCCTGAGTCTCTTCCCCGTTTCACACCTGGTAGTTTGGTAGATGGGACTACCAGCTCTCTGTAACCTAGAGGGCAACTAGTGGGTCCGTCTCCTCTATACCAGGTTTCATGTAGGATGACAATGTCTGTATTTCCAATGTCTTTGATGAAGTCTGGGTTCCTGCTCTTTAGGCCAACGACAGATGACCTCAGACCTTGGATATTCGAGGATGAGATAATGAAGGCTTTGTGTTCCAAAAAAGTGTCCAATGTTGTTAGTCGTGTGGTTTGGCCTCAGACCAGTAAGTCTGAGTAGAGCCTGCGGAGAGTCTCTCTCTCTCTCTCTCTCTCTCTCTCTCTCTCTCTCTCTCTCTCTCTCTCTCTCTCTCTCTCTCTCTCTCTCTCTTTCTCTCTCTCTCTCAAATTTCACAGTTGGAATGGGTGACAATACCCAGTCACATCTCTGTTGAATATGAGCAGGGATATTAGCCATGTGGACCAGGGGCATGACTGTCACACTCACAATTGTTATGCTGGGAGAGAGCTGTGTGTGTGTGTGAATGTTTCAAAATTTGGGAGTAACAGGCCTATAGGGGACGTGTCCCCCAGTCCTTTATCATTTAGATGTGGGACATGTTGCTATTGTAAGGACTTTCCATGCTTTAGTATCTCATCATGTCGTTCTAACACACACAAGGCATTAGGAAATACACATACTTCATACTATCAATGTGGGGCTTGCTGTTAGGATTCAGTAATCTGATTTATAATTGTCACAGGGCATTAGAACACAGGACAAATCCTGGAGTGCTTTGAAGAGGCCATTTTGGCAATAGGAGGCCAGGAGATATAACTGGTAGTTGATCATCCTCCATTCCAATGCTGTAGAGTGGGGCTGGACCTTTGAAACCAGACCAAACTCTACTGATAGTTAGTCTCTCTCTCTCTCATCCATCCTCTGTTTATCTTTCTCCATCCATTTTCCTCTCTATGTATCTCCTCCCTTAGACTTTCCACTCATCCCCCTCTCTCTCTCTCTCTCTCTCTCTCTCTTTCTCTCAATTCCTCCTCCCTCCCTCCCTCCCTCCCTCCCTCCCTCCCTCCCTCCCTCCCTCCCTCCCTCCCTCCCTCCCTCCCTCCCTCCCTCCCTCTCTCCCTCTCGGTCTGTAGTGTCGCTCAGCACACCCCTCTCTCTTTCTCTCAATCCCTCCTCACTCCTTCCTCCTCCCTCCCTCCATCCCTCTCGGTCTGTAGTAATCGCTCAGCACAACCCTCTCTCTTTCTCTCAATTCCTCCCCTCCTCCTCCCTCCTCTCCCTCTCTCTCTCTCTCTCTCTCTCTCTCTCTCTCTTTCTCTCAATCCCTCCTCACTCCTCCCTCTCTCTCTCTCTCTCTCTCTCTCTCTCTCTCTCTCTCTCTCTCTCTCTCTCTCTCTTTCTCTCAATCACTCCTCCCTCCTCCCTCCCTCCATCCCTCTCGGTCTGTAGTGTCGCTCAGCACACCCCTCTCTCTTTCTTGTCTGTTCTTCCATGAAATGAAAGAGCTTTAAGCTGCTGTCTAATCAGAGCTTGTTTGGGAAAGTGCTTTGATGACAGAAAGTGTCCACTGTGCGTGGAGTGTGTCCACTTGCAATTGTGTGTGTGTGTGCGTGTGTGTGTGTTTGTTTGCTTCTGCATGGGAATGTGTGTGTGTCCATTCGGTGTGTGTGTTTATGTGGTGTTTTTAATCCAAACATAATCTGTTATAGTGGGGATGCAGTCTGAAATTAGGATGATTAAGTAAAATTGTGATTGTGTGTGTGGGGGGGGGGGGGGAGGGGGGGGGGGGATAAATAAACTCTATGTAACAAAGCTAATGAAATCTACTAACAGATACAGATGGTTAGAGCTTCAGTCTACGCCAATGCAGTCCTGAGAAGATCTGCACTACATTACATTACAGTATAATGGGACTGATAAACACTACATTACATTACAGTATAATGAGACTGATAAACACTACATTACATTACAGTATAATGAGACTGATAAACACTACATTACATTACATTATAATGGGACTGATAAACACTACATTACATTACATTATAATGAGACTGATAAACACTACATTACATTACATTATAATGGGACTGATAAACACTACATTACATTACAGTATAATGGGACTGATAAACACTACATTACATTACATTATAATGGGACTGATAAACACTACATTACATTACAGTATAATGGGACTGATAAACACTACATTACATTACAGTATAATGAGACTGATAAACACTACATTACATTACATTATAATGAGACTGATAAACACTACATTACATTACATTATAATGGGACTGATAAACACTACATTACATTACATTATAATGAGACTGATAAACACTACATTACATTACATTATAATGGGACTGATAAACACTACATTACATTACAGTATAATGGGACTGATAAACACTACATTACATTACATTATAATGGGACTGATAAACACTACATTACATTACAGTATAATGGGACTGATAAACACTACATTACATTACAGTATAATGAGACTGATAAACACTACATTACATTACAGTATAATGGGACTGATAAACACTACATTACATTACATTATAATGGGACTGATAAACACTACATTACATTACAGTATAATGGGACTGATAAACACTACATTACATTACAGTATAATGGGACTGATAAACACTACATTACATTACATTATAATGGGACTGATAAACACTACATTACATTACAGTATAATGAGACTGATAAACACTACATTACATTACATTATAATGGGACTGATAAACACTACATTACATTACAGTATAATGACACTGATAAACACTACATTACATTACATTATAATGAGACTGATAAACACTACATTACATTACAGTATAATGGGACTGATAAACACTACATTACATTACATTATAATGAGACTGATAAACACTACATTACATTACAGTATAATGGGACTGATAAACACTACATTACATTACAGTATAATGGGACTGATAAACACTACATTACATTACAGTATAATGAGACTGATAAACACTACATTACATTACAGTATAATGGGACTGATAAACACTACATTACATTACATTATAATGGGACTGATAAACACTACATTACATTACAGTATAATGGGACTGATAAACACTACATTACATTACAGTATAATGAGACTGATAAACACTACATTACATTATAATGAGACTGATAAACACTACATTACATTATAATGAGACTGATAAACACTACATTACATTACATTATAATGAGACTGATAAACACTACATTACATTATAATGAGACTGATAAACACTACATTACATTATAATGAGACTGATAAACACTACATTACATTACATTATAATGGGACTGATAAACACTACATTACATTACAGTATAATGGGACTGATAAACAATACATTACATTACATTATAATGGGACTGATAAACACTACATTACATTACAGTATAATGGGACTGATAAACACTACATTACATTACAGTATAATGAGACTGATAAACACTACATTACATTACAGTATAATGGGACTGATAAACACTACATTACATTACATTATAATGGGACTGATAAACACTACATTACATTACAGTATAATGGGACTGATAAACACTACATTACATTACAGTATAATGGGACTGATAAACACTACATTACATTACATTATAATGGGACTGATAAACACTACATTACATTACAGTATAATGAGACTGATAAACACTACATTACATTACATTATAATGGGACTGATAAACACTACATTACATTACAGTATAATGACACTGATAAACACTACATTACATTACATTATAATGAGACTGATAAACACTACATTACATTACAGTATAATGGGACTGATAAACACTACATTACATTACATTATAATGAGACTGATAAACACTACATTACATTACAGTATAATGGGACTGATAAACACTACATTACATTACAGTATAATGGGACTGATAAACACTACATTACATTACAGTATAATGAGACTGATAAACACTACATTACATTACAGTATAATGGGACTGATAAACACTACATTACATTACATTATAATGGGACTGATAAACACTACATTACATTACAGTATAATGGGACTGATAAACACTACATTACATTACAGTATAATGAGACTGATAAACACTACATTACATTATAATGAGACTGATAAACACTACATTACATTATAATGAGACTGATAAACACTACATTACATTACATTATAATGAGACTGATAAACACTACATTACATTATAATGAGACTGATAAACACTACATTACAGTATAATGAGACTGATAAACACTACATTACATTACAGTATAATGAGACTGATAAACACTACATTACATTACATTATAATGAGACTGATAAACACTACATTACATTACATTATAATGGGACTGATAAACACTACATTACATTACAGTATAATGACACTGATAAACACTACATTACATTACATTATAATGAGACTGATAAACACTACATTACATTACAGTATAATGAGACTGATAAACACTACATTACATTACAGTATAATGACACTGATAAACACTACATTACATTACATTATAATGAGACTGATAAACACTACATTACATTACAGTATAATGACACTGATAAACACTACATTACATTACATTATAATGAGACTGATAAACACTACATTACATTACAGTATAATGACACTGATAAACACTACATTACATTACATTATAATGAGACTGATAAACAATACATTACAGTATAATGGGACTGATAAACACTACATTACATTACAGTATAATGAGACTGATAAACACTACATTACATTACATTATAATGGGACTGATAAACACTACATTACATTACAGTATAATGGGACTGATAAACACTACATTACATCACAGTATAATGGGACTGATAAACACTACATTACATTACAGTATAATGAGACTGATAAACACTACATTACATTACATTATAATGAGACTGATAAACACTACATTACATTACATTATAATGGGACTGATAAACACTACATTACATTACAGTATAATGGGACTGATAAACACTACATTACATTACAGTATAATGAGACTGATAAACACTACATTACATTACAGTATAATGACACTGATAAACACTACATTACATTACATTATAATGAGACTGATAAACACTACATTACATTACAGTATAATGACACTGATAAACACTACATTACATTACATTATAATGAGACTGATAAACACTACATTACATTACAGTATAATGACACTGATAAACACTACATTACATTACATTATCATTCTAAATATAAACAATACATTACAGTATAATGGGACTGATAAACACTACATTACATTACAGTATAATGAGACTGATAAACACTACATTACATTACATTATAATGGGACTGATAAACACTACATTACATTACAGTATAATGGGACTGATAAACACTACATTACATTACAGTATAATGGGACTGATAAACACTACATTACATTACAGTATAATGAGACTGATAAACACTACATTACATTACATTATAATGAGACTGATAAACACTACATTACATTACATTATAATGGGACTGATAAACACTACATTACATTACAGTATAATGAGACTGATAAACACTACATTACATTACATTATAATGAGACTGATAAACACTACATTACATTATAATGGGACTGATAAACACTACATTACATTATAATGGGACTGATAAACACTACATTACATTACAGTATAATGGGACTGATAAACACTACATTACATTACATTATAATGGGACTGATAAACACTACATTACATTACAGTATAATGACACTGATAAACACTACATTACATTACATTATAATGAGACTGATAAACACTACATTACATTACATTATAATGAGACTGATAAACACTACATTACATTACAGTATAATGAGACTGATAAACACTACATTACATTACAGTATAATGACACTGATAAACACTACATTACATTAGAGTATAATGGGACTGATAAACACTACATTACATTACATTATAATGGGACTGATAAACACTACATTACATTACAGTATAATGAGACTGATAAACACTACATTACATTACATTATAATGGGACTGATAAACACTACATTACATTACAGTATAATGACACTGATAAACACTACATTACATTACATTATAATGAGACTGATAAACACTACATTACATTACAGTATAATGGGACTGATAAACACTACATTACATTACATTATAATGAGACTGATAAACACTACATTACATTACAGTATAATGGGACTGATAAACACTACATTACATTACAGTATAATGGGACTGATAAACACTACATTACATTACAGTATAATGAGACTGATAAACACTACATTACATTACAGTATAATGGGACTGATAAACACTACATTACATTACATTATAATGGGACTGATAAACACTACATTACATTACAGTATAATGGGACTGATAAACACTACATTACATTACAGTATAATGGGACTGATAAACACTACATTACATTATAATGGGACTGATAAACACTACATTACATTATAATGGGACTGATAAACACTACATTACATTACATTATAATGAGACTGATAAACACTACATTACATTATAATGGGACTGATAAACACTACATTACATTATAATGAGACTGATAAACACTACATTACAGTATAATGAGACTGATAAACACTACATTACATTACAGTATAATGAGACTGATAAACACTACATTACATTACATTATAATGAGACTGATAAACACTACATTACATTATAATGGGACTGATAAACACTACATTACATTATAATGGGACTGATAAACACTACATTACATTATAATGAGACTGATAAACACTACATTACATTACAGTATAATGGGACTGATAAACACTACATTACATTACAGTATAATGAGACTGATAAACACTACATTACATTACAGTATAATGACACTGATAAACACTACATTACATTACATTATAATGAGACTGATAAACACTACATTACATTACAGTATAATGACACTGATAAACACTACATTACATTACATTATAATGAGACTGATAAACACTACATTACATTACAGTATAATGACACTGATAAACACTACATTACATTACATTATAATGAGACTGATAAACAATACATTACAGTATAATGGGACTGATAAACACTACATTACAGTATAATGAGACTGATAAACACTACATTACATTACATTATAATGGGACTGATAAACACTACATTACATTACAGTATAATGGGACTGATAAACACTACATTACATCACAGTATAATGGGACTGATAAACACTACATTACATTACAGTATAATGAGACTGATAAACACTACATTACATTACATTATAATGAGACTGATAAACACTACATTACATTACATTATAATGGGACTGATAAACACTACATTACATTACAGTATAATGAGACTGATAAACACTACATTACATTACATTATAATGAGACTGATAAACACTACATTACATTACATTATAATGGGACTGATAAACACTACATTACATTACAGTATAATGGGACTGATAAACACTACATTACATTACAGTATAATGAGACTGATAAACACAACATTACATTACATTATAATGGGACTGATAAACACTACATTACATTACAGTATAATGACACTGATAAACACTACATTACATTACATTATAATGAGACTGATAAACACTACATTACATTACATTATAATGAGACTGATAAACACTACATTACATTACAGTATAATGAGACTGATAAACACTACATTACATTACAGTATAATGACACTGATAAACACTACATTACATTACATTATAATGAGACTGATAAACACTACATTACATTACAGTATAATGACACTGATAAACACTACATTACATTACATTATAATGAGACTGATAAACACTACATTACATTACAGTATAATGACACTGATAAACACTACATTACATTACATTATAATGAGACTGATAAACACTACATTACATTACAGTATAATGACACTGATAAACACTACATTACATTACATTATAATGAGACTGATAAACACTACATTACATTACATTATAATGGGACTGATAAACACTACATTACATTACATTATAATGGGACTGATAAACACTACATTACATTACAGTATAATGAGACTGATAAACACTACATTACATTACATTATAATGGGACTGATAAACACTACATTACATTACATTATAATGGGACTGATAAACACTACATTACATTATAGTATAATGGGACTGATAAACACTACATTACATTACATTATAATGGGACTGATAAACACTACATTACATTACAGTATAATGGGACTGATAAACACTACATTACATTACATTATAATGGGACTGATAAACACTACATTACATTACATTATAATGGGACTGATGAACACTACATTACATTACATTATAATGAGACTGATAAACACTACATTACATTACAGTATAATGGGACTGATAAACACTACATTACATTACAGTATAATGGGACTGATAAACACTACATTACATTACAGTATAATGAGACTGATAAACACTACATTACATTATAATGAGACTGATAAACACAACATTACATTACATTATAATGAGATTGATAAACACTACATTACATTACATTATAATGGGACTGATAAACACTACATTACATTACATTATAATGGGACTGATAAACACTACATTACATTACAGTATAATGGGACTGATAAACACTACATTACATTACATTATAATGAGACTGATAAACACTACATTACATTACATTATAATGGGACTGATAAACACTACATTACATTATAGTATAATGGGACTGATAAACACTACATTACATTACATTATAATGAGACTGATAAACACTACATTACATTACAGTATAATGGGACTGATAAACACTACATTACATTACATTATAATGGGACTGATAAACACTACATTACATTACAGTATAATGGGACTGATAAACACTACATTACATTACAGTATAATGAGACTGATAAACACTACATTACATTATAATGAGACTGATAAACACAACATTACATTACATTATAATGAGATTGATAAACACTACATTACATTACATTATAATGGGACTGATAAACACTACATTACATTACATTATAATGGGACTGATAAACACTACATTACATTACAGTATAATGGGACTGATAAACACTACATTACATTACATTATAATGAGACTGATAAACACTACATTACATTACATTATAATGGGACTGATAAACACTACATTACATTATAGTATAATGGGACTGATAAACACTACATTACATTACATTATAATGAGACTGATAAACACTACATTACATTACAGTATAATGGGACTGATAAACACTACATTACATTACATTATAATGGGACTGATAAACACTACATTACATTACATTATAATGAGACTGATAAACACTACATTACAGTATAATGGGACTGATAAACACTACATTACATTACAGTATAATGGGACTGATAAACACTACATTACATTACATTATAATGGGACTGATAAACACTACATTACATTACAGTATAATGGGACTGATAAACACTACATTACATTACATTATAATGGGACTGATAAACACTACATTACATTACAGTATAATGAGACTGATAAACACTACATTACATTACAGTATAATGAGACTGATAAACACTACATTACAGTATAATGAGACTGATAAACACTACATTACATTACAGTATAATGAGACTGATAAACACTACATTACATTACAGTATAATGAGACTGATAAACACTACATTACATTACAGTATAATGGGACTGATAAACACTACATTACATTACATTATAATGAGACTGATAAACACTACATTACATTACAGTATAATGAGACTGATAAACACTACATTACAGTATAATGGGACTGATAAACACTACATTACATTACAGTATAATGAGACTGATAAACACTACATTACATTACAGTATAATGAGACTGATAAACACTACATTACATTACAGTATAATGGGACTGATAAACACTACATTACATTACAGTATAATGGGACTGATAAACACTACATTACATTACAGTATAATGAGACTGATAAACACTACATTACATTACAGTATAATGGGACTGATAAACACTACATTACATTACAGTATAATGGGACTGATAAACACTACATTACATTACAGTATAAGGAGACTGATAAACACTACATTACATTACATTATAATGAGACTGATAAACACTACATTACATTACAGTATAATGACACTGATAAACACTACATTACATTACATTATAATGAGACTGATAAACACTACATTACAGTATAATGGGACTGATAAACACTACATTACATTACAGTATAATGGGACTGATAAACACTACATTACATGACAGTATAATGACACTGATAAACACTACATTACATTACAGTATAATGGGACTGATAAACACTACATTACATTACAGTATAATGACACTGATAAACACTACATTACATTACAGTATAATGGGACTGATAAACACTACATTACATTATAGTATAATGGGACTGATAAACACTACATTACATTACATTATAATGAGACTGATAAACACTACATTACATTACAGTATAATGACACTGATAAACACTACATTACATTACATTATAATGAGACTGATAAACACTACATTACAGTATAATGGGACTGATAAACACTACATTACATTACAGTATAATGAGACTGATAAACACTACATTACATTACAGTATAATGGGACTGATAAACACTACATTACATTACAGTATAATGAGACTGATAAACACTACATTACATTACAGTATAATGAGACTGATGAACACTACATTACATTACATTATAATGGGACTGATAAACACTACATTACATTATAATGAGACTGATAAACACAACATTACATTACATTATAATGAGATTGATAAACACTACATTACATTACATTATAATGGGACTGATAAACACTACATTACATTACATTATAATGGGACTGTTAAACACTACATTACATTACAGTATAATGGGACTGATAAACACTACATTACATTACATTATAATGAGACTGATAAACACTACATTACATTACATTATAATGGGACTGATAAACACTACATTACATTATAGTATAATGGGACTGATAAACACTACATTACATTACATTATAATGAGACTGATAAACACTACATTACATTACAGTATAATGGGACTGATAAACACTACATTACATTACATTATAATGGGACTGATAAACACTACATTACATTACATTATAATGGGACTGATAAACACTACATTACATTACATTATAATGAGACTGATAAACACTACATTACATTACAGTATAATGAGACTGATAAACACTACATTACAGTATAATGGGACTGATAAACACTACATTACATTACATTATAATGAGACTGATAAACACTACATTACATTACAGTATAATGGGACTGATAAACACTACATTACATTACAGTATAATGGGACTGATAAACACTACATTACATGACAGTATAATGACACTGATAAACACTACATTACATTACAGTATAATGGGACTGATAAACACTACATTACATTACAGTATAATGAGACTGATAAACACTACATTACATTACATTATAATGAGACTGATAAACACTACATTACATTACAGTATAATGACACTGATAAACACTACATTACATTACATTATAATGAGACTGATAAACACTACATTACAGTATAATGGGACTGATAAACACTACATTACATTACAGTATAATGGGACTGATAAACACTACATTACATTACATTATAATGGGACTGATAAACACTACATTACATTACATTATAATGAGACTGATAAACACTACATTACATTACATTATAATGGGACTGATAAACACTACATTACATTACATTATAATGGGACTGATAAACACTACATTACATTACAGTATAATGGGACTGATAAACACTACATTACATTACAGTATAATGAGACTGATAAACACTACATTACATTATAATGAGACTGATAAACACAACATTACATTACATTATAATGAGATTGATAAACACTACATTACATTACATTATAATGAGACTGATAAACACTACATTACATTACATTATAATGGGACTGATAAACACTACATTACATTATAGTATAATGGGACTGATAAACACTACATTACATTACATTATAATGAGACTGATAAACACTACATTACATTACAGTATAATGGGACTGATAAACACTACATTACATTACATTATAATGGGACTGATAAACACTACATTACATTACATTATAATGAGACTGATAAACACTACATTACAGTATAATGGGACTGATAAACACTACATTACATTACAGTATAATGGGACTGATAAACACTACATTACATTACATTATAATGGGACTGATAAACACTACATTACATTACAGTATAATGGGACTGATAAACACTACATTACATTACATTATAATGGGACTGATAAACACTACATTACATTACAGTATAATGAGACTGATAAACACTACATTACATTACAGTATAATGAGACTGATAAACACTACATTACAGTATAATGAGACTGATAAACACTACATTACATTACAGTATAATGAGACTGATAAACACTACATTACATTACAGTATAATGAGACTGATAAACACTACATTACATTACAGTATAATGGGACTGATAAACACTACATTACATTACATTATAATGAGACTGATAAACACTACATTACATTACAGTATAATGAGACTGATAAACACTACATTACAGTATAATGGGACTGATAAACACTACATTACATTACAGTATAATGAGACTGATAAACACTACATTACATTACAGTATAATGAGACTGATAAACACTACATTACATTACAGTATAATGGGACTGATAAACACTACATTACATTACAGTATAATGGGACTGATAAACACTACATTACATTACAGTATAATGAGACTGATAAACACTACATTACATTACAGTATAATGGGACTGATAAACACTACATTACATTACAGTATAATGGGACTGATAAACACTACATTACATTACAGTATAAGGAGACTGATAAACACTACATTACATTACATTATAATGAGACTGATAAACACTACATTACATTACAGTATAATGACACTGATAAACACTACATTACATTACATTATAATGAGACTGATAAACACTACATTACAGTATAATGGGACTGATAAACACTACATTACATTACAGTATAATGGGACTGATAAACACTACATTACATGACAGTATAATGACACTGATAAACACTACATTACATTACAGTATAATGGGACTGATAAACACTACATTACATTACAGTATAATGAGACTGATAAACACTACATTACATTACAGTATAATGGGACTGATAAACACTACATTACATTACAGTATAATGGGACTGATAAACACTACATTACATTACAGTATAATGACACTGATAAACACTACATTACATTACAGTATAATGGGACTGATAAACACTACATTACATTATAGTATAATGGGACTGATAAACACTACATTACATTACATTATAATGAGACTGATAAACACTACATTACATTACAGTATAATGACACTGATAAACACTACATTACATTACATTATAATGAGACTGATAAACACTACATTACAGTATAATGGGACTGATAAACACTACATTACATTACAGTATAATGAGACTGATAAACACTACATTACATTACAGTATAATGGGACTGATAAACACTACATTACATTACAGTATAATGAGACTGATAAACACTACATTACATTACAGTATAATGAGACTGATGAACACTACATTACATTACATTATAATGGGACTGATAAACACTACATTACATTATAATGAGACTGATAAACACAACATTACATTACATTATAATGAGATTGATAAACACTACATTACATTACATTATAATGGGACTGATAAACACTACATTACATTACATTATAATGGGACTGATAAACACTACATTACATTACAGTATAATGGGACTGATAAACACTACATTACATTACATTATAATGAGACTGATAAACACTACATTACATTACATTATAATGGGACTGATAAACACTACATTACATTACAGTATAATGGGACTGATAAACACTACATTACATTACATTATAATGAGACTGATAAACACTACATTACATTACAGTATAATGGGACTGATAAACACTATATTACATTACATTATAATGGGACTGATAAACACTACATTACATTACATTATAATGGGACTGATAAACACTACATTACATTACATTATAATGAGACTGATAAACACTACATTACATTACATTATAATGGGACTGATAAACACTACATTACATTATAATGGGACTGATAAACACTACATTACATTACATTATAATGAGACTGATAAACACTACATTACATTACAGTATAATGGGACTGATAAACACTACATTACATTACAGTATAATGGGACTGATAAACACTACATTACATGACAGTATAATGACACTGATAAACACTACATTACATTACAGTATAATGGGACTGATAAACACTACATTACATTACAGTATAATGAGACTGATAAACACTACATTACATTACATTATAATGAGACTGATAAACACTACATTACATTACAGTATAATGACACTGATAAACACTACATTACATTACATTATAATGAGACTGATAAACACTACATTACAGTATAATGGGACTGATAAACACTACATTACATTACAGTATAATGGGACTGATAAACACTACATTACATTACATTATAATGGGACTGATAAACACTACATTACATTACATTATAATGAGACTGATAAACACTACATTACATTACATTATAATGGGACTGATAAACACTACATTACATTACATTATAATGGGACTGATAAACACTACATTACATTACAGTATAATGGGACTGATAAACACTACATTACATTACAGTATAATGAGACTGATAAACACTACATTACATTATAATGAGACTGATAAACACAACATTACATTACATTATAATGAGATTGATAAACACTACATTACATTACATTATAATGACACTGATAAACACTACATTACATTACAGTATAATGGGACTGATAAACACTACATTACATTACAGTATAATGGGACTGATAAACACTACATTACATGACAGTATAATGACACTGATAAACACTACATTACATTACAGTATAATGGGACTGATAAACACTACATTACATTACAGTATAATGAGACTGATAAACACTACATTACATTACAGTATAATGGGACTGATAAACACTACATTACATTACAGTATAATGGGACTGATAAACACTACATTACATTACAGTATAATGACACTGATAAACACTACATTACATTACAGTATAATGGGACTGATAAACACTACATTACATTATAGTATAATGGGACTGATAAACACTACATTACATTACATTATAATGAGACTGATAAACACTACATTACATTACAGTATAATGACACTGATAAACACTACATTACATTACATTATAATGAGACTGATAAACACTACATTACATTACAGTATAATGGGACTGATAAACACTACATTACATTACAGTATAATGGGACTGATAAACACTACATTACATGACAGTATAATGACACTGATAAACACTACATTACATTACAGTATAATGGGACTGATAAACACTACATTACATTACAGTATAATGAGACTGATAAACACTACATTACATTACATTATAATGAGACTGATAAACACTACATTACATTATAATGGGACTGATAAACACTATAAACACTACATTACATTACAGTATAATGGGACTGATAAACACTACATTACATTACAGTATAATGAGACTGATAAACACTACATTACATTACATTATAATGAGACTGATAAACACTACATTACATTACAGTATAATGACACTGATAAACACTACATTACATTACATTATAATGAGACTGATAAACACTACATTACAGTATAATGGGACTGATAAACACTACATTACATTACAGTATAATGGGACTGATAAACACTACATTACATTACATTATAATGGGACTGATAAACACTACATTACATTACATTATAATGAGACTGATAAACACTACATTACATTACATTATAATGGGACTGATAAACACTACATTACATTACATTATAATGGGACTGATAAACACTACATTACATTACAGTATAATGGGACTGATAAACACTACATTACATTACAGTATAATGAGACTGATAAACACTACATTACATTATAATGAGACTGATAAACACAACATTACATTACATTATAATGAGATTGATAAACACTACATTACATTACATTATAATGACACTGATAAACACTACATTACATTACAGTATAATGGGACTGATAAACACTACATTACATTACAGTATAATGGGACTGATAAACACTACATTACATGACAGTATAATGACACTGATAAACACTACATTACATTACAGTATAATGGGACTGATAAACACTACATTACATTACAGTATAATGAGACTGATAAACACTACATTACATTACAGTATAATGGGACTGATAAACACTACATTACATTACAGTATAATGGGACTGATAAACACTACATTACATTACAGTATAATGACACTGATAAACACTACATTACATTACAGTATAATGGGACTGATAAACACTACATTACATTATAGTATAATGGGACTGATAAACACTACATTACATTACATTATAATGAGACTGATAAACACTACATTACATTACAGTATAATGACACTGATAAACACTACATTACATTACATTATAATGAGACTGATAAACACTACATTACAGTATAATGGGACTGATAAACACTACATTACATTACAGTATAATGAGACTGATAAACACTACATTACATTACAGTATAATGGGACTGATAAACACTACATTACATTACAGTATAATGAGACTGATAAACACTACATTACATTACAGTATAATGAGACTGATAAACACTACATTACATTACATTATAATGGGACTGATAAACACTACATTACATTATAATGAGACTGATAAACACAACATTACATTACATTATAATGAGATTGATAAACTCTACATTACATTACATTATAATGGGACTGATAAACACTACATTACATTACATTATAATGAGACTGATAAACACTACATTACATTACATTATAATGGGACTGATAAACACTACATTACATTATAGTATAATGGGACTGATAAACACTACATTACATTACATTATAATGAGACTGATAAACACTACATTACATTACAGTATAATGGGACTGATAAACACTACATTACATTACATTATAATGGGACTGATAAACACTACATTACATTACAGTATAATGGGACTGATAAACACTACATTACATTACATTATAATGGGACTGATAAACACTACATTACATTACATTATAATGAGACTGATAAACACTACATTACATTACAGTATAATGAGACTGATAAACACTACATTACAGTATAATGGGACTGATAAACACTACATTACATTACAGTATAATGAGACTGATAAACACTACATTACATTACAGTATAATGGGACTGATAAACACTACATTACATTACAGTATAATGGGACTGATAAACACTACATTACATGACAGTATAATGACACTGATAAACACTACATTACATTACAGTATAATGGGACTGATAAACACTACATTACATTACAGTATAATGGGACTGATAAACACTACATTACATGACAGTATAATGACACTGATAAACACTACATTACATTACAGTATAATGGGACTGATAAACACTACATTACATTACAGTATAATGAGACTGATAAACACTACATTACATTACAGTATAATGGGACTGATAAACACTACATTACATTACAGTATAATGGGACTGATAAACACTACATTACATTACAGTATAATGACACTGATAAACACTACATTACATTACAGTATAATGGGACTGATAAACACTACATTACATTATAGTATAATGGGACTGATAAACACTACATTACATTACATTATAATGAGACTGATAAACACTACATTACATTACAGTATAATGACACTGATAAACACTACATTACATTACATTATAATGAGACTGATAAACACTACATTACAGTATAATGGGACTGATAAACACTACATTACATTACAGTATAATGAGACTGATAAACACTACATTACATTACAGTATAATGGGACTGATAAACACTACATTACATTACAGTATAATGAGACTGATAAACACTACATTACATTACAGTATAATGAGACTGATAAACACTACATTACATTACATTATAATGGGACTGATAAACACTACATTACATTATAATGAGACTGATAAACACAACATTACATTACATTATAATGAGATTGATAAACTCTACATTACATTACATTATAATGGGACTGATAAACACTACATTACATTACATTATAATGAGACTGATAAACACTACATTACATTACATTATAATGGGACTGATAAACACTACATTACATTATAGTATAATGGGACTGATAAACACTACATTACATTACATTATAATGAGACTGATAAACACTACATTACATTACAGTATAATGGGACTGATAAACACTACATTACATTACATTATAATGGGACTGATAAACACTACATTACATTACAGTATAATGGGACTGATAAACACTACATTACATTACATTATAATGGGACTGATAAACACTACATTACATTACATTATAATGAGACTGATAAACACTACATTACATTACAGTATAATGAGACTGATAAACACTACATTACAGTATAATGGGACTGATAAACACTACATTACATTACAGTATAATGAGACTGATAAACACTACATTACATTACAGTATAATGGGACTGATAAACACTACATTACATTACAGTATAATGGGACTGATAAACACTACATTACATGACAGTATAATGACACTGATAAACACTACATTACATTACAGTATAATGGGACTGATAAACACTACATTACATTACAGTATAATGGGACTGATAAACACTACATTACATGACAGTATAATGACACTGATAAACACTACATTACATTACAGTATAATGGGACTGATAAACACTACATTACATTACAGTATAATGAGACTGATAAACACTACATTACATTACAGTATAATGGGACTGATAAACACTACATTACATTACAGTATAATGGGACTGATAAACACTACATTACATTACAGTATAATGACACTGATAAACACTACATTACATTACAGTATAATGGGACTGATAAACACTACATTACATTATAGTATAATGGGACTGATAAACACTACATTACATTACATTATAATGAGACTGATAAACACTACATTACATTACAGTATAATGACACTGATAAACACTACATTACATTACATTATAATGAGACTGATAAACACTACATTACAGTATAATGGGACTGATAAACACTACATTACATTACAGTATAATGAGACTGATAAACACTACATTACATTACAGTATAATGGGACTGATAAACACTACATTACATTACAGTATAATGAGACTGATAAACACTACATTACATTACAGTATAATGAGACTGATAAACACTACATTACATTACATTATAATGGGACTGATAAACACTACATTACATTATAATGAGACTGATAAACACAACATTACATTACATTATAATGAGATTGATAAACACTACATTACATTACATTATAATGGGACTGATAAACACTACATTACATTACATTATAATGGGACTGATAAACACTACATTACATTACAGTATAATGGGACTGATAAACACTACATTACATTACATTATAATGAGACTGATAAACACTACATTACATTACATTATAATGGGACTGATAAACACTACATTACATTATAGTATAATGGGACTGATAAACACTACATTACATTACATTATAATGAGACTGATAAACACTACATTACATTACAGTATAATGGGACTGATAAACACTACATTACATTACATTATAATGGGACTGATAAACACTACATTACATTACAGTATAATGGGACTGATAAACACTACATTACATTACATTATAATGGGACTGATAAACACTACATTACATTATAATGAGACTGATAAACACTACATTACATTACAGTATAATGAGACTGATAAACACTACATTACAGTATAATGGGACTGATAAACACTACATTACATTACAGTATAATGAGACTGATAAACACTACATTACATTACAGTATAATGGGACTGATAAACACTACATTACATTACAGTATAATGGGACTGATAAACACTACATTACATGACAGTATAATGACACTGATAAACACTACATTACATTACAGTATAATGGGACTGATAAACACTACATTACATTACAGTATAATGAGACTGATAAACACTACATTACAGTATAATGGGACTGATAAACACTACATTACATTACAGTATAATGAGACTGATAAACACTACATTACATTACATTATAATGAGACTGATAAACACTACATTACAGTATAATGGGACTGATAAACACTACATTACATTACAGTATAATGAGACTGATAAACACTACATTACATTACATTATAATGAGACTGATAAACACTACATTACATTACAGTATAATGACACTGATAAACACTACATTACATTACAGTATAATGAGACTGATAAACACTACATTACATTACAGTATAATGGGACTGATAAACACTACATTACATTACAGTATAATGAGACTGATAAACACTACATTACATTACAGTATAATGGGACTGATAAACACTACATTACATTACAGTATAATGAGACTGATAAACACTACATTACATTACATTATAATGAGACTGATAAACACTACATTACATTACAGTATAATGACACTGATAAACACTACATTACATTACAGTATAATGAGACTGATAAACACTACATTACATTACAGTATAATGAGACTGATAAACACTACATTACATTACAGTATAATGGGACTGATAAACACTACATTACATTACAGTATAATGGGACTGATAAACACTACATTACATTACAGTATAATGAGACTGATAAACACTACATTACATTACAGTATAATGGGACTGATAAACACTACATTACATTACAGTATAATGACACTGATAAACACTACATTACATTACAGTATAATGGGACTGATAAACACTACATTACATTACAGTATAATGGGACTGATAAACACTACATTACATTACATTATAATGAGACTGATAAACACTACATTACATTACAGTATAATGACACTGATAAACACTACATTACATTACATTATAATGAGACTGATAAACACTACATTACAGTATAATGGGACTGATAAACACTACATTACATTACAGTATAATGAGACTGATAAACACTACATTACATTACAGTATAATGGGACTGATAAACACTACATTACATTACAGTATAATGACACTGATAAACACTACATTACATTACAGTATAATGACACTGATAAACACTACATTACATTACATTATAATGAGACTGATAAACACTACATTACATCACAGTATAATGGGACTGATAAACACTACATTACATTACAGTATAATGACACTGATAAACACTACATTACATTACATTATAATGAGACTGATAAACACTACATTACATCACAGTATAATGGGACTGATAAACACTACATTACATTACATTATAATGGGACTGATAAACACTACATTACATTACAGTATAATGGGACTGATAAACACTACATTACATTACATTATAATGGGACTGATAAACACTACATTACATTACATTATAATGAGACTGATAAACACTACATTACATTACAGTATAATGAGACTGATAAACACTACATTACAGTATAATGGGACTGATAAACACTACATTACATTACAGTATAATGAGACTGATAAACACTACATTACATTACAGTATAATGGGACTGATAAACACTACATTACATTACAGTATAATGGGACTGATAAACACTACATTACATGACAGTATAATGACACTGATAAACACTACATTACATTACAGTATAATGGGACTGATAAACACTACATTACATTACAGTATAATGGGACTGATAAACACTACATTACATGACAGTATAATGACACTGATAAACACTACATTACATTACAGTATAATGGGACTGATAAACACTACATTACATTACAGTATAATGAGACTGATAAACACTACATTACATTACAGTATAATGGGACTGATAAACACTACATTACATTACAGTATAATGGGACTGATAAACACTACATTACATTACAGTATAATGACACTGATAAACACTACATTACATTACAGTATAATGGGACTGATAAACACTACATTACATTATAGTATAATGGGACTGATAAACACTACATTACATTACATTATAATGAGACTGATAAACACTACATTACATTACAGTATAATGACACTGATAAACACTACATTACATTACATTATAATGAGACTGATAAACACTACATTACAGTATAATGGGACTGATAAACACTACATTACATTACAGTATAATGAGACTGATAAACACTACATTACATTACAGTATAATGGGACTGATAAACACTACATTACATTACAGTATAATGAGACTGATAAACACTACATTACATTACAGTATAATGAGACTGATAAACACTACATTACATTACATTATAATGGGACTGATAAACACTACATTACATTATAATGAGACTGATAAACACAACATTACATTACATTATAATGAGATTGATAAACACTACATTACATTACATTATAATGGGACTGATAAACACTACATTACATTACATTATAATGGGACTGATAAACACTACATTACATTACAGTATAATGGGACTGATAAACACTACATTACATTACATTATAATGAGACTGATAAACACTACATTACATTACATTATAATGGGACTGATAAACACTACATTACATTATAGTATAATGGGACTGATAAACACTACATTACATTACATTATAATGAGACTGATAAACACTACATTACATTACAGTATAATGGGACTGATAAACACTACATTACATTACATTATAATGGGACTGATAAACACTACATTACATTACAGTATAATGGGACTGATAAACACTACATTACATTACATTATAATGGGACTGATAAACACTACATTACATTATAATGAGACTGATAAACACTACATTACATTACAGTATAATGAGACTGATAAACACTACATTACAGTATAATGGGACTGATAAACACTACATTACATTACAGTATAATGGGACTGATAAACACTACATTACATTACATTATAATGGGACTGATAAACACTACATTACATTATAATGAGACTGATAAACACTACATTACATTACAGTATAATGAGACTGATAAACACTACATTACATTATAATGAGACTGATAAACACTACATTACATTACAGTATAATGGGACTGATAAACACTACATTACATTACAGTATAATGGGACTGATAAACACTACATTACATGACAGTATAATGACACTGATAAACACTACATTACATTACAGTATAATGGGACTGATAAACACTACATTACATTACAGTATAATGAGACTGATAAACACTACATTACAGTATAATGGGACTGATAAACACTACATTACATTACAGTATAATGAGACTGATAAACACTACATTACATTACATTATAATGAGACTGATAAACACTACATTACAGTATAATGGGACTGATAAACACTACATTACATTACAGTATAATGAGACTGATAAACACTACATTACATTACATTATAATGAGACTGATAAACACTACATTACATTACAGTATAATGACACTGATAAACACTACATTACATTACAGTATAATGAGACTGATAAACACTACATTACATTACAGTATAATGGGACTGATAAACACTACATTACATTACAGTATAATGAGACTGATAAACACTACATTACATTACAGTATAATGGGACTGATAAACACTACATTACATTACAGTATAATGAGACTGATAAACACTACATTACATTACATTATAATGAGACTGATAAACACTACATTACATTACAGTATAATGACACTGATAAACACTACATTACATTACAGTATAATGAGACTGATAAACACTACATTACATTACAGTATAATGAGACTGATAAACACTACATTACATTACAGTATAATGGGACTGATAAACACTACATTACATTACAGTATAATGGGACTGATAAACACTACATTACATTACAGTATAATGAGACTGATAAACACTACATTACATTACAGTATAATGGGACTGATAAACACTACATTACATTACAGTATAATGAGACTGATAAACACTACATTACATTACAGTATAATGGGACTGATAAACACTACATTACATTACAGTATAATGGGACTGATAAACACTACATTACATTACATTATAATGAGACTGATAAACACTACATTACATTACAGTATAATGACACTGATAAACACTACATTACATTACATTATAATGAGACTGATAAACACTACATTACAGTCTAATGGGACTGATAAACACTACATTACATTACAGTATAATGAGACTGATAAACACTACATTACATTACAGTATAATGGGACTGATAAACACTACATTACATTACAGTATAATGACACTGATAAACACTACATTACATTACAGTATAATGACACTGATAAACACTACATTACATTACATTATAATGAGACTGATAAACACTACATTACATCACAGTATAATGGGACTGATAAACACTACATTACATTACAGTATAATGACACTGATAAACACTACATTACATTACATTATAATGAGACTGATAAACACTACATTACATCACAGTATAATGGGACTGATAAACACTACATTACATTACATTATAATGAGACTGATAAACATTACATTACATTACAGTATAATGGGACTGATAAACACAACATTACATTACATTATAATGAGACTGATAAACACTACATTACATTACAGTATAATGACACTGATAAACACTACATTACATTACAGTATAATGGGACTGATAAACACTACATTACATTATAATGAGACTGATAAACACTACATTACATTACAGTATAATGGGACTGATAAACACTACATTACATTACAGTATAATGGGACTGATAAACACTACATTACATTACAGTATAATGAGACTGATAAACACTACATTACATTACAGTATAATGGGACTGATAAACACTACATTACATTACAGTATAATGAGACTGATAAACACTACATTACATTACATTATAATGGGACTGATAAACACTACATTACATTATAGTATAATGGGACTGATAAACACTACATTACATTACATTATAATGAGACTGATAAACACTACATTACATTACAGTATAATGGGACTGATAAACACTACATTACATTACATTATAATGGGACTGATAAACACTACATTACATTACAGTATAATGGGACTGATAAACACTACATTACATTATAATGGGACTGATAAACACTACATTACATTACAGTATAATGAGACTGATAAACACTACATTACATTACAGTATAATGAGACTGATAAACACTACATTACAGTATAATGGGACTGATAAACACTACATTACATTACAGTATAATGAGACTGATAAACACTACATTACATTACAGTATAATGGGACTGATAAACACTACATTACATTACAGTATAATGGGACTGATAAACACTACATTACATGACAGTATAATGACACTGATAAACACTACATTACATTACAGTATAATGGGACTGATAAACACTACATTACATTACAGTATAATGAGACTGATAAACACTACATTACAGTATAATGGGACTGATAAACACTACATTACATTACAGTATAATGAGACTGATAAACACTACATTACATTACATTACAATGAGACTGATAAACACTACATTACATTACAGTATAATGAGACTGATAAACACTACATTACATTACATTATAATGAGACTGATAAACACTACATTACATTACAGTATAATGACACTGATAAACACTACATTACATTACATTATAATGAGACTGATAAACACTACATTACATTACATTATAATGGGACTGATAAACACTACATTACATTACAGTATAATGAGACTGATAAACACTACATTACATTACAGTATAATGAGACTGATAAACACTACATTACAGTATAATGGGACTGATAAACACTACATTACATTACAGTATAATGAGACTGATAAACACTACATTACATTACATTATAATGAGACTGATAAACACTACATTACATTACAGTATAATGACACTGATAAACACTACATTACATTACATTATAATGAGACTGATAAAACTACATTACAGTATAATGGGACTGATAAACACTACATTACATTACAGTATAATGGGACTGATAAACACTACATTACATTACATTATAATGGGACTGATAAACACTACATTACATTACATTATAATGAGACTGATAAACACTACATTACATTACAGTATAATGAGACTGATAAACACTACATTACAGTATAATGGGACTGATAAACACTACATTACATTACAGTATAATGAGACTGATAAACACTACATTACATTACAGTATAATGGGACTGATAAACACTACATTACATTACAGTATAATGGGACTGATAAACACTACATTACATGACAGTATAATGACACTGATAAACACTACATTACATTACAGTATAATGGGACTGATAAACACTACATTACATTACAGTATAATGGGACTGATAAACACTACATTACATGACAGTATAATGACACTGATAAACACTACATTACATTACAGTATAATGGGACTGATAAACACTACATTACATTACAGTATAATGGGACTGATAAACACTACATTACATTACAGTATAATGAGACTGATAAACACTACATTACATTACAGTATAATGGGACTGATAAACACTACATTACATTACAGTATAATGGGACTGATAAACACTACATTACATTACAGTATAATGAGACTGATAAACACTACATTACATTACATTATAATGGGACTGATAAACACTACATTACATTATAATGAGACTGATAAACACAACATTACATTACATTATAATGAGATTGATAAACACTACATTACATTACATTATAATGGGACTGATAAACACTACATTACATTACATTATAATGAGACTGATAAACACTACATTACATTACATTATAATGGGACTGATAAACACTACATTACATTATAGTATAATGGGACTGATAAACACTACATTACATTACATTATAATGAGACTGATAAACACTACATTACATTACAGTATAATGGGACTGATAAACACTACATTACATTACATTATAATGGGACTGATAAACACTACATTACATTACAGTATAATGGGACTGATAAACACTACATTACATTACATTATAATGGGACTGATAAACACTACATTACATTACATTATAATGAGACTGATAAACACTACATTACATTACAGTATAATGAGACTGATAAACACTACATTACAGTATAATGGGACTGATAAACACTACATTACATTACAGTATAATGAGACTGATAAACACTACATTACATTACAGTATAATGGGACTGATAAACACTACATTACATTACAGTATAATGGGACTGATAAACACTACATTACATGACAGTATAATGACACTGATAAACACTACATTACATTACAGTATAATGGGACTGATAAACACTACATTACATTACAGTATAATGGGACTGATAAACACTACATTACATGACAGTATAATGACACTGATAAACACTACATTACATTACAGTATAATGGGACTGATAAACACTACATTACATTACAGTATAATGAGACTGATAAACACTACATTACATTACAGTATAATGGGACTGATAAACACTACATTACATTACAGTATAATGGGACTGATAAACACTGCATTACATTACAGTATAATGACACTGATAAACACTACATTACATTACAGTATAATGGGACTGATAAACACTACATTACATTATAGTATAATGGGACTGATAAACACTACATTACATTACATTATAATGAGACTGATAAACACTACATTACATTACAGTATAATGACACTGATAAACACTACATTACATTACAGTATAATGAGACTGATAAACACTACATTACAGTATAATGGGACTGATAAACACTACATTACATTACAGTATAATGAGACTGATAAACACTACATTATATTACAGTATAATGAGACTGATAAACACTACATTACATTACAGTATAATGGGACTGATAAACACTACATTACATTACAGTATAATGACACTGATAAACACTACATTACATTACATTATAATGGGACTGATAAACACTACATTACATTACAGTATAATGGGACTGATAAACACTACATTACATTACAGTATAATGAGACTGATAAACACTACATTACATTACAGTATAAGGAGACTGATAAACACTACATTACATTACAGTATAATGGGACTGATAAAACTACATTACAGTATAATGAGACTGATAAACACTACATTACATTACAGTATAAGGAGACTGATAAACACTACATTACATTACAGTATAATGGGACTGATAAACACTACATTACAGTATAATGAGACTGATAAACACTACATTACATTACAGTATAAGGAGACTGATAAACACTACATTACATTACAGTATAATGGGACTGATAAACACTACATTACAGTATAATGAGACTGATAAACACTACATTACAGTATAAGGAGACTGATAAACACTACATTACATTACAGTATAATGGGACTGATAAACACTACATTACATTACATTATAATGAGACTGATAAACACTACATTACATTACATTATAATGGGACTGATAAACACTACATTACATTATAATGAGACTGATAAACACAACATTACATTACATTATAATGAGATTGATAAACACTACATTACATTACATTATAATGGGACTGATAAACACTACATTACATTACATTATAATGGGACTGATAAACACTACATTACATTACAGTATAATGGGACTGATAAACACTACATTACATTACATTATAATGAGACTGATAAACACTACATTACATTACATTATAATGGGACTGATAAACACTACATTACATTATAGTATAATGAGACTGATAAACACTACATTACATTATAATGAGACTGATAAACACTACATTACATTACAGTATAATGGGACTGATAAACACTACATTACATTACATTATAATGGGACTGATAAACACTACATTACATTATAATGGGACTGATAAACACTACATTACATTACATTATAATGGGACTGATAAACACTACATTACATTACATTATAATGAGACTGATAAACACTACATTACATTACATTATAATGAGACTGATAAACACTACATTACATTACAGTATAATGAGACTGATAAACACTACATTACAGTATAATGGGACTGATAAACACTACATTACATTACAGTATAATGAGACTGATAAACACTACATTACATTACAGTATAATGGGACTGATAAACACTACATTACATTACAGTATAATGGGACTGATAAACACTACATTACATGACAGTATAATGACACTGATAAACACTACATTACATTACAGTATAATGGGACTGATAAACACTACATTACATTACAGTATAATGAGACTGATAAACACTACATTACAGTATAATGGGACTGATAAACACTACATTACATTACAGTATAATGAGACTGATAAACACTACATTACATTACATTATAATGAGACTGATAAACACTACATTACAGTATAATGGGACTGATAAA
This sequence comes from Oncorhynchus masou masou, assembly GCF_036934945.1. Classification (NCBI taxonomy): domain Eukaryota; kingdom Metazoa; phylum Chordata; class Actinopteri; order Salmoniformes; family Salmonidae; genus Oncorhynchus; species Oncorhynchus masou. Next base: position 82,793,435 of record NC_088220.1, on the reverse strand, counting down.
CACTACATTACATTACAGTATAATGAGACTGATAAACACTACATTACATTACATTATAATGAGACTGATAAACACTACATTACATTACAGTATAATGACACTGATAAACACTACATTACATTACAGTATAATGAGACTGATAAACACTACATTACATTACAGTATAAGGAGACTGATAAACACTACATTACATTACAGTATAAGGAGACTGATAAACACTACATTACATTACAGTATAATGGGACTGATAAACACTACATTACATTACATTATAATGAGACTGATAAACACTACATTACATTACATTATAATGAGACTGATAAACACTACATTACATTACAGTATAATGACACTGATAAACACTACATTACATTACATTATAATGGGACTGATAAACACTACATTACATTACATTATAATGGGACTGATAAACACTACATTACATTACAGTATAATGACACTGATAAACACTAC
>NC_088220.1:82762961-82790461 GCF_036934945.1 Oncorhynchus masou masou | reverse complement strand
ATGGTGATGGTGATGGTGAGATGGTGATGGTGATGATGGTGATGGTGATGAGACTGGTGATGATGGTGATGATGAAGGAGATGGTGGTGGTGGTGATGATGGTGAGGATGATGATGGTGATGGTGATGAGACTAGTGATGATGGTGATGATGATGATGATGGTGATGATGAGATGGTGGTGATGATGATGGTGAGGATGATGATGGTGATGATATTGATGATGATGATTGTAGATTTGGTGTTGCAGGTGAGGCACCACAACTGTGTGTGTGTGTGTGTGTGTGAATGCCTGTTTGCATGTGTGTGTGTGTGTGTTAGCATCCATGAGTGTGTGTGTGAGCACACGTACGTGTGTGTATGTGTGTGCCTGCCGGTTAGGTTTAGATCCCCATCAGATAGACATGGTGTCCGTTTGTTGCCGTTCAGTAGCCAGGGTCAGAGGCAGACAGGCATCCTTCCTTCCCCAGTTATCTTCACGCTGCATTGGGAAAGAAAACTCCCACTATCAAAAACTGAATCTGAGCAGGAAATCACACCAAACCAGGATCACATCCTGAATGTATTCTGTCTCAGGTTTAGGATGACAGATAAGAACATTCCTCTTCATTATTGATCTATGTCATGACAGATAAGAACATTCCTCTTCATTATTGATCTATGTCATGACAGATAAGAACATTCCTCCTCATTACGGATCTATGTCATGACAGATAAGATTCGGATCTATGTCATGACAGATAAGAACATTCCTCCTCATTACGGATCTATGTCATGACAGATAAGAACATTCCTCCTCATTACGGATCTATGTAATGACAGATAAGAACATTCCTCCTCATTACGGATCTATGTCATGACAGATAAGAACATTCCTCCTCATTACGGATCTATGTCATGACAGATAAGAACATTCCTCCTCATTTTGGATCTATGTCATGACTGATAAGAACATTCCTCCTAATTACGGATCTATGTAATGACAGATAAGAACATTCCTCCTCATTACGGATCTATGTCATGACAGATAAGAACATTCCTCCTCATTACGGATCTATGTCATGACAGATAAGAACATTCCTCCTCATTACGGATCTATGTCATGACAGATAAGAACATTCCTCCTCTGACGGATCTGTGTAATAAAGATAAGGTATTATAAGTATTGATAACGGATCGATGTAATGACAGATACGGTATCACAGGTATTGATGATGGATCTATGTCATGACAGATAAGGTATTATAGGTATTGATGATGGATCTATGTAATGACAGATAAGGTATTATAGGTATTGATGATGGATCTATGTCATGACAGATAAGGTATTATATGTATTGATGATGGATCTATGTCATGACAGATAAGGTATTATAGGTATTGATGATGGATCTATGTCATGACAGATAAGGTATTATATGTATTGATGATGGATCTATGTCATGACAGATAAGGTATTATAGGTATTGATGATGGATCTATGTCATGACAGATAAGGTATTATAGGTATTGATGATGGATCTATGTCATGACAGATAAGGTATCACAGGTATTGATGACGGATTGTTTGTCTTCATTGTCCAACCAACTCTCTTCAGGTGAGCAGACTCAGGACATGTTCCATTAATGGCCTGCAGATGGCAGTGTAAGTCCAACAAACATTAGTTGAGTCTGTTAACTTGTCTTGTGTTTTTCTAATGTGTGTGTGTATATGCGTCTGTTTGTGTGTGTATGTGTGTGGCTTTGCAAATGCCCTCTTGTATAGGAGGAGGGAGCAACACCATCATCATCCTCCTCATCTTCATCATCTTCATCCTCATCCTCATCAAAAACATCCCAATCAGTATATCAGCAGTGTGAAAGGTTTGTCTGTTTGTGTACTCCATGCATGTACCATCTCTGTCATCCTGTCATCTATCCAAAACATCCCAATCAGTACATATCTGTCCAGCTCCCTCCAGTGTCTAAACATTTGTCTATCTGTGCTCCCCCCACTCTCATCCATCCCTACATTTTCTCTCTCTCTGTCCACTTTTCTCTCTGTCCAGCTCCCTCCTTCTCTCTCTATCCACCTCCCTACATCTCTCTCTATCTGTCCAGCTCCCCCATCTCTCTCTATCCACCTCCCTACATCTCTCTCTATCTGTCCAGCTCCCTCCATCTCTCTCTATCCACCTCCCTACATCTCTCTCTATCTGTCCAGCTCCCCCCATCTCTCTCTATCCACCTCCCTACATTTCTCTCTCTCTCTGTCCATCTCCCTCCATCTCTCACTGTTTCCCCTCTCTTTCTCCCTCTACGTCTCCATCCATCTCTTCCTCTCAATTCAATTCAATTCAATTCAATTCAAGGGGCTTTATTGACATGTGAAACATGTGTTAACATTGCCAAAGCAAGTGAGGTAGATAATATACAAAAGTGAAATAAACAATACAAATTAACAGTAAACATTACACATACAGAAGTTTCAAAACAATAAAGACATTACAAATGTCATATGATGTATATTTTCAGTGTTGTAATGATGTACAAATGGTTATAGTACCAAGGGAAAATAAATAGGCATCAATATGGGTTGTATTTACAATGGTGTTTGTTCTTCACTGGTTGACATTTTCTTGTGGTAACAGGTCACACATCTTGCTGCTGTGATGCACACTGTGGTATTTCACCCAGTAGATATGGGTTTTTATCAATATTGGATTTGTTTTCTAATTCTTTGTGGATCTGTGTAATCTGAGGGAAATATGTCATCTCTAATATGGTCATACATTGGGCAGGAGGTTAGGAAGTGCATCTCAGTTTCCACCTCATTTTGTGGGCAGTGAGCATATAGCCTGTCTTCTCTTGAGAGCCATGTCTGCCTGTTACGCACGCCTCTATGAGGAAGGAACGCAACACCCTGCTACAACTAAACTCTCCGTGAAGTGAAAAATGTATGGACTGTAGGTGCAAGAAAGAATGACAACAGGCAGAATGTGGTACCGTTTACCAGGACTTTATTCCTTCACACGGTAATATGGGGAAAAGGGGCTGGACGGAACCAAAGCAAAGAAAGTAAATCTCAAAGCCCCCCTCTCCTATCTTACCTGCCTACCCACTACTTACCTAATTTAGCACCACCTGGTGCCCTAACAAAAATACAAGGGGGTGGTCCGCCCAGGTCTTACCTAGTGTGCCTAGACAGCGGAATTTCTCAATAGCAAGGCTATGCTCACTGAGTATGTACATAGTCAAAGCTTTCCTTAAGTTTGACTCAGTCACAGTGGTCAGGTATTCTGCCACTGTGTACTCTCTGTTTAGGGCCAAATAGCATTCTAGTTTGCTCTGTTTTTTTGTCAAGTAATTATCTTGCTGTTTTCTCGTGATTTGGTTGGGTCTCATTTTGTTGCTGTCCAGGGGATCTGTGGGGTGTGTTTGTGTTTGTGAACAGAGCCCCAGGACCAGCTTGCTTAGGGGACTCTTCTCCAGGTTCATCTCTCTGTAGGTGATGGCTTTGTTATGGAAGGTTTGGGAATCGCTTCCTTTTAGGTGGTTGTAGAATTTAATGGCTCTTTTCTGGATTTTGATAATTAGCAGGTATCGGCCTAATTCTGCTCTGCATGTATTATTTGGTGTTCTACGTTGTACACAGGGGATATTTTTGCAGAATTCTGCGTGCAGAGTCTCAATTTGGTGTTTGTCCCATTTTGTGTAGTCTTGGTTGGTGAGCGGACCCCAGACCTCACAACCATAAAGGGCAATGGGCTCTATGACTGATTCAAGTATTTTTTAGCCAGATTCTAATTGGTATGTTGAATTATATGTTCCTTTTGATGCCATAGAATGCCCTTCTTGCCTTGTCTCTCAGATCGTTCACAGCTTTGTGGAAGTTACCTGTGGTGCTGATGTTTAGGCCAAGGTATGTATAGTTTTTTGTGTGCTCTAGGGCAACAGTGTCTAGATGGAATTTGTATTTGTGATCCTGGCGACTGGACCTGTTTTGGAACACCATTATTTTGGTCTTACTGAGATTTACTGTCATTTACTGTCAGATCTAGGGGCTGCTGTAGGCCCTCCTTGGTTGGTGACAGAAGCACCAGATCATCAGCAAACAGCAGACATTTGACTTCGGATTCTAGTAGGGTGAGGCCAGGGTGCTGCAGACTTTTCTAGTGCCCACACCAAATCGTTGATATATATGTTTAAGAGGGTGGGACTAAAGCTGCATCCCTGTCTCACCCCACCACCCTGTGTGAAGAAATTTGTGTGTTTTTTGCCAATTTTAACCGCCCACTTGTTGTTTGTGTACATGGATTTTATAATGTCGTATGTTTTACCCCCAACACCACTTTACATCAGTTTGTATATCAGACCCTCATTGCAAATTGGTTTCAAAAAGTTTTTTTTGAAATCCACAAAGCATGAGAAGACTTTTCCTTTGTTTTGGTTTGTTTGGTTGTTAATTAGGGTGTGCAGAGTGAATACATGGTCTGTTGTACGGTAATCTGGTAAAAAGCCAAGAGATCAAATAGATCAAATATACTGTTGAGATTTTCTACACCTTCATTATTACAGTGGAACGTTTTACCCAGGAAATTGTCTAAAAGGGATTGAATTTGTTGTTGCCTAATTGTTTTTTGGTAGGTTTCCAAACTGCATTCCTTCCATCTATAGCATTTCTTAATGTTACTCAGTTCCTTTGGCTTTGATGCCTCATGATTGAGTATTGCTCTGTTTAGGTAGACTGTGATTTTGCTGTGGTCTGATAGGGGTGTCAGTGGGCGGACTGTGAACGCTCTGAGGGACTCTGGGTTGAGGTCAGTGATAAAATAGTCTACAGTACTACTGCCAAGAGATGAACTATAGGTGTAGCTACCATAGGAGCCCCCTCGAAGCCTGTCTCTCTCCCTCTACGTCTCCATCCATCTCTTCCTCTCTCCCTCTCTGTCAGATACTTAGCAGAGTCATCCTTAAGGTGAGAGCCCAGAGGGAGAGAGAGGGAGAGGGGGAGAGAGCGAGAGAGAGAGAGAGAGAGGGAGAGAGAGAGTGTGTGTGTTTCTGTGTGTGTGTGTGTGTGTGTGTGTGTGTGTGTGTGTGTGTGTGTGTGTGTGTGTGTGTGTGTGTGTGTGTGTGTGTGTGTGTGTGTGTGTGTGTGTGTGTGTGTGTGTGTGTGTGTGTGTGTGTGTGTGTGTGTGTGTGTGTGTGTGTGTGTGTGTGTGTGTGTGTGTGTGTGTGTGTGTGTGTGTCCGAGTGTGCGTGCATGGACGAAGAATGACAACAGCATCAGCTCTCAGACCCAATCAGATATGTTCACCTTTCTGCCCTGCTCTCTCTCTCTTCCTCCTCCTATCTCTCCTTCTCTCCCCTGCACTCTTTCCCTCAAACCTTCTCTTATTAACTCTGTCTTTCTCCTTTTGACTTTCAGTGACTTTTTATCCTCTCATGGAGACATCTCTACCGTCTCCTCACACTCTCTCTCCTCACTCAGTCTCACACACTCACCATCACAAACTCACACACCGTCACACACTCTCTTTTAACTTAATCCACTTCGGCCCCTGTGTGACACGATGCCACAATGAGATCTTTCCATGTTGTCCTCTCAATCTCTCTACCTCTTTTATTTCACCGTCCCTCCATCTCTCTCCTGTGTTCACTGAAGCAGACAGACAGTAGCTGGAACTAGCTCATCTGTCTTTCTAGCTCTGTCCTCTCTCTCTCTCTCTCTCTCTCTCTCTCTCTCTCTATCTGTCTCTCTCTCTCTATCTTTCTCTCTCTCTCTCTCAATTTAAATTTAAATTAAAGGGCTTTTCTCCCTCTCTCTCTCTCTCTCTCTCTCTCTCTCTCTCTCCTCTCCCTCTCTCTCTCTCGCTCCCCCCCTCTCTCTCTCTCTTCTCCCTCTCTCTCTCTCGCCCCCCTCTCTCTCTCCTCTCCCTCACTTTCTTTCTCACCCCCCTCTCTCCCTCTCTCTCTCTCTCTCTCTCTCTCTCTCACACACAAAAGTTCCGAAATAAAAAATACATTTTAAATGTCATTGGTCTGTATACAGTGTTGCAACAATGTGCAAATAGTTAAAGGGAAAATAAATAAACAGAAATATGGGTTGTATTTGCAGTGGTGTTTGTTCTTCACAGGTTGCTCTTGTGGCAAATATTGCTGCTGTGATGGCACACTGTGGTATTTCACCCAATAAATTGGATTTGCTTTCAAATTCTTTGTGGATCTATGCCATCTGAGGAAATATGCATTCTAGTTTGCTCTGTTTTTTTGTTAATTCTTTCCAATGTGTCAAGTAGTTATCTTTTTGTTTTCTCATGATTTATTTGAGTCTAATTCTCCAGGTTAATCTTTCTGTAGGTGATGGCTTTGTTATGGAAGGTTTGGGAATCGCTTCCTTTTAGATGGTTGTCATTTTTAATAATTAGCGGGTATCAGCCTAATTCTACTCTGCGTGCATTATTTGTTTTTTGTTGTACACTGAGGAGATGTTTGAAATATTCTGAATTCTAATCCTGCTCTCCCTGTCTCCCCCTCTCCCTGTCTCCCCCCCCCTGTCTCCCTGTCTCCCCCTCTCCCTCCCTGTCTCCCCCTCTCCCTGTCTCCCCCCTCTCCCTGTCTCCCCCTCTCCCTGTCTCCCCCCTCTCCCTGTCTCCCCCTCTCCCTGTCTCCCCCTCTCCCTGTCTCCCCCCTCTCCCTGTCTCCCCCTCTCCCTGTCTCCCCCCTCTCCCTGTCTCCCCCTCTCCCTGTCTCCCTGTCTCCCCCTCCCCTGTCTCCTCCCTGTCTCCCCCTCTCCCTGTCTCCCCCCCCCTCCCCATCTCCCTGTCTCCCCTCTCCCTGTCTCCCCCTCTCCCTGTCCCCCTCTCCCTCTCCCTGTCTCCCCCTCTCCCTGTCTCCCCCTCTCCCTGTCTCCCCCCTCTCCCTGTCTCCCCCTCTCCCTGTCTCTCTCCCTGCTCTCCCCTGTCTCTCTCCCTGTCTCCCCCCTCTCCCTGTCTCCCCCCTCCCTGTCTCCCCCTCTCCCTGTCTCCCTGTCTCCCCCCCCCTCTCCCTCTCTCCCCCTCTCCCAATCTCCCCCTCTCCCTGTCCCTGTCCCCCTCTCCCTGTCTCCCCCTCTCCCTGTCCCCTCCCCCTCTCCCTGTCTCTCTCCCTGTCTCCCCTCTCCCCCTCCCCCCCTCTCCCTGTCTCCCCCCTCTCCCTCTGGTCCGGTGAATCCAGCTGTCGTAGACCATCTCCAGTGACAGTGAAAAGGTCACACTCCCCTCTGAGCTCCATGTTAAGGCTGCCTGAACACCAGGCGGTTCCTGTCTCTTCAGATGAGCCACACAGTGACAGGTCACAGGTCACCTGACCTTTTGACTTTATGACCTTCCAATGACCTTTCAGCGCCAATGACCTATTTAGACCTTTGGTTTGGCTGCTGACGTGACCAGAGCCATCGAGTTGAAGGACACCATCTCCATGATTTAGACATTAGACATCAGTGGAGGCTGTTGACGGGAGGACGGCTCACAATAATGGCTGGAATGGCATGAATGGAGCGCTATCAAAAAACACTGTTCTATTTATTCCATTCCAGCTGTTATTATGAACCGTCCTCCACTCAGCAGCCCCCACTGATAGACACACACACACACACACACACACACACACACACACACACACACACACACACACACACACACACACACACACACACACACACACACACACACACACACACACACACACACACACACACTGTCTGCGTGCACAGTGGTAGTTCTACTGATTATACTGATGGGGATGTTTTGATGATGAAGGTGATGACGATGGTGTTGCTCCCTCCTCTATAAGAGCAAAGCCCTGCAGCAGTAGAACAATAAGTAATCTCCTGTCTGGCTGCTTTTCCTCGGCTTAGCACCCCTCGACTGGTCTCTGTGGCATTACTCAAAGGTCTCTCTCTAGCCAATCCCAGACAGTCAATATATGTCCATCGTTAGATCATGGCAGGGAAATTTAACCTAACAGATGACATTCAATACAGCCACAATGATTGCCTCCTAATGAATGAAATAGCCCTGACATTTCAGGACAAAATGCTTTCACATGCGACTGTTAACTGGTACTCCACACTGGTTATACCTGCGTCTCTCTCTCTCTCTCTCTCTCTCTCTCTCTCTCTCTGTCTCTCTCTCTGTCCCTCTCTCTCTCTCTCTCTCTCTGTCCCTCTCTCTCTCCCTCAGTCTCTCTCTCTCAGTCTCTCTCTCTGTCCCTCTTTCTCTCTCTCAGTCTCTCTCTCTGTCCCTCTCTCTCTCTCTCTGTCTCTCTGTCTCTCTCTCTCTCTCTCTCTCTGTCTCTCTGTCTCTCTCTCTGTCTCTCTCTCTCTCTCTCTCTCTGTCTCTCTCTCTCTCTCGTTCCCATTTTTCCTCTTACTCTCTACCTCCATATACCCTCTTCCTACCTATCTCTCCATCACTCTCTCTCTTTCTCCTCTCTGGTCCAAATCAGTATGCTTGGACATGCCTGACTGTCTCTGTGTTGGCTGGGGCAGATGAGAGAGGGTTAGAAAGAGAGAGAGAGAGAGATGGAGAGAGAGAGAGACAGAGAGAGAGAGAGAGAGAGAGAGAGAGAGAGAGAGAGAGAGAGGATGGAGAGAGAGAGAGACAGAGAGAGAGAGAGGAGAGAGAGAGGGGGATGAGGAGGGAGCAAGGAGAGCAAGAGAGCAAGCAGGGGAAGAGGAGTGTGGTGTTTTATAGGGAGGGTTGGGCTGGGGGAGATTAAGCAGCAGGTAGGAAAGACAGGGCGACACCCCACAATGACCCCTGAATGACCCTGAGCGGCTGGTTGTCATGGTCCACACTTTTCGACACGCACCTACCTGCTCCTGACAACAGGTGCAACCGGGGGGGGGGGGAGGCACTTGCAGGGTAATTGCCAGTCATTTTAGGTATGGAGTGGTGGGGTGATAGAGGGAGAGAGAGGGAGAGAGAGAGAGAAAGAAGAGAGAGAGAGAGAGAGAGAGAGAGAGAGAGAGAGAGAGAGAGAGAGAGAGGGAGAGGGAGAGGGGGTGGAGGTATGGCCTGATCTGGAAGACTGCCTTTGGAATAGCAGATCTGAAAGATTTTGTTTTCCCAGAATACAAATGAGATCTGGCTATGTTGTTATTGGAGACACGGGCCTAGCTCTTTTCAGCTGCAGGATACAAGGATACACACGCACACACACACACACACACACACACACACACACACACACACACACACACACACACACACACACACACACACACACACACACACACACACACACACACACACACACACACACACACACACACACACACACATTCTGCGACTGATATACCAGATAATGTGTGTTAAAAGCGCTTATTTAACGCGTCTAAAAGAATCAGATGTGAAAACAGTGTGTGTCTCGGTGTCATGCTCAAATAGGCAAGTACTGCTTTCTGAATATATAAAAACAAAGAAAAATATGATCAAATGTCTATGCTCATTTGATGGCAAATTTAGACACACTGATTAATTTAATTAAGGTTTTAATCACAACGTAATCTCTACATGAATTAATATGAACCCTATAATGATTTTAATTAAATAATTCCAGCTGTCCTTGATTGCAGTAGCAATATGGGTCTGCCTATCTTTGAATATGATGTCAGAGTTCATTCCTTGAACGCGTTATTTACAGGAGTTTTGTAAATTAGAATTTGAGGAGAGTGTGAGCGAAAAAAATCCATTTAGTTTAAAATGTAAGTCCCGAGGTGCCGGTAAGGAAATCCTTGCTCCTTTCGGGTGGACTGTCGCGAGAGTTACGTTTCCATAGAAACAACCATACACAAATGTTTCTGTCTTGAGAAAGGATAAGAAACTGTTTTGCTGCTGTTTGTTCGAAACCAACTTTGTTTAAAATAGCTAAAAGGGGACGCAAGAAGGTAAATCGGAGGTAATTATTTAACATAACGTTTAAAAAAGAACATGAGAAATTATGATGGTCTGGAGGTGACATAAAAGCTAACTTGCGTTATCTAGTTAATTAAACTAGCCAGTCTAGCTAGCCAAAAACGTTAACGTCTGGTACAGTAGGTAGCTAGTTAGCTATCCTAAACAAACATGTGTAATCACAGAAGGTGTTGATACCTCAAAACTACCTGTTGCTGTTATTAACAGCCATTACAATATTCTGTCATTTTGGTTAGGTTTTAACTGCCTGACTATGCAATTTAGCCTGACCTGGTTGATCAGTGAAATAAATAGCAGGTTTTATATGATTAATCTGTTTGTTTTTTTTTTTACAGCAGGGAGCCGTGTGTAAAAAGTCACTCAAAAGGTGCACAGGGAATAACTAAGATCAAGAGAGTGGAGCCATGAATCTGAATGACTTTGTGGTGATTTCCAACAAGCCCAAGTCAGTCAAGCTCAATGCCAGGTAAGTGAAGGGTTGTTCATTTGTTGCTCTCTTCCCCAAAGCAACACCGGCTCAACTCTGAGTTGATAGGGACAAACCAACGCTTGTTCTCATAGGTAAAGGATCTACCAAAATGCTCTTGTTGTTGTGCTTCCGTTTGTGATAAAAATGTCCAACCTATTTAATTTTTCTTGTCTTCTCCCTTTTGTCCATTGTTCCCTATTCTTTTCTCTTGACGTTGGATCATTGGGAAATGGGCTTTGTCTATTTATGCTGATAGTTGCTTTCTGTTTTTCCATAATAAATAGATCCTATTCCTTGGTGTTTCTCATTTGCTAATAGTTACTTGATTTAGATGGATGAATCGATAGGTGACGCTCTACTCTGGTCTAATAGGTAATCAATGTAATTGATGAACTGGTATATGCTTCTCTAGTCTGATAAGTGATTGATAAGGTTAATTGATTGTTGTTGATTGATTGTGTGTTGCCATAGGAACCTGCGAGAGCTGCGCATGGAGACAGTGACGCTGGCCCAGGAGAGTAAAGACATGGAGGATCGACTGCAACAACTCAGAGAGAGCATGAGCCGGGAGAAAGAGGAGAGAGAGTGAGTAACAGAGAGAGAGAGAGAGAGAGCATGAGCCGGGAGAAAGAGGAGAGAGAGTGAGTAACAGAGAGTGCATGAGCCAGGAGAAAGAGGAGAGAGAGTGAGTAACAGAGAGAGAGAGAGAGAGAGCATGAGCTGGGAGAAAGAGGAGAGAGAGTGAGTAACAGAGGGAGAAAGAGGAGAGAGAGTGAGTAACAGAGGGAGAAAGAGTAGAGAGAGTGAGTAACAGAGGGAGAAAGAGGAGAGAGAGTGAGTAACAGAGGGAGAAAGAGTAGAGAGAGTGAGTAACAGAGAGAGAGAGAGAGTGACTGATAGTTATGAGAAAGAAAGACAGAAAGCGAGAGACAGTGATGGAGAACCTGTTAGAAGTGTAGATAGATGTGTCACAGGCAGTTGCTGCAGTGTGTTATCTGGTGTCCTGTCTACCATATATCCCAGCTGGACCATTAGTATCACATCAATTATCTGGTAAATGTGGGTTAAGGGGAACTCGGCTAATTCAGGCAGGAAATACATTTTCAGTGGGAAAGATAAACATATCATTTTTTATTAATATGATTGTTTTTCCCCCTCCCTGCATTTCATTAATACCGTTGAGATGTGTGACCCAGGGTGCATTGCTTTGGGAAGTTATGGAGAACAGCGTTTTAGGGGCGTATATCACACTATACGAGCCCATAACTCATACACTGGGCTTCATATATCACACACACTCGCACGCACGTTGCACGCAACTCCCATCCTCCCACTAATACACACACACACACACACACACACACACACACACACACACACACACACACACACACACACACACACACACACACACACACACACACACACACACACTCAATCATAATAAATGACAGTTGAAGTAGAACCGGGTAGGGAGATGAACTACTGGGAGAGTTTACGTCTCAAGTGTTTGCAATCGTTTTTGTCTCGGTGAATATTCATACATAATAGCCATGGAAGTGTACAGCCAATGATGGGGTGAAGACATATCTGGAAATAGTTAAGGGCAGATTGTTTCTCGCTGTGTGTGTAGAGTTTGGGTGAGATTGTTTTAGAGGGGAGGAACAGACCTCATTATGAACTCATACATCATCTGGAGAGAGGAGAGCCGAGCTGCTGCTACTGACGATAAACATGTAAAGGCAACAGTGTCACAGTCACGGCTGTGGTTACTGCTTTATCAAACGACCCAAGACCGTGTGTGTGTGTGTGTGTGTGTGTGCGTGTGTGTGTGGCGCTACAGGAACGGTTAGATTGAGAGTGTAGGGGAGTATCATCCACTCTCCAATCACAGTGTTGTTTATGTAGAGAGCTGTTGTTTGCCTGTCTCAGAGCCATTCATCAATAAGACAGGATCTGGATACAAAGTCGAGAAGACAGGGAGCTTCTCCTGTTCAACTCTTCACACCCTACTCCTTTGTGAAGACAGAGAACAGAGAACTTCTCCTGTTCAACTCCTCACACCCTACTCCTTTGTGAAGACAGAGAACAGAGAACTTCTCCTGTTCAACTCCTCACACCCTACTCCTTTGTGAAGACAGAGAACAGAGAACTTCTCCTGTTCAACTCCTCACACCCTACTCCTTTGTGAAGACCGAGAACGGGGAGGAGAGCGAGAGAATCAAAAGTCTGAAATGGAGGGAGAACAGGATTTTAATAATAAAAGAGCACTTTCTTTTTAATGGAACTTTTTAATGGAACACCACCCCTCTAACACCACCCCTCTAACACCACCTCTCTAACACCACCTCTCTAACACCACCCTCTAACACCACCCTCTAACACCACCCTTCTAACACCACCTCTCTAACACCACCCCTCTAACACCACCCCTCTAACACCACCCTCTAACACCACCCTCTAACACCACCCCTCTAACACCACCCTCTAACACCACCCCTCTAACACCACCCTTCTAACACCACCCTTCTAACAACACCACCCTTCTAACACCACCCCTCTAACATCACCCCTCTAACACCACCCCTCTAACACCACCCCTCTAACACCACCCTTCTAACACCACCCTTCTAACAACACCAACCTTCTAACACCACCCTCTAACACCACCCCTCTAACACCACCCCTCTAACATCACCCCTCTAACACCACCCCTCTAACACCACCCTCTAACACCACCCCTCTAACACCATCTTCTAACACCACCTTCTAACACCACCCCTCTAACACCACCCCTCTAACACCACCCTCTCACACCACCTTCTAACACCACCCCTCTAACACCACCCCTCTAACACCACCCTCTAACAGTGGCTGAAAGTCTCTTGTACATTCAGTTTGTTCTTCATTTCATGCACCTTGTTCTTTATCTGTGGAGCAGAATGAAGCAACAACATTCCTCTGTTCTTTATCTGTGGAGCAGAATAAAGCAACATGATTCCTCTGTTCTTTATCTGTGGAGCAGAATGAAGCAACATGATTCCTCTGTTCTTTATCTGTGGAGCAGAATGAAGCAACAACATTCCTCTGTTCTTTATCTGTGGAGCAGAATGAAGCAACAACATTCCTCTGTTCTTTATCTGTGGAGCAGAATGAAGCAACAACATTCCTCTGTTCTTTATCTGTGGAGCAGAATGAAGCAACACCATTCCTCTGTTCTTTATCTGTGGAGCAGAATGAAGCAACAACATTCCTCTGTTCTTTATCTGTGGAGCAGAATGAAGCAACACCATTCCTCTGTTCTTTATCTGTGGAGCAGAATGAAGCAACACCATTCCTCTGTTCTTTATCTGTGGAGCAGAATGAAGCAACAACGTAAATGGATGTATTGTCTTACTCTCTGTCCGCAGCGTGAAGGAACTACAGTATACTGTGAACTACAGTATACTAGAGATATACTTAGGCTTGCTGAGCTCACACACTACATCACCCAGTGTGTATGGCCTGCTGAAGCTGGGGCTTGTTTAAAGATTATTCTCCTCTTCTGGATGGTTCTGGTGTTCTGGATGGCTCTATGGTTGTAGTGTTCTGGATGGTTCTAGTGTTCTGGATGCGTCTAGTGTTCTGGGTGGTTCTGGTGTTCTGGATGGTTCTATGATTCTGTGTTCTGATGGATGGTTCTAGTGTTCTGGATGCTTCTAGTGTTCTGGATGGTTCTATGGTTCTAGTGTTCTGGATTCTTCTAGTGTTCTGGATGCTTCTAGTGTTCTGGATGGTTCTATGTTTCTAGTGTTCTGGATGCTTTTAGTGTTCTGGATGGTTCTATGGTTCTAGTGTTCTGGATGGTTCTATGGTTCTGCATGCTTCTAGTGTTCTGGATGCTTCTAGTGTTCCGGATGGTTCTATGGTTCTATTGTTCTGGATGGTTCTGTTGTGGTTCTAGTGTTCTGGATGCTTCTAGTGTTCTGGATGCTTCTAGTGTTCTGAATGGTTCTATGGTTCTAGTGCTCTGGATGATTCTAGTGTTCTGGATGCTTCTAGTGTTCTGGATGGTTCTAGTGTTCTGAATGGTTCTATGGTTCTATTGTTCTGGATGGTTCTAGTGTTCTGGATGCTTCTATGGTTCTAGTGTTCTGGATGCTTCTAGTGTTCTGGATGGTTCTATGGTTCTAGTGTTCTGGATGCTTCTAGTGTTCTGGATGGTTCTAGTGTTCTGGATGCTTTTTGTGTTCTGGATGGTTCTCGTGTTCTGGATGGTTCTATGGTTCTAGTGTTCTGGATGGTTCTAGTGTTCTGGATGCTTCTAGTGTTCTAGATGGTACTAGTGTTCTGGATGGTTCTATGGTTCTAGTGTTCTGGATGGTTCTAGTATTCTGGGTGCTTCTAGTGTTCTAGATGGTACTAGTGTTCTGGATGGTTCTATGGTTCTTGTGTTCTGGATGGTTCTAGTGTTCTGGATGGTGTTAGTGTTCTGGATGGTTCTAGTGTTCTGGATGTTTCTATTGTTCTGGATGATTCTATTGTGCTGGATGGTTCTAGTGTTCTGGATGGTTATAGTGTTCTTGAAGGTTCTATGGTTCTAGTGTTCTGGATGGTTCTAGTGTTCCGGATGGTTATAGTGTTCTGGATGATTCTATGGTTGTAGTGTTCTGGATGATTCTATGGTTGTAGTGGTCTGGATGGTTCTAGTGGTCTGGATGGTTCTAGTGTTCTGGATGGTTCTATGGTTCTAGTGTTCTGGATGGTTCTAGTATTCTGGATGCTTCTAGTGTTCTAGATGGTACTAGTGTTCTGGATTGTTCTATGGTTCTTGTGTTCTGGATGGTTCTAGTGTTCTGGATGGTGTTAGTGTTCTGGATGGTTCTATGGTTCTAGTGTTCTGGATGGTTCTAGTGTTCCGGATGGTTATAGTGTTCTGGATGATTCTATGGTTGTAGTGTTCTGGATGATTCTATGGTTGTAGTGGTCTGGATGGTTCTAGTGTTCTAGATGGTACTAGTGTTCTGGATGGTTCTAGTGTTCCGGATGGTTCTAGTGTTCTGGATGATTCTATGGTTGTAGTGTTCTGGATGATTCTATGGTTGTAGTGTTCTGGATGATTCTATGGTTGTAGTGTTCTGGATGATTCTATGGTTGTAGTGGTCTGGATGGTTCTAGTGTTCTAGATGGTACTAGTGTTCTGGATGGTTCTAGTGTTCCGGATGGTTTTAGTGTTCTGGATGATTCTATGGTTGTAGTGTTCTGGATGGTTCTATGGTTGTAGTGTTCTGGATGGTTCTATGGTTCTAGTGTTCTGGATGATTCTATGGTTGTAGTGTTCTGGATGGTTCTATGGTTGTAGTGTTCTGGATGGTTCTATGGTTCTAGTGTTCTGGATGATTCTATGGTTCTAGTGTTCTGGATGATTCTATGGTTCTAGTGTTCTGGATGATTCTATGGTTGCAGTGGTCTGGATGGTTCTATGGTTGCAGTGGTCTGGATGGTTCTATGGTTGTAGTGGTCTGGATGATTCTATGGTTGTAGTGTTCTGGATGATTCTATGGTTCTAGTGTTCTGGATGATTCTATGGTTCTAGTGTTCTGGATGATTCTATGGTTCTAGTGTTCTGGATGATTCTATGGTTGCAGTGGTCTGGATGGTTCTATGGTTGCAGTGGTCTGGATGGTTCTATGGTTGTAGTGGTCTGGATGATTCTATGGTTGTAGTGGTCTGGATGATTCTATGGTTGTAGTGGTCTGGATGATTCTATGGTTGTAGTGGTCTGGATGGTTCTATGGTTGTAGTGGTCTGGATGATTCTATGGTTGTAGTGGTCTGGATGATTCTATGGTTGTAGTGGTCTGGATGATTCTATGGTTGTAGTGGTCTGGATGGTTCTATGGTTGTAGTGGTCTGGATGATTCTATGGTTGTAGTGGTCTGGATGGTTCTATGGTTGTAGTGGTCTGGATGATTCTATGGTTGTAGTGGTCTGGATGGGTCTATGGTTGTAGTGGTCTGGATGATTCTATGGTTGTAGTGGTCTGGATGATTCTATGGTTGTAGTGGTCTGGATGATTCTATGGTTGTAGTGGTCTGGATGATTCTATGGTTGTAGTGGTCTGGATGATTCTATGGTTGTAGTGGTCTGGATGATTCTATGGTTCTAGTGTTCTGGATGATTCTATGGTTGTAGTGGTCTGGATGATTCTATGGTTCTAGTGTTCTGGATGATTCTATGGTTGTAGTGGTCTGGATGATTCTATGGTTCTAGTGTTCTGGATGATTCTATGGTTCTAGTGTTCTGGATGATTCTATGGTTGTAGTGGTCTGGATGATTCTATGGTTCTAGTGTTCTGGATGATTCTATGGTTCTAGTGTTCTGGATGATTCTATGGTTCTAGTGGTCTGGATGATTCTATGGTTGTAGTGGTCTGGATGATTCTATGGTTCTAGTGTTCTGGATGATTCTATGGTTCTAGTGTTCTGGATGATTCTATGGTTGTAGTGGTCTGGATGATTCTATGGTTGTAGTGGCCTGGATGATTCTATGGTTGTAGTGGTCTGGATGATTCTATGGTTGTAGTGGTCTGGATGATTCTATGGTTCTAGTGTTCTGGATGATTCTATGGTTGTAGTGGTCTGGATGATTCTATGGTTCTAGTGTTCTGGATGATTCTATGGTTGTAGTGGTCTGGATGATTCTATGGTTCTAGTGTTCTGGATGATTCTATGGTTCTAGTGTTCTGGATGATTCTATGGTTGTAGTGGTCTGGATGATTCTATGGTTCTAGTGTTCTGGATGATTCTATGGTTGTAGTGGTCTGGATGATTCTATGGTTGTAGTGTTCTGGATGGTTCTATGGTTGTAGTGTTCTGGATGATTCTATGGTTCTAGTGTTCTGGATGATTCTATGGTTCTAGTGTTCTGGATGATTCTATGGTTCTAGTGTTCTGGATGATTCTATGGTTGCAGTGGTCTGGATGGTTCTATGGTTGCAGTGGTCTGGATGGTTTTATGGTTGTAGTGGTCTGGATGATTCTATGGTTGTAGTGGTCTGGATGATTCTATGGTTGTAGTGGTCTGGATGATTCTATGGTTGTAGTGGTCTGGATGGTTCTATGGTTGTAGTGGTCTGGGTGATTCTATGGTTGTAGTGGTCTGGATGATTCTATGGTTGTAGTGGTCTGGATAATTCTATGGTTGTAGTGGTCTGGATGGTTCTATGGTTGTAGTGGTCTGGATGATTCTATGGTTGTAGTGGTCTGGATGGTTCTATGGTTGTAGAGATCTGGATGATTCTATGGTTGTAGTGGTCTGGTTGGTTCTATGTTTGTAGTGGTCTGGATTATTCTATGGTTGTAGTGGTCTGGATGATTCTATGGTTGTAGTTGTCTGGATGATTCTATGGTTGTAGTGGTCTGGATGATTCTATGGTTGTAGTGGTCTGGATGATTCTATGGTTGTAGTGGTCTGGATGATTCTATGGTTCTAGTGTTCTGGATGATTCTATGGTTGTAGTGGTCTGGATGATTCTATGGTTCTAGTGTTCTGGATGATTCTATGGTTGTAGTGTTCTGGATGATTCTATGGTTCTAGTGTTCTGGATGATTCTATGGTTCTAGTGTTCTGGATGATTCTATGGTTGTAGTGGTCTGGATGATTCTATGGTTCTAGTGTTCTGGATGATTATATGGTTCTAGTGTTCTGGATGATTCTATGGTTGTAGTGGTCTGGATGATTCTATGGTTGTAGTGGTCTGGATGATTCTATGGTTCTAGTGTTCTGGATGGTTCTAGTGTTCTGGATGCTTCTAGTGTTCTAGATGGTACTAGTGTTCTGGATGGTTCTATGGTTCTAGTGTTCTGGATGGTTCTAGTATTCTGGGTGCTTCTAGTGTTCTAGATGTTACTAGTGTTCTGGATGGTTCTATGGTTCTTGTGTTCTGGATGGTTCTAGTGTTCTGGATGGTGTTAGTGTTCTGGATGGTTCTAGTGTTCTGGATGTTTCTATTGTTCTGGATGATTCTATTGTGCTGGATGGTTCTAGTGTTCTGGATGGTTATAGTGTTCTTGAAGGTTCTATGGTTCTAGTGTTCTGGATGGTTCTAGTGTTCCGGATGGTTATAGTGTTCTGGATGATTCTATGGTTGTAGTGTTCTGGATGATTCTATGGTTGTAGTGGTCTGGATGGTTCTAGTGTTCTAGATGGTACTAGTGTTCTGGATGGTTCTATGGTTCTAGTGTTCTGGATGGTTCTAGTATTCTGGATGCTTCTAGTGTTCTAGATGGTACTAGTGTTCTGGATTGTTCTATGGTTCTTGTGTTCTGGATGGTTCTAGTGTTCTGGATGGTGTTAGTGTTCTGGATGGTTCTATGGTTCTAGTGTTCTGGATGGTTCTAGTGTTCCGGATGGTTATAGTGTTCTGGATGATTCTATGGTTGTAGTGTTCTGGATGATTCTATGGTTGTAGTGGTCTGGATGGTTCTAGTGTTCTAGATGGTACTAGTGTTCTGGATGGTTCTAGTGTTCCGGATGGTTCTAGTGTTCTGGATGATTCTATGGTTGTAGTGTTCTGGATGATTCTATGGTTGTAGTGTTCTGGATGATTCTATGGTTGTAGTGTTCTGGATGATTCTATGGTTGTAGTGGTCTGGATGGTTCTAGTGTTCTAGATGGTACTAGTGTTCTGGATGGTTCTAGTGTTCCGGATGGTTTTAGTGTTCTGGATGATTCTATGGTTGTAGTGTTCTGGATGGTTCTATGGTTGTAGTGTTCTGGATGGTTCTATGGTTCTAGTGTTCTGGATGATTCTATGGTTGTAGTGTTCTGGATGGTTCTATGGTTGTAGTGTTCTGGATGGTTCTATGGTTCTAGTGTTCTGGATGATTCTATGGTTCTAGTGTTCTGGATGATTCTATGGTTGCAGTGGTCTGGATGGTTCTATGGTTGCAGTGGTCTGGATGGTTCTATGGTTGTAGTGGTCTGGATGATTCTATGGTTGTAGTGTTCTGGATGATTCTATGGTTCTAGTGTTCTGGATGATTCTATGGTTCTAGTGTTCTGGATGATTCTATGGTTCTAGTGTTCTGGATGATTCTATGGTTGCAGTGGTCTGGATGGTTCTATGGTTGCAGTGGTCTGGATGATTCTATGGTTGTAGTGGTCTGGATGATTCTATGGTTGTAGTGGTCTGGATGATTCTATGGTTGTAGTGGCCTGGATGATTCTATGGTTGTAGTGGTCTGGATGGTTCTATGGTTGTAGTGGTCTGGATGATTCTATGGTTGTAGTGGTCTGGATGATTCTATGGTTGTAGTGGTCTGGATGATTCTATGGTTGTAGTGGTCTGGATGGTTCTATGGTTGTAGTGGTCTGGATGATTCTATGGTTGTAGTGGTCTGGATGGTTCTATGGTTGTAGTGGTCTGGATGATTCTATGGTTGTAGTGGTCTGGATGGTTCTATGGTTGTAGTGGTCTGGATGATTCTATGGTTGTAGTGGTCTGGATGATTCTATGGTTGTAGTGGTCTGGATGATTCTATGGTTCTAGTGTTCTGGATGATTCTATGGTTGTAGTGGTCTGGATGATTCTATGGTTGTAGTGGTCTGTATGATTCTATGGTTCTAGTGTTCTGGATGATTCTATGGTTGCAGTGGTCTGGATGGTTCTATGGTTGCAGTGGTCTGGATGGTTCTATGGTTGTAGTGGTCTGGATGATTCTATGGTTGTAGTGGTCTGGATGATTCTATGGTTGTAGTGGTCTGGATGATTCTATGGTTGTAGTGGTCTGGATGGTTCTATGGTTGTAGTGGTCTGGGTGATTCTATGGTTGTAGTGGTCTGGATGATTCTATGGTTGTAGTGGTCTGGATGATTCTATGGTTGTAGTGGTCTGGATGGTTCTATGGTTGTAGTGGTCTGGATGATTCTATGGTTGTAGTGGTCTGGATGGTTCTATGGTTGTAGAGATCTGGATGATTCTATGGTTGTAGTGGTCTGGTTGGTTCTATGGTTGTAGTGGTCTGGATGATTCTATGGTTGTAGTGGTCTGGATGATTCTATGGTTGTAGTTGTCTGGATGATTCTATGGTTGTAGTGGTCTGGATGATTCTATGGTTGTAGTGGTCTGGATGATTCTATGGTTGTAGTGGTCTGGATGATTCTATGGTTCTAGTGTTCTGGATGATTCTATGGTTGTAGTGGTCTGGATGATTCTATGGTTCTAGTGTTCTGGATGATTCTATGGTTGTAGTGGTCTGGATGATTCTATGGTTCTAGTGTTCTGGATGATTCTATGGTTCTAGTGTTCTGGATGATTCTATGGTTGTAGTGGTCTGGATGATTCTATGGTTCTAGTGTTCTGGATGATTATATGGTTCTAGTGTTCTGGATGATTCTATGGTTGTAGTGGTCTGGATGATTCTATGGTTGTAGTGGTCTGGATGATTCTATGGTTCTAGTGTTCTGGATGGTTCTAGTGTTCTGGATGCTTCTAGTGTTCTAGATGGTACTAGTGTTCTGGATGGTTCTATGGTTCTAGTGTTCTGGATGGTTCTAGTATTCTGGGTGCTTCTAGTGTTCTAGATGTTACTAGTGTTCTGGATGGTTCTATGGTTCTTGTGTTCTGGATGGTTCTAGTGTTCTGGATGGTGTTAGTGTTCTGGATGGTTCTAGTGTTCTGGATGTTTCTATTGTTCTGGATGATTCTATTGTGCTGGATGGTTCTAGTGTTCTGGATGGTTATAGTGTTCTTGAAGGTTCTATGGTTCTAGTGTTCTGGATGGTTCTAGTGTTCCGGATGGTTATAGTGTTCTGGATGATTCTATGGTTGTAGTGTTCTGGATGATTCTATGGTTGTAGTGGTCTGGATGGTTCTAGTGTTCTAGATGGTACTAGTGTTCTGGATGGTTCTATGGTTCTAGTGTTCTAGATGGTTCTAGTATTCTGGATGCTTCTAGTGTTCTAGATGGTACTAGTGTTCTGGATTGTTCTATGGTTCTTGTGTTCTGGATGGTTCTAGTGTTCTGGATGGTGTTAGTGTTCTGGATGGTTCTATGGTTCTAGTGTTCTGGATGGTTCTAGTGTTCCGGATGGTTATAGTGTTCTGGATGATTCTATGGTTGTAGTGTTCTGGATGATTCTATGGTTGTAGTGGTCTGGATGGTTCTAGTGTTCTAGATGGTACTAGTGTTCTGGATGGTTCTAGTGTTCCGGATGGTTCTAGTGTTCTGGATGATTCTATGGTTGTAGTGTTCTGGATGATTCTATGGTTGTAGTGTTCTGGATGATTCTATGGTTGTAGTGTTCTGGTTGATTCTATGGTTGTAGTGGTCTGGATGGTTCTAGTGTTCTAGATGGTACTAGTGTTCTGGATGGTTCTAGTGTTCCGGATGGTTTTAGTGTTCTGGATGATTCTATGGTTGTAGTGTTCTGGATGGTTCTATGGTTGTAGTGTTCTGGATGGTTCTATGGTTCTAGTGTTCTGGATGATTCTATGGTTGCAGTGGTCTGGATGGTTCTATGGTTGCAGTGGTCTGGATGGTTCTATGGTTGTAGTGGTCTGGATGATTCTATGGTTGTAGTGGTCTGGATGATTCTATGGTTGTAGTGGTCTGGATGATTCTATGGTTGTAGTGGTCTGGATGGTTCTATGGTTGTAGTGGTCTGGATGATTCTATGGTTGTAGTGGTCTGGATGATTCTATGGTTGTAGTGGTCTGGATGATTCTATGGTTGTAGTGGTCTGGATGGTTCTATGGTTGTAGTGGTCTGGATGATTCTATGGTTGTAGTGGTCTGGATGGTTCTATGGTTGTAGTGGTCTGGATGATTCTATGGTTGTAGTGGTCTGGATGGGTCTATGGTTGTAGTGGTCTGGATGATTCTATGGTTGTAGTGGTCTGGATGATTCTATGGTTGTAGTGGTCTGGATGATTCTATGGTTGTAGTGGTCTGGATGATTCTATGGTTGTAGTGGTCTGGATGATTCTATGGTTGTAGTGGTCTGGATGATTCTATGGTTCTAGTGTTCTGGATGATTCTATGGTTGCAGTGGTCTGGATGGTTCTATGGTTGCAGTGGTCTGGATGGTCTTATGGTTGTAGTGGTCTGGATGATTCTATGGTTGTAGTGGTCTGGATGATTCTATGGTTGTAGTGGTCTGGATGATTCTATGGTTGTAGTGGTCTGGATGGTTCTATGGTTGTAGTGGTCTGGGTGATTCTATGGTTGTAGTGGTCTGGATGATTCTATGGTTGTAGTGGTCTGGATGATTCTATGGTTGTAGTGGTCTGGATGGTTCTATGGTTGTAGTGGTCTGGATGATTCTATGGTTGTAGTGGTCTGGATGGTTCTATGGTTGTAGTGGTCTGGATGATTCTATGGTTGTAGTGGTCTGGTTGGTTCTATGGTTGTAGTGGTCTGGATGATTCTATGGTTGTAGTGGTCTGGATGATTCTATGGTTGTAGTTGTCTGGATGATTCTATGGTTGTAGTGGTCTGGATGATTCTATGGTTGTAGTGGTCTGGATGATTCTATGGTTGTAGTGGTCTGGATGATTCTATGGTTCTAGTGTTCTGGATGATTCTATGGTTGTAGTGGTCTGGATGATTCTATGGTTCTAGTGTTCTGGATGATTCTATGGTTGTAGTGGTCTGGATGATTCTATGGTTCTAGTGTTCTGGATGATTCTATGGTTCTAGTGTTCTGGATGATTCTATGGTTGTAGTGGTCTGGATGATTCTATGGTTCTAGTGTTCTGGATGATTATATGGTTCTAGTGTTCTGGATGATTCTATGGTTGTAGTGGTCTGGATGATTCTATGGTTGTAGTGGTCTGGATGATTCTATGGTTCTAGTGTTCTGGATGGTTCTAGTGTTCTGGATGCTTCTAGTGTTCTAGATGGTACTAGTGTTCTGGATGGTTCTATGGTTCTAGTGTTCTGGATGGTTCTAGTATTCTGGGTGCTTCTAGTGTTCTAGATGGTACTAGTGTTCTGGATGGTTCTATGGTTCTTGTGTTCTGGATGGTGTTAGTGTTCTGGATGGTTCTAGTGTTCTGGATGTTTCTATTGTTCTGGATGATTCTATTGTGCTGGATGGTTCTAGTGTTCTGGATGGTTCTAGTATTCTGGATGCTTCTAGTGTTCTAGATGGTACTAGTGTTCTGGATTGTTCTATGGTTCTTGTGTTCTGGATGGTTCTAGTGTTCTGGATGGTGTTAGTGTTCTGGATGGTTCTATGGTTCTAGTGTTCTGGATGGTTCTAGTGTTCCGGATGGTTATAGTGTTCTGGATGATTCTATGGTTGTAGTGTTCTGGATGATTCTATGGTTGTAGTGGTCTGGATGGTTCTAGTGTTCTAGATGGTACTAGTGTTCTGGATGGTTCTAGTGTTCCGGATGGTTCTAGTGTTCTGGATGATTCTATGGTTGTAGTGTTCTGGATGATTCTATGGTTGTAGTGTTCTGGATGATTCTATGGTTGTAGTGTTCTGGATGATTCTATGGTTGTAGTGGTCTGGATGGTTCTAGTGTTCTAGATGGTACTAGTGTTCTGGATGGTTCTAGTGTTCCGGATGGTTTTAGTGTTCTGGATGATTCTATGGTTGTAGTGTTCTGGATGGTTCTATGGTTGTAGTGTTCTGGATGGTTCTATGGTTCTAGTGTTCTGGATGATTCTATGGTTGTAGTGTTCTGGATGGTTCTATGGTTGTAGTGTTCTGGATGGTTCTATGGTTCTAGTGTTCTGGATGATTCTATGGTTCTAGTGTTCTGGATGATTCTATGGTTCTAGTGTTCTGGATGATTCTATGGTTGCAGTGGTCTGGATGGTTCTATGGTTGCAGTGGTCTGGATGGTTCTATGGTTGTAGTGGTCTGGATGATTCTATGGTTGTAGTGTTCTGGATGATTCTATGGTTCTAGTGTTCTGGATGATTCTATGGTTCTAGTGTTCTGGATGATTCTATGGTTCTAGTGTTCTGGATGATTCTATGGTTGCAGTGGTCTGGATGGTTCTATGGTTGCAGTGGTCTGGATGGTTCTATGGTTGTAGTGGTCTGGATGATTCTATGGTTGTAGTGGTCTGGATGATTCTATGGTTGTAGTGGTCTGGATGATTCTATGGTTGTAGTGGTCTGGATGGTTCTATGGTTGTAGTGGTCTGGATGATTCTATGGTTGTAGTGGTCTGGATGATTCTATGTTTCTAGTGTTCTGGATGATTCTATGGTTGTAGTGGTCTGGATGATTCTATGGTTCTAGTGTTCTGGATGATTCTATGGTTGTAGTGGTCTGGATGATTCTATGGTTCTAGTGTTCTGGATGATTCTATGGTTCTAGTGTTCTGGATGATTCTATGGTTGTAGTGGTCTGGATGATTCTATGGTTCTAGTGTTCTGGATGATTATATGGTTCTAGTGTTCTGGATGATTCTATGGTTGTAGTGGTCTGGATGATTCTATGGTTGTAGTGGTCTGGATGATTCTATGGTTCTAGTGTTCTGGATGGTTCTAGTGTTCTGGATGCTTCTAGTGTTCTAGATGGTACTAGTGTTCTGGATGGTTCTATGGTTCTAGTGTTCTGGATGGTTCTAGTATTCTGGGTGCTTCTAGTGTTCTAGATGGTACTAGTGTTCTGGATGGTTCTATGGTTCTTGTGTTCTGGATGGTGTTAGTGTTCTGGATGGTTCTAGTGTTCTGGATGTTTCTATTGTTCTGGATGATTCTATTGTGCTGGATGGTTCTAGTGTTCTGGATGGTTCTAGTATTCTGGATGCTTCTAGTGTTCTAGATGGTACTAGTGTTCTGGATTGTTCTATGGTTCTTGTGTTCTGGATGGTTCTAGTGTTCTGGATGGTGTTAGTGTTCTGGATGGTTCTATGGTTCTAGTGTTCTGGATGGTTCTAGTGTTCCGGATGGTTATAGTGTTCTGGATGATTCTATGGTTGTAGTGTTCTGGATGATTCTATGGTTGTAGTGGTCTGGATGGTTCTAGTGTTCTAGATGGTACTAGTGTTCTGGATGGTTCTAGTGTTCCGGATGGTTCTAGTGTTCTGGATGATTCTATGGTTGTAGTGTTCTGGATGATTCTATGGTTGTAGTGTTCTGGATGATTCTATGGTTGTAGTGTTCTGGATGATTCTATGGTTGTAGTGGTCTGGATGGTTCTAGTGTTCTAGATGGTACTAGTGTTCTGGATGGTTCTAGTGTTCCGGATGGTTTTAGTGTTCTGGATGATTCTATGGTTGTAGTGTTCTGGATGGTTCTATGGTTGTAGTGTTCTGGATGGTTCTATGGTTCTAGTGTTCTGGATGATTCTATGGTTGTAGTGTTCTGGATGGTTCTATGGTTGTAGTGTTCTGGATGGTTCTATGGTTCTAGTGTTCTGGATGATTCTATGGTTCTAGTGTTCTGGATGATTCTATGGTTCTAGTGTTCTGGATGATTCTATGGTTGCAGTGGTCTGGATGGTTCTATGGTTGCAGTGGTCTGGATGGTTCTATGGTTGTAGTGGTCTGGATGATTCTATGGTTGTAGTGTTCTGGATGATTCTATGGTTCTAGTGTTGTGGATGATTCTATGGTTCTAGTGTTCTGGATGATTCTATGGTTCTAGTGTTCTGGATGATTCTATGGTTGCAGTGGTCTGGATGGTTCTATGGTTGCAGTGGTCTGGATGGTTCTATGGTTGTAGTGGTCTGGATGATTCTATGGTTGTAGTGGTCTGGATGATTCTATGGTTGTAGTGGTCTGGATGATTCTATGGTTGTAGTGGTCTGGATGGTTCTATGGTTGTAGTGGTCTGGATGATTCTATGGTTGTAGTGGTCTGGATGATTCTATGGTTCTAGTGTTCTGGATGATTCTATGGTTGTAGTGGTCTGGATGATTCTATGGTTCTAGTGTTCTGGATGATTCTATGGTTGTAGTGGTCTGGATGATTCTATGGTTCTAGTGTTCTGGATGATTCTATGGTTCTAGTGTTCTGGATGATTCTATGGTTGTAGTGGTCTGGATGATTCTATGGTTCTAGTGTTCTGGATGATTCTATGGTTCTAGTGTTCTGGATGATTCTATGGTTGTAGTGGTCTGGATGATTCTATGGTTGTAGTGGTCTGGATGATTCTATGGTTCTAGTGTTCTGGATGATTCTATGGTTCTAGTGTTCTGGATGATTCTATGGTTGTAGTGGTCTGGATGATTCTATGGTTGTAGTGGTCTGGATGATTCTATGGTTCTAGTGTTCTGGATGATTCTATGGTTGTAGTGGTCTGGATGATTCTATGGTTGTAGTGGTCTGGTTGATTCTATGGTTCTAGTGGTCTGGATGATTCTATGGTTCTAGTGTTCTGGATGATTCTATGGTTGTAGTGGTCTGGATGATTCTATGGTTCTAGTGTTCTGGATGATTCTATGGTTCTAGTGTTCTGGATGATTCTATGGTTGTAGTGGTCTGGATGATTCTATGGTTGTAGTGGTCTGGATGATTCTATGGTTCTAGTGTTCTGAATGATTCTATGGTTCTAGTGTTCTGGATGATTCTATGGTTGTAGTGGTCTGGATGATTCTATGGTTGTAGTGGTCTGGATGATTCTATGGTTGTAGTGGTCTGGATGATTCTATGGTTCTAGTGTTCTGGATGATTCTATGGTTGTAGTGGTCTGGATGATTCTATGGTTGTAGTGGTCTGGATGATTCTATGGTTGTAGTGGTCTGGATGATTCTATGGTTCTAGTGTTCTGGATGATTCTATGGTTGTAGTGGTCTGGATGATTCTATGGTTCTAGTGTTCTGGATGGTTCTATGGTTGTAGTGGTCTGGATGATTCTATGGTTCTAGTGTTCTGGATGATTCTATGGTTGTAGTGGTCTGGATGATTCTATGGTTGTAGTGGTCTGGATGATTATATGGTTGTAGTGGTCTGGATGATTCTATGATTCTAGTGTTCTGGATGATTCTATGGTTGTAGTGGTCTGGATGATTCTATGGTTGTAGTGGTCTGGATGATTCTATGGTTGTAGTGGTCTGGATGATTCTATGGTTCTAGTGTTCTGGATGATTCTATGGTTGTAGTTGTCTGGATGATTCTATGGTTGTAGTGGTCTGGATGATTCTATGGT
>NC_088220.1:82755461-82757961 GCF_036934945.1 Oncorhynchus masou masou | reverse complement strand
GTTGATGTATAATCTGATAGATGGTGGGGTGTAATGTTAATGTATAATCTGATAGATGGTGGGTGTAATGTTAATGTATAATCTGATAGATGGTGGGGTGTAATGTTATTGTATAATCTGATAGATGGTGGGTGTAATGTTGATGTATAATCTGATAGATGGTGGGGTGTAATGTTGATGTATAATCTGATAGATGGTGGGGTGTAATCTTGATGTATAATCTGATAGATGGTGGGGTGTAATGTTAATGTATAATCTGATAGATGGTGGGTGTAATGTTGATGTATAATCTGATAGATGGTGGGGTGTAATGTTGGGGTGTAATGTTGATGTATAATCTGATAGATGGTGGGTGTAATGTTGATGTATAATCTGATAGATGGTGGGTGTAATGTTATTGTATAATCTGATAGATGGTGGGGTGTAATGTTAATGTATAATCTGATAGATGGTGGGGTGTAATGTTATTGTATAATCTGATAGATGGTGGGGTGTAATGTTGATGTATAATCTGATAGATGGTGGGGTGTAATGTTGATGTATAATCTGATAGATGGTGGGGTGTAATGTTAATGTATAATCTGATAGATGGTGGGTGTAATGTTAATGTATAATCTGATAGATGGTGGGGTGTAATGTTGATGCATAATCTGATAGATGGTGGGGTGTAATGTTAATGTATAATCTGATAGATGGTGGGTGTAATGTTAATGTATAATCTGATAGATGGTGGGGTGTAATGTTGATGTATAATCTGATAGAGGGTGGGGTGTAATGTTAATGTATAATCTGATAGATGGTGGGTGTAATGTTAATGTATAATCTGATAGATGGTGGGGTGTAATGTTGATGTATAATCTGATAGATGGTGGGGTGTAATGTTGATGTATAATCTGATAGATGGTGGGGTGTAATGTTAATGTATAATCTGATAGATGGTGGGTGTAATGTTGATGTATAATCTGATAGATGGTGGGGTGTAATGTTAATGTATAATCTGATAGATGGTGGGTGTAATGTTGATGTATAATCTGATAGATGGTGGGGTGTAATGTTGATGTATAATCTGATAGATGGTGGGGTGTAATGTTGATGTATAATCGGATAGATGGTGGGGAGTAATGTTAATGTATAATCTGATAGATGGTGGGTGTAATGTTAATGTATAATCTGATAGATGGTGGGGTGTAATGTTAATGTATAATCTGATAGATGGTGGGGTGTAATGCTATTGTATAATCTGATAGATGGTGGGGTGTAATGTTAATGTATAATCTGATAGATGGTGGGTGTAATGTTAATGCATAATCTGATAGATGGTGGGGTGTAATGTTAATGTATAATCTGATAGATGGTGGGTGTAATGTTAATGTATAATCTGATAGATGGTGGGGTGTAATGTTGATGCATAATCTGATAGATGGTGGGGTGTAATGTTAATGTATAATCTGATAGATGGTGGGTGTAATGTTAATGTATAATCTGATAGATGGTGGGGTGTAATGTTAATGTATAATCTGATAGATGGTGGGTGTAATGTTGATGTATAATCGGATAGATGGTGGGGTGTAATGTTAATGTATAATCTGATAGATGGTGGGTGTAATGTTGATGTATAATCTGATAGATGGTGGGGTGTAATGTTGATGTATAATCTGATAGATGGTGGGGTGTAATGTTGATGTATAATCGGATAGATGGTGGGGAGTAATGTTAATGTATAATCTGATAGATGGTGGGTGTAATGTTGATGTATAATCTGATAGATGGTGGGGTGTAATGTTAATGTATAATCTGATAGATGGTGGGTGTAATGTTGATGTATAATCTGATAGATGGTGGGTGTAATGTTGATGTATAATCTGATAGATGGTGGGTGTAATGTTATTGTATAATCTGATAGATGGTGGGGTGTAATGTTAATGTATAATCTGATAGATGGTGGGGTGTAATGTTATTGTATAATCTGATAGATGGTGGGGTGTAATGTTAATGTATAATCTGATAGATGGTGGGGTGTAATGTTGATGTATAATCTGATAGATGGTGGGGTGTAATGTTAAAAAATAATCTGATAGATGGTGGGTGTAATGTTAATGTATAATCTGATAGATGGTGGGGTGTAATGTTGATGCATAATCTGATAGATGGTGGGGTGTAATGTTAATGTATAATCTGATAGATGGTGGGTGTAATGTTAATGTATAATCTGATAGATGGTGGAGTGTAATGTTGATGTATAATCTGATAGATGGTGGGGTGTAATGTTAATGTATAATCTGATAGATGGTGGGTGTAATGTTAATGTATAATCTGATAGATGGTGGGTGTAATGTTAATGTATAATCTGATAGATGGTGGGGTGTAATGTTGATGTATAATCTGATAGATGGTGGGGTGTAATGTTGATGTATAATCTGATAGATGGTGGGGTGTAATGTTAATGTATAATCTGATAGATGGTGGGGTGTAATGTTGATGTATAATCTGATAGATGGTG
>NC_088220.1:82737961-82747961 GCF_036934945.1 Oncorhynchus masou masou | reverse complement strand
TCTCTCCGTCTCTATCTCTGCCTGTCTCTGTGGTGTCGCTGTCTCTCTCTGTCTCTATTTCTATCTGTGTCTCTGTAGTGTCTCTGTCTCTATCTCTGTCTCTATATCAATTCAATTCAAGGGCTTTATTGGCATGGGAAACGTGTTAACATTGCCAAAGCAAGTAAGGTAGATAATATATAAAGTGAAATTAACAGTAGACATCACACATACAGAAGTTTCAAAACAATAAAGACAATACAAATGTCATATTATATATATACAGTGTTTTTACAATGTACAAATGGTAAAGGACACAAGATAAAATAAATAAGCATAAATATGGGTTGTATTTACAATGGTGCGTGTTCTTCACTGGTTGCCCTTTTCTCGTGGCAACAGGTCACAAATCTTGCTGCTCTGATGGCACACTGTGGAATTTCACCCAGTAGATATGGGAGTTTTTCAAAATTGGATTTGTTTTCGAAGTCTTTGTGGATCTGTGTAATCTGAGGGAAATATGTCTCTCTAATATGGTCATACATTGGGCAGGAGGTTAGGAAGTGCAGCTCAGTTTCCACCTCATTTTGTGGGCAGTGAGCACATAGCCTGTCTACTCTTGAGAGCCATGTCTGCCTACGGTCAGTCACAGTGGTCAGGTATTCTGCCGCTGTGTACTCTCTGTTTAGGGCCAAATAGCATTCTAGTTTGCTCTGTTTTTTTGTTAATTCTTTCCAATGTGTCAAGTAATTATCTTTTTGTTTTCTCATGATTTGGTTGGGTCTAATTGTGCTGCTGTCCTGGGGCTCTGTAGGGTATGTTTGTGAACAGAGCCCCAGGACCAGCTTGCTTAGGGGACTCTTCTCCACGTTCATCTCTCTGTAGGTGATGGCTTTGTTGTGGAAGGTTTGGGAATCGCTTCCTTTTAGGTGGTTATAGAATTTAACAGCTCTTTTCTGAATTTTGATAATTAGTTGGTATCGGCCTAATTCTGCTCTGCATGCATTTGGTGTACTACGTTGTACACGGAGGATATTTTTGCAGAATTCTGTGTGCAGAGTCTCAATTTGGTGTTTGTCCCATTTTGTGAAGTCTTGGTTCGTGAGCGGACCCCAGACCTCACAACCATAAAGGGCAATGGGCTCTATGACTGATTCAAGTATTTTTAGCCAGATCCTAATTGGTATGTTGAAATTTATGTTCCTTTTGATGGCATAGAAGGCCCTTCTTGCCTTGTCTCTCAGATTGTTCACAGCTTTGTGGAAGTTACCTGTGGCGCTGATGATTAGGCCAAGGTATGTATAGTTTTTTGTGTGCTCTAGGGCAACAGTGTATAGATGGAATTTGTATTTGTGGTCCTGGTGACTGGACCTTTTTTGGAACACCATTATTTTGGTCTTACTGAGATTTACTGTTAGGGCCCAGGTCTGACAGAATCTGTGCAGAAGATCTAGGTGCTGCTGTAGGCCCTCCTTGGTTGGTGACAGAAGCACCAGATCATCAGCAAACAGTAGACATTTGACTTCAGATTCTAGTAGGGTGAGGCCAGGTGCTGCAGACTTTTCTAGTGCCCGTGCCAATTCGTTGATATATATGTTGAAGAGGGTGGGGCTTAAGCTGCATCCCTGTCTCACCTCACCACCCTGTGTGAATAAATGTGTGTGTTTTTTGCCAATTTTAACCTCACACTTGTTGTTTGTGTACATGGATTTTATAATGTTGTATGTTTTACCCCCAACACCACTTTCCATCAGTTTGTATAGCAGACCCTCATGCCAAATTGAGTCGAAGGCTTTTTTGAAATCAACAAAGCATGAGAAGACTTTGCCTTTGTTTTGGTTTGTTTGGTTGTCAATTAGGGTGTGCAGGGTGAATACATGGTCTGTTGTACGGTAATTTGGTAAAAAGCCAATTTGACATTTGCTCAGTACATTGTTTTCATTGAGGAAATGTACGAGTCTGCTGTTAATGATAATGCAGAGGATTTTCCCAAGGTTACTGTTGACGCATATTCCACGGTAGTTGTTGGGGTCAAATTTGCCTCCACTTTTGTGGATTGGGGTGATCAGTCCTTGGTTCCAAATATTGGGGAAGAGGCCAGAGCTAAGGATGATGTTAAAGAGTTTTAGTATAGCCAATTGGAATTTGTTGTCTGTATATTTGATCATTTCATAAATCTGTCTCTGTCTCTACCTCTGTGTCTATCTCTATCTCTGTCTCTGTGTCTATCGATTAAATTCAATTCAATTCAAGGGTCTTTATTGGCATGGGAAACATGTTAACATTGCCAAAGCAAGTGAGGTAGATAATATACAAAAGTGAAATAAACAATGAAAATTAACAGTAAACATTACACATACAGAAGTTTCAAAACAATAAAGACATTACAAATGTCATATGATCTATATCTCTATCTTTCTCTGTCTCTGTGTCTATCTCTATCTCTATCTTCCTCTCTATCTCTGTCCCTGTTTCTATCTCTGTCTCTGTCTATATCTCTGTCTCTGTGTCTGTCTCTGTCTCTGTCTATATCTCTGTCTCTGTCTCTGTCTCTGTCTATATCTCTGTCTCTGTGTCTGTCTCTGTTTGACCTACTGGGCTGTTTTTCTGTCTGTGTGGGTTGTTTCCCTTTTTACATATGTTTTTCTCTGTGGTGTCTCTGTCTGTCTTTTTTAAGCTGTGTTTGAATACTCATACTGGGGAGGCAGGGTAGCCTAGTGGTTAGAGCATTGGACGAGTAACCGAAAGGTTGCAAGTTCATATCCTCGAGCTGACAAAGTACAAATCTGTCATTCTGCCCCTGAACAGGCAGTTAACCCACTGTTCCTAGGATGTCATTGAAAATAAGAATTTGATCTTAACTGACTTGCCTCGTTAAATAAAAATACTAACTGTATTATTTGTGACATAAATTGAGTATGTACAATGCTTGTTGGTCGTAGTATGGTTGTAGTATGGGTATAGTTAGTCCTGGACTTTGTACTACATTCGCCAAAATATGAAGTATACAAGCAGTGGACTCTTTTCCGTGGTTTTCAGAAAATGGGCGTGGCTTCACAACGTTTTCAGACTTCATGAAAATGGGCGTGGCTTCACAACTTTTTCAGATTTCATGAAAATGGGCGTGGCTTCACAACATTTTCAGATTTCATGAAAATGGGCGTGGCTTCACATCAATTTCATGAAAATGGGCGTGGCTTCACAACGATTTCATGAAAGTGGGCGTGGCTTCACAACTTTTCCAGATTTCATGAAAATGGGCATGGCTTCACAACGTTTTCAGATTTCATGAAAATGGGCGTGGCTCCACAACGTTTTCAGACTTCATGAAAATGGGCGTGGCTTCACAACATTTTCAGACTTCATGAAAATGGGCGTGGCTTCACAACGCTTTCAGATTTCATGAAAATGGTCGTGGCTTCACAACGTTTTCAGATTTCATGAAAATGCAGAAAATATGCTGCTGAAGTCCGAAGAGAGAGGATTCAAATTCATTGCTTTAACTAATTGTGACAAATGTTAATAAAATGTTGAGCAAATGTAATAAAGTAATGACTTTTCAAATAAGTTACGTTACGTTGGCTGACAGTTTGTAAGCTGCGGTATCATCACGAACCGCATAGCATATAATTACAGCAGTATGTACTGGTATGTTAGCTAGCTACCTAACGTTAGTTGGCTACTAAGGGTGTGTTCGTAAATTCAATCTGGAGTACCAGAGTGCGTTCAGAGAGCGCTCTGGGCTTTCGTAAATTCAAAGCGTTCTCAGATTGTCCGTTCTAAATTCGGAGCGTCAGAGCGCACACATCGAGTAGGGTTGATTTGAGAGTTCTGACCACAGTCAAGCACCCAAGCTAACTGGCTAACATTGACTAGCTTGCTAGCTACTACCAGATACAAATGAGAGAACACCTCACTCTGACCATTTTACTCTCCCTAGCAGAGCTGGTTAGGCTCTCTTCATGTTATCCAGAGCGTTGGTGACTGCGACTGCATTCTGGAAACAATTTAATGACACTTTTTCTTGCCGACGTTTAGTGACACAGGCCATATTCAACGGGTGTTGAGCGTTCGTAATTTCAAAAATGAGTTATTCTGCACTCTGGCACACTCAGATGAGAGTGCTCTGATATCGGAGTAGATTGTGAGTGAATTTACGAACGCACCCTATTGACTTGGTTATTCCAGTCATTCTTAGCTAAGTGGTACAGTCGTTATGCGTTCTTAATGGACATTGTTAATGAAGTCGTAAGAGGTCTAGCTAGTCGTTTGTTATGCTAACCAAGCTTGCAAGAAGTTGCATAGCAACAGCATCAACATCCGGTAGACAGTCAAAGGGCTACAAGTATGCTCAACTGAAAGGATACCGTTTGTTTACGGTATACTAAAATCAACTAATAGTATATAGTATATACTCATTAAGTATGTCGTATACAGTATGTTAGTATGGGTATTCAAACACAGTTTTAGAGTACTCCTGCTGTGCTTTATTTGTGTGTGTGTGTGCGTGCGTGTGTGTGTGTGTGTGTCTGTGTGTGTCTGTGTGTGTGTGTGTTTGTCTGTGTGTGTGTGTGTGTGTGTGTGTGCGTGCGTGCGTGCGTGTGCGTGCGTGTGTCTGTGTCTGTGTGCGTGCGTGCGTGTGCGTGCGTGTGTCTGTGCGTGCGTGTGCGTGCGTGTGTCTGTGTCTGTGTGCGTGCGTGCGTGCGTGTGTGAGCTTGAGCGTGCCTTTAATCAGCCATCGTACAATGCAGATATTTTTTTATCCATTTGTTGTGTTGAAGCGCTGACCAACAATTTACTTTCACTGTTTGTCTTTGATATCTCTGTCACACACTTCTAAAGAGTCAGAATAACACACTACTAAAGAGTCAGAATAACACACTACTAAAGAGTCAGAATAACACACTACTAAAGAGTCAAAATAACACACTACTAAAGAGTCAGAATAACACACTACTAAAGAGTCAGAATAACACACTACTAAAGAGTCAGAATAACACACTACTAAAGAGTCAGAATAACACACTACTAAAGAGTCAGAATAACACACTACTAAAGAGTCAGAATAACTAACACACTACTAAAGAGTCAGAATAACTAACACACTACTAAAGAGTCAGAATAACACACTACTAAAGAGTCAGAATAACACACTACTAAAGAGTCAGAATAACACACTACTAAAGAGTCAGAATAACACACTACTAAAGAGTCAGAATAACACACTACTAAAGAGTCAGAATAACACACTACTAAAGAGTCAGAATAACACACTACTAAAGAGTCAGAATAACACAATACTAAAGAGTCAGAATAACTAACACACTACTAAAGAGTCAGAATAACACACTACTAAAGAGTCAGAATAACACAATACTAAAGAGTCAGAATAACTAACACACTACTAAAGAGTCAGAATAACTAACACACTACTAAAGAGTCAGAATAACACACTACTAAAGAGTCAGAATAACACACTACTAAAGAGTCAAAATAACACACTACTAAAGAGTCAGAATAACACACTACTAAAGAGTCAAAATAACACAATACTAAAGAGTCAGAATAACTAACACACTACTAAAGAGTCAGAATAACTAACACACTACTAAAGAGTCAGAATAACACACTACTAAAGAGTCAGAATAACACACTGCTAAAGAGTCAGAATAACACACTGCTAAAGAGTCAGAATAACACACTACTAAAGAGTCAGAATAACACACTACTAAAGAGCCAGAATAACTAACACACTACTAAAGAGTCAGAATAACACAATACTAAAGAGTCAGAATAACACGCTACTAAAGAGTCAGAATAACACACTACTAAAGAGTCAGAATAACACACTACTAAAGAGTCAGAATAACACACTACTAAAGAGTCAGAATAACACACTACTAAAGAGTCAGAATAACTAACACACTACTAAAGAGTCAGAATAACTAACACAATACTAAAGAGTCAGAATAACACACTACTAAAGAGTCAGAATAACACACTACTAAAGAGTCAGAATAACACACTACTAAAGAGTCAGAATAACTAACACACTACTAAAGAGTCAGAATAACACAATACTAAAGAGTCAGAATAACACACTACTAAAGAGTCAGAATAACACACTACTAAAGAGTCAGAATAACACACTACTAAAGAGTCAGAATAACACACTACTAAAGAGTCAGAATAACACACTACTAAAGAGTCAGAATAACACACTACTAAAGAATAACACACTACTAAAGTCAGAATAACACACTACTAAAGAGTCAGAATAACACAATACTAAAGAGTCAGAATAACACACTACTAAAGAGTCAGAATAACACACTACTAAAGAGTCAGAATAACACACTACTAAAGAGTCAGAATAACACACTACTAAAGAGTCAGAATAACACACTACTAAAGAGTCAGAATAACACACTACTAAAGTGTCAGAATATCACACTACTAAAGAGTCAGAATAACACACTACTAAAGAGTCAGAATAACACACTACTAAAGAGTCAGAATAACACACTACTAAAGAGTCAGAATAACTAACAGAATAACACTACTAAAGAGTCAGAATAACTAACACACTACTAAAGAGTCAGAATAACACACTACTAAAGAGTCAGAATAACACACTACTAAAGAGTCAGAATAACACACTACTAAAGAGTCAGAATAACACACTACTAAAGAGTCAGAATAACTAACACACTACTAAAGAGTCAGTCAGAATAACTAACACACTACTAAAGAGTCAGAATAACACACTACTAAAGAGTCAGAATAACACACTACTAAAGAGTCAGAATAACACACTACTAAAGAGTCAGAATAACACACTACTAAAGAGTCAGAATAACACACTACTAAAGAGTCAGAATAACACACTACTAAAGAGTCAGAATAACACACTACTAAAGAGTCAGAATAACACAATACTAAAGAGTCAGAATAACACACTACTAAAGAGTCAGAATAACACACTACTAAAGAGTCAGAATAACACACTACTAAAGAGTCAGAATAACACACTACTAAAGAGTCAAAATAACACACTACTAAAGAGTCAGAATAACACACTACTAAAGAGTCAGAATAACACACTACTAAAGAGTCAGAATAACACACTACTAAAGAGTCAGAATAACACACTACTAAAGAGTCAGAATAACTAACACACTACTAAAGAGTCAGAATAACTAACACAATACTAAAGAGTCAGAATAACACAATACTAAAGAGTCAGAATAACACGCTACTAAAGAGTCAGAATAACACACTACTAAAGAGTCAGAATAACACACTACTAAAGAGTCAGAATAACACACTACTAAAGAGTCAGAATAACTAACACACTACTAAAGAGTCAGAATAACTAACACAATACTAAAGAGTCAGAATAACACACTACTAAAGAGTCAGAATAACACACTACTAAAGAGTCAGAATAACACACTACTAAAGAGTCAGAATAACACACTACTAAAGAGTCAGAATAACACAATACTAAAGAGTCAGAATAACACACTACTAAAGAGTCAGAATAACACACTACTAAAGAGTCAGAATAACACACTACTAAAGAGTCAGAATAACACACTACTAAAGAGTCAGAATAACACACTACTAAAGAGTCAGAATAACACACTACTAAAGTGTCAGAATATCACACTACTAAAGAGTCAGAATAACACACTACTAAAGAGTCAGAATAACACACTACTAAAGAGTCAGAATAACACACTACTAAAGAGTCAGAATAACTAACACACTACTAAAGAGTCAGAATAACTAACACACTACTAAAGTCAGTCTAAAGAATAACACACTACTAAAGAGTCAGAATAACACACTACTAAAGAGTCAGAATAACACACTACTAAAGAGTCAGAATAACACACTACTAAAGAGTCAGAATAACTGACACACTACTAAAGAGTCAGAATAACTAACTAAAGAACACTACTAAAGAGTCAGAATAACACTACTAAAGAGTCAGAATAACACACTACTAAAGAGTCAGAATAACACACTACTAAAGAGTCAGAATAACACACTACTAAAGAGTCAGAATAACACACTACTAAAGAGTCAGAATAACACACTACTAAAGAGTCAGAATAACACACTACTAAAGAGTCAGAATAACACACTACTAAAGAGTCAGAATAACACAATACTAAAGAGTCAGAATAACACACTACTAAAGAGTCAGAATAACACACTACTAAAGAGTCAGAATAACACACTACTAAAGAGTCAGAATAACACACTACTAAAGAGTCAAAATAACACACTACTAAAAGAGTCAGAATAACACACTACTAAAGAGTCAGAATAACACACTACTAAAGAGTCAGAATAACACACTACTAAAGAGTCAGAATAACACACTACTAAAGAGTCAGAATAACTAACACACTACTAAAGAGTCAGAATAACTAACACAATACTAAAGAGTCAGAATAACACAATACTAAAGAGTCAGAATAACACGCTACTAAAGAGTCAGAATAACACACTACTAAAGAGTCAGAATAACACACTACTAAAGAGTCAGAATAACACACTACTAAAGAGTCAGAATAACTAACACACTACTAAAGAGTCAGAATAACTAACACAATACTAAAGAGTCAGAATAACACACTACTAAAGAGTCAGAATAACACACTACTAAAGAGTCAGAATAACACACTACTAAAGAGTCAGAATAACTAACACACTACTAAAGAGTCAGAATAACACAATACTAAAGAGTCAGAATAACACACTACTAAAGAGTCAGAATAACACACTACTAAAGAGTCAGAATAACACACTACTAAAGAGTCAGAA
The DNA here is from genome assembly GCF_036934945.1 of Oncorhynchus masou masou. Taxonomy (NCBI): domain Eukaryota; kingdom Metazoa; phylum Chordata; class Actinopteri; order Salmoniformes; family Salmonidae; genus Oncorhynchus; species Oncorhynchus masou. The sequence continues at coordinate 82,739,144 of NC_088220.1, read as the reverse complement.
TAACACACTACTAAAGAGTCAGAATAACACACTACTAAAGAGTCAGAATAACACACTACTAAAGAGTCAGAATAACACAATACTAAAGAGTCAGAATAACACACTACTAAAGAGTCAGAATAACACACTACTAAAGAGTCAGAATAACACACTACTAAAGAGTCAGAATAACACACTACTAAAGAGTCAGAATAACACACTACTAAAGAGTCAGAATAACACACTACTAAAGAGTCAGAATAACACACTACTAAAGAGTCAGAATAACACACTACTAAAGAGTCAGAATAACACACTACTAAAGAGTCAGAATAACACACTACTAAAGAGTCAGAATAACTAACACACTACTAAAGAGTCAGAATAACTAACACACTACTAAAGAGTCAGAATAACACACTACTAAAGAGTCAGAATAACACACTACTAAAGAGTCAGAATAACACACTACTAAAGAGTCAGAATAACACACTACTAAAGAGTCAGAATAACTGACACACTACTAAAGAGTCAGTCAGAATAACTAACACACTACTAAAGAGTCAGAATAACACACTACTAAAGAGTCAGAATAACACACTACTAAAGAGTCAGAATAACACACTACTAAAGAGTCAGAATAACACACTACTAAAGAGTCAGAGTCAGAATAACACACTACTAAAGAGTCAGAATAACACACTACTAAAGAGTCAGAATAACACACTACTAAAGAGTCAGAATAACACACTACTAAAGAGTCAGAATAACACACTACTAAAGAGTCAGAATAACACACTACTAAAGAGTCAGAATAACACACTACTAAAGAGTCAGAATAACACACTACTAAAGAGTCAGAATAACACACTACTAAAGAGTCAGAATAACACACTACTAAAGAGTCAGAATAACACACTACTAAAGAGTCAGAATAACACACTACTAAAGAGTCAGAATAACACACTACTAAAGAGTCAGAATAACACACTACTAAAGAGTCAGAATAACTAACACACTACTAAAGAGTCAGAATAACTAACACACTACTAAAGAGTCAGAATAACACACTACTAAAGAGTCAGAATAATTAACACACTACTAAAGAGTCAGAATAACACACTACTAAAGAGTCAGAATAACACACTACTAAAGAGTCAGAATAACACACTACTAAAGAGTCAGAATAACACACGGCCAAACA
>NC_088220.1:82700461-82735461 GCF_036934945.1 Oncorhynchus masou masou | reverse complement strand
CAATGTGATGGCTCGTTGCAGTGATGAATGACGGCGTGGTCATAGACATCCCCGTCTGGTGTTTGAGAGCTCACGCTTTGTACTTGCAGATCGACCGTTGTACAATTTCTCCATCCAGGCCGCCATGGTTTTTCGACATGTTGTAGTCTGGTTCTTGATATACCATCGGGGCATTGAAGCAGACATCCTCTACCGTTGACAATGGCTGCATATCAACTGCAATCATTTCTGTAGTCAGCGCTGTGAGTTTCTCACTCCCTTATCGCACTGCTGCCAACAACGGGTTGGCTCGTATGGTGACTCCCTTTCAGATGGTTAAGTATTCCACCACAGGAGGTTGGTGACGTCTTAATTGGGGAGGATGGGCTCTTGGTAATGATTTGGCCTGGAATCTGTGGAATGGTGTCAAAATACATCAGACACGTGGTTTCTGTGGTTTCCATGTGTTTGATTCCATTTACTCCGTTTCCGTGGTTTCCGTGTGTTTGATTCCATTCCATTTACTCCGTTTCCGTGGTTTCCATGTGTTTGATTCCATTCCATTTATTCCGTTTCCGTGGTTTCCATGTGTTTGATTCCATTTACTCCGTTTCCGTGGTTTCCATGTGTTTGATTCCATTTACTCCGTTTCCGTGGTTTCCATGTGTTTGATTCCATTCCATTTACTCTGTTTCCGTGGTTTCCATGTGTTTGATTCCATTCCATTTACTCTGTTTCCGTGGTTTCCATGTGTTTGATTCCATTCCATTTACTCTGTTTCCGTGGTTTCCATGTGTTTGATTCCATTCCATTTACTCCGTTCCAGACATTAATAAGAGCCATCCTCCTCTCAGCAGCCTCCACTGACATATACTCTGACTGCCACTGTAGCTCAATTCCACCTGGCAAAGTCTTGGGTTTATTTAACCACTTCTCATTTAACTTCTCAAAGTATTGGGTTTATTTAACCACTTCTCATTTAACTTCTCGAAGTCTTGGGTTTATTTAACCACTTCTCATTTAACTTCTCAAAGTATTGGGTTTATTTAACCACTTCTCATTTAACTTCTCACAGTATTGTGTTTATTTAACCACTTCTCATTTAACTTCTCACAGTATTGTGTTTATTTAACCACTTCTCATTTAACTTCTCACAGTATTGCGTTTATTTAACCACTTCTCATTTAACTTCTCACAGTATTGCGTTTATTTAACCACTTCTCATTTAACTTCTCAAAGTATTGTGTTTATTTAACCACTTCTCATTTAACTTCTCACACTATTGTGTTTATTTAACCACTTCTCACAGTATTGAAGGACTTAGCTGCTGTCTCGTTCCTGTCTCTCTCTCTGCCATTTTTCCCAACTGTTAAACGACGAATACGTGCGGCTCCTTTTATCTCCATATTTCCTACTAATGGTAAAGCCTTGTTACTTGAGTTATTTACATTTATATTTTTCACTTTATGATGATGATCAGGACTTGTTAGTGGTAGTTTTGTGAAAACGCTCATTCCTTCCACGATAAACGCGAATCCGACCATCACCTCCTGGTAAGACAAAACCGCAACTCGTCAGTGAAGAGCACTTTTTGCCAGTCCTGTCTGGACCAGCGACGTTGGGTTTGTGCCCATTGTCGACGATGTTGCCTGTGATGTCTGGTGAGGACCTGCCTTACAACAGGCCTACAAGCCCTCAGACCAGCCTCTCTCAACCTATTTCAGACAGTCTGAGCACTGATGGAGGGATTGTGCGTTCCTGGTATAACTCGGGCAGTTGTTGTTGCCATCCTGTACCTGTCCCACAGGTGTAATGTTCAGATGTACTGATCCTGTACAGGTGTTACACATGGTCTGCCACTGTGAGGACGATCAACTGACCGTACTGTCTCCCTGTAGTGCTGTTTTAGGTGTCTCACAGTACGGACATTGCAATTGATTGCCCTGGCCACATCTGCAGTCCTCATGCCTCCTTGCAGCATGCCTAAGGCACGTTCACGCAGATGAGCAGGGACCCTGGGCATCTTTTTTTTGGTGTTTTTCAGAGTCAGTAGAAAGGCCTCTTTAGTGTCCTTAAGTGGATCATAACTGTGACCTTAATTGCCTACCGTCTGTAAGCTGTTAGTGTCTTAACGACCGTTCCACAGGTGCGTGTTCATTAATTGTTTATGGGAAACAGTGTTTAAACCCTTTACAATGAAGATCTGTGAAGTTATTTGGATTTTTACAAATTATCTTTGAAAAACAGAGTTTATATTCCTTATTCTCCTGCTTTCATTTCTTTCTCCTATTATATTACTCTATCTCTAGCTATCCTCTCTCTATCTCCAGCTGTCCTCTCTCTATCTCCCTCCCTCCCTGTCTCTATCTCCCTCCCTCCCTGTCTCTATCTCCCTCCCTCCCTGTCTCTATCTCCCTCCCTCCCTCCCTGTCTCTATCTCCCTCCCTCCCTCCCTGTCTCTATCTCCCTCCCTCCCTCCCTATCTCCCTCCCTCCCTGTCTCTATCTCCCTCCCTCCCTCCCTATCTCCCTCCCTCCCTGTCTCTATCTCCCTCCCTCCCTGTCTCTATCTCCCTCCCTCCCTGTCTCTATCTCCCTCCCAGTGAGGCCATTGCCTCAAGGACACAACATCGTTGATAGAGATAGGTTAACCTGTGTGGTCACACCAGTGATTGATAGAAGGAATAATGGCCTTAGCCCCTGGCACAGAGAGAATCAATCAGAGCCTGTTTTTAAGGCACACTCATAGAGGACGTTCATATTTGATCCATATTTGATGTGTGGATTTTAATTTAAATAATGTAATTTGATGGTGGAAGTGATTTCCTGTTTCAGGGGTCAGGAGGAGAATTTGTGAATGAGCCCATGTGCTTCATGGGTAATTATATACATGGTGAGTTGGGCAGCGTAGAATAGTGTGAATAGAACTGGTAGCCCTGAGCCATCTTCTCAGAGCCATGCTGTAGCAACAGGAGTAGTTGTAAAGATGTGTGTGTGTGTGTGTGTCACTCATCACTCTCACCCTCTCCTCACAGACAGAGATCCAGACCTCGGTGAGCACGCTGGATGTTGTGAGTCACTTCCAGAGACAAGTTCAGCACAACCCCAAGTCTGATTCCCAGATGGCTGGGAGAGGTGGAGGGGCGAGGGGGCCGGAGAGAAGGACCCAGGCCGCTCCCGCTGTTACACATACCCACAATGCACAGGGAAGCCAGGTGAGACGTCATCAGGAGATAATGTCCTTAACCAGGTTATTAAAAAAGCTACCTTCCTCCTTTCTTAAAGTGATCATTGTGTTTCTCAATGTCACAGGTTTTAGTTGTGAATCCCTTGGGGGAGGAGGAAGAGGAGTTTGATGAACTGGAGGATGAAGAGGAGAAGGAGATGCTGACCACCTCACTGCTGGGAGGACAATATGATGAGGAGGAGTCCGCTCTCTCCTTTCAGGAGGCACTCAGGCAGTGGAGAGGAGAGAGAAGAGAGGGAGGAGAGAGAGGAGAGAGAGGAGAGAGAGGAGAGGGAGGAGAGAGAGGAGAGAGAAGAGAGGGAGGAGAGAGAGGAGAGGGAGGAGAGAGAAGAGAGGGAGGAGAGAGAGGAGATGCAATCTGGAGACCCTTCCAAGCACGGACAGGTATAACACTCACACACGCACACACACAGACACACACAGACACACACACACACACAGACACACAGACACACAGACACAGACACACAGACACACACACACAGACACACACACACAGACACACACACACACACACACACACACACACACACACACACACACACACACACACACACACACACACACACACACACACACACACACACACACACACACACACACACACCATGCAATGACTAATGGTTTGGTTTACAGACAGGGCAATGTACTAGAACTACACATCCACTCAGACAGCGATGGATGATTGGTAATAGTAGAAACTATATAGGCAGACATACTGGCAGAAGTGCTCAACATATACCTGGCATCCTTCACCTGCCTACTCCTTCCTTTCTCTGTCTCTCCCTCGTTCTCTCCCTCTTTCAGTGCTCGTATAAGTCCTATTGTGAAACGTTTGATTGGTCCACTCGTGTGTCTAGTCTTCTCTGTCTCTTTCACTGCCCTGAAATGATAGAGCTATAGTACTGGGTCTCAGTCTGTGTCGATGTCCACCTCCTCTTCCTCCTCTTCCTCCTCCTCCTCTTCTGTGTTGTGTTAAAAAGCAGTACAGTAGTGATGTTTGGGGTTGTTATGAGGAGAGGAAACACTGTAGAGGTACTGCTACATACCGTATGTATCCCTGTGGTGAAACACTGTAGAGGTACTGCTACATACCTTATGTATCCCTGTGGTGAAACACTGTAGAGGTACTGCTACATACCGTATGTATCCCTGTGGTGAAACACTGGAGAGGTACTGCTACATACCGTATGTATCCCTGTGGTGAAACACTGTAGAGGCACTGCTACATACCGTATGTATCCCTGTGGTGAAACACTGGAGAGGTACTGCTACATACCGTATGTATCCCTGTGGTGAAACACTGTAGAGGTACTGCTACATACCGTATGTATCCCTGTGGTGAAACACTGGAGAGGTACTGCTACATACCGTATGTATCCCTGTGGTGAAACACTGTAGAGGTACTGCTACATACCTTATGTATCCCTGTGGTGAAACACTGGAGAGGTACTGCTACATACCGTATGTATCCCTGTGGTGAAACACTGTAGAGGTACTGCTACATACCGTATGTATCCCTGTGGTGAAACACTGGAGAGGTACTGCTACATACCGTATGTATCCCTGTGGTGAAACACTGTAGAGGTACTGCTACATACCGTATGTATCCCTGTGGTGAAACACTGTAGAGGTACTGCTACATACCGTATGTATCCCTGTGGTGAAACACTGTAGAGGTACTGCTACATACCGTATGTATCCCTGTGGTGAAACACTGTAGAGGTTCTGCTACATACCGTATGTATCCCTGTGGTGAAACACTGTAGAGGTACTGCTACATCCGTATGTATCCCTGTGGTGAAACACTGTAGAGGTACTGCTACATACCGTATGTATCCCTGTGGTGAAACACTAGAGAGGTACTGCTACATACCGTATGTATCCCTGTGGTGAAACACTGTAGAGGCACTGCTACATACCGTATGTATCCCTGTGGTGAAACACTAGAGAGGTACTGCTACATACCGTATGTATCCCTGTGGTGAAACACTGTAGAGGTTCTGCTACATACCGTATGTATCCCTGTGGTGAAACACTGTAGAGGTACTGCTACATACCATATGTATCCCTGTGGTGAAACACTGTAGAGGTACTGCTACATACCGTATGTATCCCTGTGGTGAAACACTGTAGAGGCACTGCTACATACCGTATGTATCCCTGTGGTGAAACACTAGAGAGGTACTGCTACATACCGTATGTATCCCTGTGGTGAAACACTGTAGAGGCACTGCTACATACCGTATGTATCCCTGTGGTGAAACACTAGAGAGGTACTGCTACATACCGTATGTATCCCTGTGGTGAAACACTGTAGAGGTACTGCTACATACCGTATGTATCCCTGTGGTGAAACACTGTAGAGGTACTGCTACATACCGTATGTATCCCTGTGGTGAAACACTGTAGAGGTACTGCTACATACCGTATGTATCCCTGTGGTGAAACACTGTAGAGGTACTGCTACATACCGTATGTATCCCTGTGGTGGGTGAGAAAGCGCGTACAGAAGGAGATTTGGGTTTGGGGGAGGCATCAGGGGTGAAGTTAAAGCTGGAATCTTTAAAGGTCAACCAGGGTTAAGGTTAGGGTTAAGGTTAGGGTTAGGGTTAAGGTTAGGGTTAAGGTTAGGGTTAGGGTTAAGGTTAAGGTTAGGGTTAAGGTTAGGGTTAAGGTTAAGGTTAGGGTTAAGGTTAGGGTTCGGGTTAAGGTTAAGGTCAGGGTTAAGGTTAGGGTTAAGGTTAAGGTTAGGGTTAAGGGTTAAGGGTTAAGGTTAAGGTTAGGGTTAAGGTTAGGGTTCGGGTTAAGGTTAGGGTTCGGGTTAAGGTTAGGGTTAAGGGTTAAGGTTAGGGTTAAGGTTAAGGTTAAGGTTAGGGTTAAGGGTTAAGGTTAAGGTTAAGGTTAAGGTTAGGGTTAAGGGTTAAGGTTAAGGTTAGGGTTAAGGTTAGGGTTAAGGTTAGGGTTAAGGTTAAGGTTAGGGTTAAGGTTAAGGTTAGGGTTCGGGTTAAGGTTAATGTTAGGGTTAAGGTTAGGGTTAAGGTTAAGGTTAGGGTTAAGGTTAAAGGTTAGGGTTAAGGTTAGGGTTAAGGGTTAGGGTTAAGGTTAGGTTAGGTTTAAGGGTTAAGGTTAGGGTTAAGGTTAAGGTTAGGGTTAACGTTTAAGGTTAGTGTTAAGGTTAGGTTAGGTTTAAGGGTTAAGGTTAGGGTTAAGGTTAAGGTTAGGGTTAAGGTTAGGGTTAAGGTTCGGGTTCAGGGTTAAGGTTAGGGTTTAAGGTTAAGGTTCGGGTTAAGGGTTAAGGTTAGGGTTAAGGTTAGGGTTTAAGGTTAAGGTTCGGGTTAAGGGTTAAGGTTAGGGTTAAGACTGTGACACTCCCCCAGCACTCCTTAAAGAACAGTTACAGTGGTGTTGGGGCAGACTGTGACACTCCCCCAGCGCTCCTTAAAGAACAGTTACAATGGTGTTGGGGCAGACAGTGACACTCCCCCAGCGCTCCTTAAAGAACAGTTACAACGGTGTTGGGGCAGACTGTGACACTCCCCCAGCGCTCCTTAAAGAACAGTTACAACGGTGTTGGGGCAGACTGTGACACTCCCCCAGCGCTCCTTAAAGAACAGTTACAACGGTGTTGGGGCAGACACTGTTTCAGTTACAACGGTGTTGGGGCAGACAGTGACACTCCCCCAGCGCTCCTTAAAGAACAGTTACAACGGTGTTGGGGCAGACACTGTTTCAGTTACAACGGTGTTGGGGCAGACAGTGACACTCCCCCAGTGCTCCTTAAAGAACAGTTACAACGGTGTTGGGGCTGACAGTGACACTGTTTCAGTTACAACGGTGTTGGGGCAGACTGTGACACTCCCCCAGTGCTCCTTAAAGAACAGTTACAATGGTGTTGGGGCAGACTGTGACACTCCCCCAGTGCTCCTTAAAGAACAGTTACAACGGTGTTGGGGCTGACACTGTTTCAGTTACAACGGTGTTGGGGCAGACAGTGACACTGTTTCAGTTACAACGGTGTTGGGGCAGACAGTGGGACTGTTCCACTACAGAGATAATGATAGTAGTGTTAGGGGGGGTTCCACTATAGAGATAATGCTAGCAGTGATAGGAGGGGTTCCACAATAGAGATAATGCTTGCAGTGATAGGAGGGGTTCCACTATAGAGATAATGATAGCAGTGATAGGAGGGGTTCCACTATAGAGATAATGATAGCAGTGATAAGAGGGGTTCCACTATAGAGATAATGATAGCAGTGATAGGAGGGGTTCCACTATAGAGATAATACTAGCAGTGATAGGAGGGGTTGCACTATAGAGATAATGATAGCAGTGATAGGAGGTGTTCCACTACAGAGATAATGATAGCAGTGATAGGAGGGGTTCCACTATAGAGATAATGATAGCAGTGATAAGAGGGGTTCCACTATAGAGATAATGATAGCAGTGATAGGATGGGTTCCACTATAGAGATAATACTAGCAGTGATAGGAGGGGTTCCACTATAGAGATAATGCCAGCAGTGATAGGAGGGGTTCCACTATAGAGGTAATGCTAGCAGTGATAGGAGGGGTTCCACTATAGAGATAATTATAGCAGTGTTGGGAGGGATTCTACTATAGAGATAATGATAGCAGTGATAGGAGGGGTTCCATTATAGAGATAATGATAGCAGTGATATGAGGGGTTCCACTATAGAGATAATGATAGCAGTGATAGGAGGGGTTCCACTATAGAGATAATGATAGCAGTGATAAGAGGGGTTCCACTATAGAGATAATGATAGCAGTGATAGGAGGGGTTCCACTTAGAGATAATGCTAGCAGTGATAGGAGGGGTTCCACTATAGAGATAATGATAGCAGTGATAGGAGGAGTTCCACTTAGAGATAATGCTAGCAGTGATAGGAGGGGTTCCACTATAGAGATAATGCTAGCAGTGATAGGATGGGTTCCACTTAGAGATAATGCTAGCAGTGATAGGAGGGGTTCCACTATAGAGATAATGATTGCAGTGATAGGAGGGGTTCCACTATAGAGATAATGATTGCAGTGATAGGAGGGGTTCCACTATAGAGATAATGATTGCAGTGATAGGAGGGGTTCCACTATAGAGATAATGATTGCAGTGATAGGAGGGGTTCCACTATAGAGATGATGATAGCAGTGTTGATATACCTGCTGGAGCGTGTGCTACGCGTGGGTGTTGCTATGGTGACCAGTGAGATATACCTGCTGGAGCGTGTGCTACGGGTGGGTGTTGCTATGGTGACCAGTGAGATATACCTGTTGGAGCGCGTGCTACGGGTGGGTGTTGCTATGGTGGCCAGTGAGCTGAGATAAGGCGGGGCTTTACCTAGCAGAGACTTGTAGATGATCTGGAGCCAGTGGGTTTGGCGACAAATATGAAGCGAGGGCCAGCCAACGAGAGCGTACAGGTCGCAGTGGGAGGTAGTATATGGGGCTTTGGTGACAAAACGGATGGCACTGTGATAGTCTACATCCAATTTGTTGAGTAGAGTGTTGGGAGGCTATTTTGTAAATGACATCGCCGAAGTCGAGGATCGGTAGGATGGTCAGTTTTACGAGGGTATGTTTGGCAGCATGATGCTGAGCATGAGCAGGAGGCTTTGTAGCAAAATAGTTCAGCCGATTCTAGATTCAATTTTGGTTTGAAGATGTTTAATGTGAGTCTGGAAGGAGAGTTTACACTTAGGTATTTGTAGTCGTCCACATCTTCTAAGTCAGAACCATCCAGAGTAGTGATGCTGGACGGGCGGGCAGGTGCAGGCAGAGATCGGTTGAAAAGCAGAGCAGTTGGAGGAGGAACACTAGAAGGTGTTTGGCTGGTTAATTAGTTCTCTAATGCTTGGACAGACTTTGATTCACTTCTTTTATTTCTGCATTTTGCCTCATTTCTTCTGTCAACCCATTGGCAGGGAAACCTAATGTAAAGCTGTCATGACACCAAATGTGTCCAGAGTAGTGCCATAACATGTCTGTCTCTCCTTCTCCCTCTGTCTCTCCTTCTCCCTCTGTCCACTCCTTCTCCCTCTGTCTCTCCTTCTCCCTCTGTCTCTCCTTCTCCCTCTGTCTCTCTTTCTCCCTCTGTCTCTCCTTCTCCCTCTGTCTCTCCTTCTCCCTCTGTCCTCTCCTTCTCCCTCTGTCCACCCCTTCTCCCTCTGTCTCTCCTTCTCCCGCTGTCTCTCCTTCTCCCTCTGTCCACTCCTTCTCCCGCTGTCTCTCCTTCTCCCTCTGTCCCTCCTTCTCCCTCTGTCCACTCCTTCTCCCTCTGTCCACCCTTTCTCCCTCTGTCTCTCCTTCTCCCTCTGTCTCTCCTTCTCCCTCTGTCTCTCCCCCTGTCTCTCCTTCTCCCTCTGTCCACTCCTTCTCCCCCTGTCTCTCCTTCTCACTCTGTCCACTCCTTCTCCCTCTGTCTCTCCTTCTCCCTCTGTCCACTCCTTCTCCCTCTATCCACTCCTTCTCCTTCTGTCTCTCCTTCTCCCTCTGTCTCTCCTTCTCCCTCTGTCTCTCTTTCTCCCTCTGTCTCTCTTTCTCCCTCTGTCCATCCCTTCTCCTTCTCCTTACCTTTTCTGTCTCGGCCTTTCTCCCTCTTTCCGCACAACTCTCTTTCTCCCCTTCCCCTTCTCCAAATCTCCCTTCTCTCTTTTCTTTAACTCTCTCTCTCCATGTAGTATCAGTGGAAGTGATGGGGACCCAGTCAGACCTGAGTGACAGTGGGGCTGAGAGAGGACGAGTGAAGGTGGAGTTCACCCAACACAGTCTCAGTTACATGGACAGACTTCTCATCAAGAGACACCGCAGGTGAGAGAGAGAGAGAGAGAGAGAGAGAGAGAGAGAGAGAGAGAGACTGGAGAGGGAGACTGGAGAGGGAGACTGGAGAGAGAGACTGGAGAGAGAGACTGGAGAGAGAGACTGGAGAGAGAGAGGGAGACTGGAGAGAGAGAGAGAGAGGGAGGGAGACCAGGGGTGAGAGTGAAGTGCAGCTCTGTACAAAGTATTATCTCATTTAAACACAGTCGATCTCATTTAAACACAGTGGATCTCATTTCAACACAGTGGATCTCATTTCAACACAGTGGATCTCATTTAAACACAGTGGATCTCATTTCAACACAGTGGATCTCATTTAAACACAGTGGATCTCATTTAAACACAGTGGATCTCATTTAAACACAGTGGATCTCATTTAAACACAGTGGATCTCATTTCAACACAGTGGATCTCATTTAAACACAGTGGATCTCATTTAAACACAGTGGATCTCATTTCAACACAGTGGATCTCATTTAAACACAGTGGATCTCATTTCAACACAGTGGATCTCATTTCAACACAGTGGATCTCATTTAAACACAGTGGATCTCATTTCAACACAGTGGATCTCATTTAAACACAGTGGATCTCATTTCAACACAGTGGATCTCATTTCAACACAGTGGATCTCATTTAACCTGTTGAAACTCTAGGGGCGCAATTTCATTTTTGGATGAAAAACTTTCCCGTTTTAAACAAGATATTTTGTCACAAAAAGATGCTCGACTATGCATATAATTGATAGCTTTCAAAAGAAAACACTCTGACGTGTCCAGAACTGCAAAGATATTTTCTGTGCGTGCCCTAGAACGTGAGCTTCAGGCAAAACCAAGATGAGACGGCACCCAGGAAATGAGCAGGATTTTTGAGGCTCTGTTTTCCATTGTCTCCTTATATGGATGTGAATGCGAGAGGAGTAAGTCTGCCCTTTCTGTCGTTTCCCCAAGGTGTCTGCAGCATTGTGACGTATTTGTAGGCATATCATTGGAAGATTGACCATAAGAGACCACATTTACCAGGTGTCCGCCCGGTGTCCTGCGCCGAAATTGGTGCGCAAAAAGTCAGCTGCAAGTATTTTTCCATGGAATTTAGAGAAGAATACAGGCTTCCACGAACGATATATCAATGAAGAGATATGTGAAAAAACACCTTGAGGATTGATTCCAAACAACGTTTGCCATGTTTCGGTCGATATTATGGAGTTAATTCGGAAAAAGTTTGACGTTGTAGGTGACTGAATTTTCGGTTCGTTTCGGTAGCCAAATGCGATGTACAAAACGGAGCGATTTCTCCTACACACAGACGCTTTCAGGAAAAACTGCGCATTTGGTATGTAACTGAGAGTCTCCTCATTGAAAACATCCGAAGCTCTTCAAAGGTAAATGATTTTATTTATTTGGTTATTTGGTTTTTGTGAAAATGTTGCGTGCTAAATGCTACTCAAAATGCTAAGCTAGCTTAGCATACTCTTACACAAATTAGTCCATTGCTATGGTTCAAAAGCATATTTTGAAAATCTGAGATGACAGTGTTGTTAAGAAAAGGCTAAGCTTGAGAGCAGACGCATTATTTTCATTTTATTTGCGATTTTTAGAAATCGTTAATGTTGCGTTATGCTAATGAGCCTGAGGCTTTAGTCACGATCCCGGATCCAGGATGGGGAGATTCAAGAGGTTAAACACAGTGGATCTAATTTCAACACAGTGGATCTAATTTCAGCACAGTGGATCTCATTGCAACACAGTGGATCTCATTTCAACACAGTGGATCTCATTTCAGCACGGTAGATCTCATTTCAACACAGTGGATCTCATTTCAGCACAGTGGATCTCATTTCAACACAGTGGATCTCATTTAAACACAGTGGATCTCATTTCAACACAGTGGATCTCATTTCAACACAGTGGATCTCATTTCAGCACAGTGGATCTCATTTCAGCACAGTGCATCTCATTTCAGCACAGTGCATCTCATTTCAACACGGTGGATCTCATTTCAACACAGTGGATCTCATTTCAACACAGTGGATCTAATTTCAGCTCAGTGGATCTCATTTCAACACAGTGGATCTCATTTCAACACAGTGGATCTCATTTCAACACAGTGGATCTAATTTCAGCTCAGTGGATCTCATTTCAACACAGTGGATCTCATTTCAACACAGTGGATCTCATTTCAACACAGTGGATCTCATTTCAACACAGTGGATCTAATTTCAGCTCAGTGGATCTCATTTCAACACAGTGGATCTCATTTCAACACAGTGGATCTCATTTCAACACAGTGGACCTCAATTCAACACAGTGGATCTCCTTTCAATTTCATCTCGTCAGCTTCAGCACTAACTTTACGATCACACACACACACACACACACACACACACACACACACACACACACACACACACACACACACACACACACACACACACACACACACACAATGCAGTACACTAAGGCACAGTTGGAGAAACACAGGCACATGTGCAGACACACCCAGTCACATACGGCATGCTCCAACAGGACCCAGGCACAGAGAGCGTTAACTTTTATGTTCTCATTACCATCTCCCAGTATGGTTCATGTTTAATACGCATGAAGCAGAAAAACTGGCAAACCTCTGGAGCCAACAACCTCATGATGAAAAAGAGAACTTAGTATCAGGTCACTCACTCACTCACTCACTCACTCACTCACTCACTCACTCACTCACTCACTCACTCACTCACACACACACACACACACACACACACACACACACACACACACACACACACACACACACACACACACACACACACACACACACACACACACACACACACACACACACACACACACACACACACACACACACACACACACACACACCATCTTGGCTGTCTATCAAATTTGATGATGGCCATGCTCTGGGAGGAGAGCTGCTGCCATTTGATGTGTCTGTGGAGGCCAATGCTGCTGGCTGGCTGAGAGGATTATCAAGTTCTATGGTTGCCATGGTTCTAATGAAATTCTATGGTTGCCATGCCTCTGAGGTCTCCTCTCGCGGAGGGGCAGGATTGTAAAGCTATTACATTGAACACCTTTTGACCAGCACTGATTTCAGCTGAGTTGTTTCTGGAGTGGACGAGCCATAAGTCCTCTGCTCCTTTCTCTTCAGAGGCAATCTTTGCTGCCTGCGTTGGGGCTGCTGTAGCATTATGGGGGAGGAAGGGCGTGAGGAACAGGGGGAGGCAGAGCTAGGGGGTGTAGTAGTAGAGGGGGAGGCAGAGCTAGGGGGTGGAGTAGCGGAGGGAGGAGGCAGAGCTAGAGGGTGTAGTAGTAGAGGGGGAGGCAGAGCTAGAGGGTGTAGTAGTAGAGGGGAGGAGAGGGGGAGGCAGAGCTAGAGGGTGTAGTAGTATGGGGGAGGAGGGGAGGCAGAGCTAGAGGGTGTAGTAGTAGAGGGGGAGGAGATGGGGGAGGCAGAGCTAGAGGGTGTAGTAGTAGAGGGGGGGGGTCAGAGCTAGAGGGTGTAGTAGTAGAGGGGGAGGCAGAGCTAGAGGTTGTAGTAGTAGAGGGTGAAGAGAGGGGGAGGCAGAGCTAGAGGGTGTAGCAGTAGAGGGGAGGAGAGGAGGGTACAGGGAATATAATGAGGAGAGATGAGGAGAGGAGGGTACAGGGAATATAATGAGGGAGAGATGAGGAGAGGAGAGTACAGGGAATATAATGAGGGAGAGATGAGGAGAGGAGAGTACAGGGAATATAATGAGGGAGAGATGAGGAGAGGAGGGTACAGGGAATATAATGAGGGAGAGGAGAGTACAGGGAATATAATGAGGGAGAGGAGGGTACAGGGAATATAATGAGGAGAGGAGGGTACAGGGAATATAATGAGGGAGAGGAGGGTACAGGGAATATAATGAGGGAGAGGAGGGTACAGGTAATATAATGAGGAGAGGAGGGTACAGGAAATATAATGAGGGAGAGGAGGAGAGGAGGGTACAGGAATTATAATGAGGGAGAGATGAGGAGAGGAGGGTACAGGGAATATAATGAGGGAGAGATGAGGAGAGGAGGGTACAGGGAATATAATGAGGGAGAGGAGGAGAGGAGGGTACAGGGAATATAATGAGGGAGAGATGAGGAGAGGAGGGTACAGGGAATATAATGAGGAGAGGAGGGTACAGGGAATATAATGAGGGAGAGATGAGGAGAGGAGGGTACAGGGAATATAATGAGGAGAGGAGGGTACAAGGGAATATAATGAGGGAGAGATGAGCAGAGGAGGGTACAAGGAATTTAATGAGGGAGAGATGAGGAGAGGAGAGTACAGGGAATATGATAATAAGGGTGAGATGAGGAGAGGAGGGTACAGGGAATATAATGAGGGAGAGATGAGGAGAGGAGGGTACAGGGAATCTAATGAGGGTGAGATGAGGAGAGGAGGGTACAGGGAATATAATGAGGAGAGGAGGGTACAGGGAATATAATGAGGGAGAGATGAGGAGAGGAGGGTACAGGGAATATAATGAAGGAGATTTGAGGAGAGGAGGGTACAGGGAATATAATGAGGGAGAGGAGGGTACAGGGAATATAATGAGGAGAGGAGGGTACAGGGAATATAATGAGGAGAGGAGGGTACAGGGAATATAATGAGGGAGAGGAGGGTACAGGGAAATAATGAGGAGAGGAGGGTACAGGGAATGTAATGAGGGTGAGATGAGGAGAGGAGGGTACAGGGAATATAATGAGGGAGAGATGAGGAGAGGAGGGTACAGGGAATTTTTTTATTTTTTATTTTTTTATTTCACCTTTATTTAACCAGGTAGGCTAGTTGAGAACAAGTTCTCATTTACAACTGCGACCTGGCCAAGATAAAGCATAGCAGTGTGAACAGACAACACAGAGTTACACATGCAGTAAACAATTAACAAGTCAATAACACAGTACAAAAAAAGGGGAGTCTATATATAATGTGTGCAAACGGCATGAGGAGGTAGGCGAATAATTACAATATTGCAGATTAACACTGGATTGATAAATGGTCATGTACAGGTAGAGATATTGGTGTGCAAAAGAGCAGAAAAGTAAATAAATAAAAACTGTGGGGATGAGGTAGGTGAAAATGGGTGGGCTATTTACCAATAGATTATGTACAGCTGCAGCGATCGGTTAGCTGCTCAGATAGCTGATGTTTGAAGTTGGTGAGGGAGATAAAGGTCTCCAACTTCAGCGATTTTTGCAATTCGTTCCAGTCACAGGCAGCAGAGTACTGGAACGAAAGGTGGCGAATGAGGTGTTGGCTTTAGGGATGATCAGTGAGATACACCTGCTGGAGCGCGTGCTACGGATGGGTGTTGCCATCGTGACCAGTGAACTGAGATAAGGCGGAGCTTTACCTAGCATGGCCTTGTAGACGACCTGGAGCCAGTGGGTCTTGCGACGAATATGTAGCGAGGGCCAGCCGACTAGAGCATACAAGTCGCAGTGGTGGGTAGTATAAGGTGCTTTAGTGACAAAACGGATGGCACTGTGATAAACTGCATCCAGTTTGCTGAGAAGAGTGTTGGAAGCAATTTTGTAGATGACATCGCCGAAGTCGAGGATCGGTAGGATAGTCAGTTTTACTAGGGTAAGCTTGGCAGCGTGAGTGAAGGAGGCTTTGTTACGGAATAGAAAGCCGACTCTTGATTTGATTTTCGATTGGAGATGTTTGATATGGGTCTGGAAGGAGAGTTTGCAGTCTAGCCAGACACCTAGGTACTTATAGGTGTCCACATATTCAAGGTCGGAACCATCCAGTGTGGTGATGCTAGTCGGGCAAGCGGGTGCAGGCAGTGATCGGTTGAAAAGCATGCATTTGGTTTTACTAGCGTTTAAGAGCAATTGGAAGCCACGGAAGGAGTGTTGTATGGCATTGAAGCTCGTTTGGAGGTTAGATAGCACAGTGTCCAATGACGGGCCGAAAGTATATAGAATGGTGTCGTCTGCGTAGAGGTGGATCAGGGAATCGCCCGCAGCAAGAGCAACATCATTGATATATACAGAGAAAAGAGTCGGCCCGAGAATTGAACCCTGTGGCACCCCCATAGAGACTGCCAGAGGACCGGACAGCATGCCCTCTGATTTGACACACTGAACTCTGTCTGCAAAGTAATTGGTGAACCAGGCAAGGCAGTCATCTGAAAAACCGAATCTAATGAGGAGAGGAGGGTACAGGGAATATGATGAGGAGGGGAGGGTACAGGGAATATCATGAGGGAGAGGAGGAGAGGAGGGTACAGGGAATATGATGAGGAGAGGAGGGTACAGAGAATATGATGAGGAGAGGAGGGTACAGGGAATATAATGAGGGAGAGATGAGGAGAGGAGGGTACAGGGAATATAATGAGGGAGAGATGAGGAGAGGAGGGTACAGGGAATATAATGAGGGAGAGATGAGGAGAGGAGGGTACAGGGAATATAATGAGGGAGAGATGAGGAGAGGAGAGTACAGGGAATATAATGAAGGAGATTTGAGGAGAGGAGGGTACAGGGAATATGATGAGTAGAGGAGGGTACAGGGAATCTAATGAGGGAGAGATAAGGAGAGGAGGGTACAGGGAATATAATGAGGGAGAGATGAGGAGAGGAGGGTACAGGGAATATAATGAGGGAGAGATGAGGAGAGGAGGGTACAGGGAATATAATGAGGGAGAGATGAGGAGAGGAGGGTACAGGGAATATAATGAGGGAGAGATGAGGAGAGGAGGGTACAGGGAATATAATGAGGGAGAGATGAGGAGAGGAGAGTACAGGGAATATAATGAAGGAGATTTGAGGAGAGGAGGGTACAGGGAATATAATGAGGAGAGGAGGGTACAGGGAATATAATGAGGGAGAGGAGGGTACAGGGAATCTAATGAAGAGAGGAGGGTACAGGGAATATGATGAGGGAGAGATGAGGAGAGGAGGGTACAGGGAATATAATGAGGGAGAGATGAGGAGAGGAGGGTACAGGGAATATAATGAGGAGAGGAGGGTACAGGGAATATAATGAGGGAGAGATGAGGAGAGG
Source organism: Oncorhynchus masou masou (assembly GCF_036934945.1). NCBI lineage: Eukaryota > Metazoa > Chordata > Actinopteri > Salmoniformes > Salmonidae > Oncorhynchus > Oncorhynchus masou. The sequence continues at coordinate 82,718,365 of NC_088220.1, read as the reverse complement.
AGGGTACAGGGAATATAATGAGGAGAGGAGGGTACAGGGAATATAATGAGGGAGAGATGAGGAGAGGAGGGTACAGGGAATATAATGAGGAGAGGAGGGTACAGGGAATATAATGAGGGAGAGATGAGGAGAGGAGGGTACAGGGAATATAATGAGGGAGAGATGAGGAGAGGAGGGTACAGGGAATATAATGAAGGAGATTTGAGGACAGGAGGGTACAGGGAATTTTGAGAGGGAGAGCAATTTTTAACTGCAGAGTAAACATATGCTGTATTGGATTTAAACCATGGTGTTGTTGGAAATCCTCCACCCAGTCCAAACCCTGTGGAACACCTTGGCCTGGCTCTCTGGCGGTAGGCCTGGCTCTCTGGCAGTAGGCCTGGCTCTCTGGCGGTAGGCCTGGCTCTCTGGCGGTAGGCCTGGCTCTCTGGCGGTAGGTCTGGCTCTCTGGCGGTAGGCCTGGCTCTCTGGCGGTAGGCCTTGCTCTCTGGCAGTAGGCCTGGCTCTCTGGCGGTAGGCCTCGCTCTCAGACGGTAGGCCTGGCTCTCTGGCGGTAGGCCTGGCTCTCTGGCGGTAGGCCTGGCTCTCTGGCGGTAGGCCTGGCTCTCTGGCGGTAGGCCTGGCTCTCTGGCTGTAGGCCTGGCTCTCTGGCGGTAGGCCTGGCTCTCTGGCGGTAGGCCTGGCTCTCTGGCGGTAGGCCTGGCTCTCTGGCAGTAGGCATGGCTCTCTGGCGGTAGGCATGGCTCTCTGGCGGTAGGCCTGGCTCTCTGGCGGTAGGCCTGGCTCTCTGGCGGTAGGCCTGGCTCTCTGGCTGTAGGCCTGGCTCTCTGGCGGTAGGCCTGGCTCTCTGGCGGTAGGCCTGGCTCTCTGGCAGTAGGCCTGGCTCTCTGGCAGTAGGCCTGGAATGGGATGAGTTGGAAGAGAGGGGGGACGAGGGAGAGTCGAGGGAGATCTATCTGTCTGTCCATCTACAGTGCCTTGCGAAAGTATTTGGCCCCCTTGACCTTTGCGACCTTTTGCCACATTTCAGGCTTCAAACATAAAGATATAAAACTGTATTTTTTGTGAAGAATCGACAACAAGTGGGACACAATCATGAAGTGGAACGACATTTATTGGATATTTCAAACTTTTTTAACAAATCCAAAACTGAAAAATTGGGCGTGCAAAATTATTCAGCCCCCTTAATTAAGTTAAACCTCTTGAAACTCTGGGGGCGCAATTTCATTTTTGGATGAAAAACGTTCCCGTTTTAAACAAGGTATTTTGTCACAAAAATATGCTCGACTATGCATATAATTGATAGCTTTGGAAAGAAAACACTCTGAATTTTCCAGAACAGCAAAGATATTGTCTGTGTTGCCCTAGAACAGGAGCTACAGGCAAAACCAAGATGAAACGGCAACCAGGAAATGAGCAGGATTTTTGAGGCTCTGTTTTCCATTGTCTCCTTATATGGCTGTGAATGCGACATGAATGAGCCTGCCCTATCTATCGTTTCCCCAAGGTGTCTGCAGCATTGTGACGTATTTGTAGGCATATCATTGGAAGATTGACCATAAGAGACTACATTTTCCAGGTGTCCGCCCGGTGTCCTCCGTCGAAATTGGTGCGTCATTTTCAGCTGCTGGTATTTTTCCATGGGATTCTGAGGGGAAAGCAGGCTTCCACGAACGGCATATCAATGAAGAGATATGTGAAAAAACACCTTGAGGATTGATTCTAAACAACGTTTGCCATGTTTCGGTCGATATTATGGAGTTAATTCGGAAAAAGTTTGAAGTTTTGGTGACTGAATTTTCGGTTCGTTTCGGTAGCCAAATGTGATGTACAAAACGGAGCGATTTCTCCTACACAAAGATTCTTTCAGGAAAAACTGAACATTTGCTATGTAACTGAGTCTCCTCATTGAAAACATACGAGGTTCTTCAAAGATAAATTATTTTATTTATTTGGTTATCTGGTTTTTGTGAAAATGTTGCGTGCTAAATGCTACGCAAAATGCTAAGCTAGCTTGCAATACTCTTACATAAATGCTTGATTTGCTATGGTTCAAAAGCATATTTTGAAAATCTGAGATGACAGTGTTGTTAACCTCTTGGAACTCCAGGGGCGCAATTTCATTTTTGGATGAAAAACGTTCCCGTTTTAAACAAGATATTTTGTTACAAAAAGATGCTCGACTATGCATATAATTGCTACTGTTCGAAAGAAAACACTCTGACGTGTCCAGAAATACAAAGATCTTCTCTGTGCGTGCCCTTTAACGTGAGCTTCAGGCAAAACCAAGATGAGATGGCATCCAGGAAATGACAAGGATTTTTGAGGCTCTGTTTGTCATGATCTCCTTATATGGCTGTGAACGCAAGAGGAATGAGTCTGCCCTTTCTGTCGTTTCCCCAAGGTGTCTGCAGCATTGTGACGTATTTGTAGGCAGATCATTGGAAGATTGACCATAAGAGACCACATTTACCACGTGTCCGCCCGGTGTCCTGCGCCGAAATTGGTGCGCAAAAGTCACCTGCCAGTATTTTTCCAAACAATACAGAGAGTAAAGCAAGCTTCCACGAACTGCATGTCAATGAAGAGATATGTGAAAAAACACCTTGAGGACTGATTCCAAACAACGTTTGCCATGTTTCGGTCGATATTATGTAGTTAATCCGGAAAAAGTTTTACGTTGTAGGTGACTGCATTTTCGGTTCGTTTCAGTAGCCAGGCGCAATGTAGAAAACGGAACGATTTCTCCTACACACAGACGCTTTCAGGAAACACTGCGCATTTGGTGTGTAACTGAGAGTCTCCTCATTGAAAACATCAGAAGCTCTTCAAAGGTAAATGATTTTATTTATTTGGTTATCTGGTTTTTGTGAAAATGTTGCGTGCTACATGTTATTCAAAATGCATTGCTAGCTTTGCATACTCTTACACAAATTAGTCAATTTCTATGGTTCAAAAGCATATTTTGAAAATCTGAGATGACAGTGTTGTTAAGAAAAGGCTAAGCTTGAGAGCAGATGCATTATTTTCATTTTATTTGCGATTTTCAGAAATCGTTAACGTTACATTATGCTAATGAGCTTCAGGCTATAACTGTATACAGGGTTTTTTCATAGCCAAACGTGAACAAAACGGAGCGATTTGTCCTACACAAATAATATTTTTTTGAAAAACTGCACATTTGCTATGTAACTGAGAGTCTCCTCATTGAAAACATCCGAAGCTCTTCAAAGTTAATGATTTTATTTATTTGGTTATCTGGCTTTTGTGAAAATGTTGCGTGCTACATGCTACACAAAATGCTATGCTAGCTTTGCATACTCTTACACAAATTAGTCAATTTCTATGGTTCAAAAGCATATTTTGAAAATCTGAGATGACAGTGTTGTTAAGAAAAGGCTAAGCTTGAGAGCAGGCATATTATTTTCATTTCATTTGCGATTTTCAGAAATCGTTAACGTTGCGTTATGCTAATGAGCCTGAGGCTGTATTCACGATCCCGGATCCGGGATGGGTAGTATCAAGAGGTTAATACTTTGTAGCGCCACCTTTTGCTGCGATTACAGCTGTAAGTCGCTTGGGGTATGTCTCTATCAGTTTTGCACATCGAGAGACTGACATTTTTTCCCATTCCTCCTTGCAAAACAGCTCGAGCTCAGTGAGGTTGGATGGAGAGCATTTGTGAACAGCAGTTTTCAGTTCTTTCCACAGATTCTCGATTGGATTCAGGTCTGGACTTTGACTTGGCCATTCTAACACCTGGATATGTTTATTTTTGAACCATTCCATTGTAGATTTTGCTTTATGTTTTGGATCATTGTCTTGTTGGAAGACAAATCTCTGTCCCAGTCTCAGGTCTTTTACAGACTCCATCAGGTTTTCTTCCAGAATGGTCCTGTATTTGGCTCCATCCATCTTCCCATCAATTTTAACCATCTTCCCTGTCCCTGCTGAAGAAAAGCAGGCCCAAACCATGATGCTGCCACCACCATGTTTGACAGTGAGGATGGTGTGTTCAGGGTTATGGGCTGTGTTGCTTTTATGCCAAACATAACGTTTTGCATTGTTGCCAAAAAGTTCAATTTTGGTTTCATCTGACCAGAGCACCTTCTTCCACATGTTTGGTGTGTCTCCCAGGTGGCTTGTGGCAAACTTTAAACAACACTTTTTATGGATATCTTTAAGAAATGGCTTTCTTCTTGCCACTCTTCCATAAAGGCCAGATTTGTGCAATATACAACTGATTGTTGTCCTATGGACAGAGTCTCCCACCTCAGCTGTAGATCTCTGCAGTTCATCCAGAGTGATCATGGGCCTCTTGGCTGCATCTCTGATCAGTCTTCTCCTTGTATGAGCTGAAAGTTTAGAGGGACGGCCAGGTCTTGGTAGATTTGCAGTGGTCTGATACTCCTTCCATTTCAATATTATCGCTTGCACAGTGCTCCTTGGGATGTTTAAAGCTTGGGAAATATTTTTGTATCCAAATCCGGCTTTAAACTTCTTCACAACAGTATCTTGGACCTGCCTGGTGTGTTCCTTGTTCTTCATGATGCTCTCTACGCTTTTAACGGACCTCTGAGACTATCACAGTGCAGGTGCATTTATACAGAGACTTGATTACACACAGGTGGATTGTATTTATCATCATTAGTCATTTAGGTCAACATTAGATCATTCAGAGATCCTCACTGAACTTCTGGAGAGAGTTTGCTGCACTGAAAGTAAAGGGGCTGAATAATTTCTATCTATCTATCTATCTATCTATCTATCTATCTATCTATCTATCTATCTATCTATCTATCTATCTATCTATCTATCTATCTATCTATCTATCTATCTATCTATCTATCTATCTATCTATCTATCTATCTATCTATCTATCTATCTATCTATCTATCTATCTATCTATCTATCTATCTATCTATCAATTCAATTCAATTCAATTCAAGGGGCTTTATTGGCATGGGTAACATGTGTTAACATTGCCAAAGCAAGTAAGGTAGATAATATATAAAGTGAAATAAACAATAAAAATGAACAGTAGACATCACACATACAGAAGTTTCAAAACAATAAAGACATTACAAATGTCATATTATATATATATACAGTGTTTTTGCAATGTACAAATGGTAAAGGACACAAAATAAATAAGCATAGATATGGGTTGGATTTACAATGGTGTGTGTTCTTCACTGGTTGCCCTTTTCTCGTGGCAACAGGTCACAAATCTTGCTGCTCTGATGGCACACTGTGGAATTTCACCCAGTAGATATGGGAGTTTTTCAAAATTGGATTTGTTTTCGAATTCTTTGTGGATCTGTGTAATCTGAGGGAAATATGTCTCTCTAATATGGTCATACATTGGGCAGGAGGTTAGGAAGTGCAGCTCAGTTTCCACCTCATTTTGTGGGCAGTGAGCACATAGCCTGTCTTCTCTTGAGAGCCATGTCTGCCTACGACGGCCTTTCTCAATAGCAAGGCTATGCTCGCTGAGTCTGTACATAGTCAAAGCTTTCCTTAATTTTGGGTCAGTCACAATGGTCAGGTATTCTGCCGCTGTGTACTCTCTGTGTAGGGCCAAATAGCATTCTAGTTTACTCTGTTTTTTTGTTAATTCTTTCCAATGTGTCAAGTAATTATCTTTTTGTTTTCTCATGATTTGGTTGGGTCTAATTGTGCTGCTGTCATGGGGCTCTGTAGGGTGTGTTTGTGAACAGAGCCCCAGGACCAGCTTGCTTAGGGGACTCTTCTCCAGGTTCATCTCTCTGTAGGTGATGGCTTTGTTGTGGAAGGTTTGGGAATCGCTTCCTTTTAGGTGGTTATAGAATTTAACAGCTCTTTTCTGGATTTTGATAATTAGTGGGTATCGGCCTAATTCTGCTCTGCATGCATTATTTGGTGTTCTACGTTGTACACGGAGGATATTTTTGCAGAATTCTGCGTGCAGAGTCTCAATTTGGTGTTTGTCCCATTTTGTGAAGTCTTGGTTGGTGAGCGGACCCCAGACCTCACAACCATAAAGGGCAATGGGCTCTATGACTGATTCAAGTATTTTTAGCAAAATCCTAATTGGTATGTTGAAATTTATGTTCCTTTTGATGGCATAGAATGCCCTTCTTGCCTTGTCTCTCAGATCGTTCACAGCTTTGTGGAAGTTACCTGTGGTGCTGATGTTTAGGCCAAGGTATGTATAGTTTATTGTGTGCTCTAGGGCAACAGTGTCTAGATGGAATTTGTATTTGTGGTCCTGGCGACTGGACCTTTTTTGGAACACCATTATTTTGGTCTTACTGAGATTTACTGTCAGGGCCCAGGTCTGACAAAATCTGTGCAGAAGATCTAGGTGCTGCTGTAGGCCCTCCTTGGTTGGTGACAGAAGCACCAGATCATCAGCAAACAGCAGACATTTGACTTCAGATTCTAGTAGGGTGAGGCCGGGTGCTGCAGACTTTTCTAGTGCCCGCGCCAGTTCGTTGATATATATGTCGAAGAGGGTGGGGCTTAAGCTGCATCCCCGTCTAACCCCACGACCCTGTGTGAAGAAATGTGTGTGTTTTTTGCCAATTTTAACCGCACACTTGTTGTTTGTGTACATGTATTTTATGATGTCGTATCTATCTATCTATCTATCTAATCTATCTGGGTGTTTAGAGAAGAGGTCCATGACTGTTGAATTTATTTATGGATGTTTGAATCTATCTGTCTGTCTGTCTGTCTGCCTTCCTGTCTGTCTATCTGTCTAATCTATGTGTCTGTTTGAAAATCTCTCCATCACATCCAACTGTCTCTTTGACATGGAGAGAGTTCTACCCATCCATCTATCCGTTTAATCTATCTGTCTCTTCTGGGTGGGGTCACGGTGGGTGAGAGGGGGGAGGGAGAGAGGTGCAGGGGATGATGGTAGTGGAAAGAGGGACATCTATCTAATCTGTCTGTTTTGGGTCGGGGGTCTGCTGTTTGTCTGTCTTCTGGGTGGGGTCACAGTGGGTGAGAGGGGGGAGGGAGAGAGGTGCAGGGGATGATGGTAGTGGAAAGAGGGACATTATCTAATCTGTCTGTTTTGGGTCGGGGGTCTGCTGTCTTTTTGTCAGGAAGCCGATGGAAGCCTATCAACCAGTGTCCTCCCTGGTCTCAGTGCAGAGCTCCCCAACACACACACTGACAGGTGGGTTACACACACACACACACACACACACACACACACACACACACACACACACACACACACACACGCTCACACACACACACACACACACACGTACACACACACACGCACAAAGACAGACACACACACACACACGCTCCAAACAAGTTTAAAGAATCACCTCCTTCCTTGTGGGTCAACTGTTTCTCCCTCTTCCCGTCCTTGCCGGCGTGATGGGTAATCACTGGCTGTGATTGTGTGGGCAGGAGGCCGTTAGGGCCGGCTGATGCCTGACAGGGTGCACTCTAACTGGGCAGGGGGTGCAGGAGTGGGGCTCAGACCTACAACTCACTAGTCAGTGGAGACTGCTGGGTATCTGGCCACCTTACAGTTGTCGGAGTCAGGCTTCTCTGGGGTCGTCTGCTCCTGTCGCTTCCCCCCAATAAACAGAACATCAGTCAGACTCCATGTATACGGTCAGAACTCGGGCTCCCGAGTGGCGGAGCGGTCTAAGGCACTGCATCACAGTGCTAGAGGTGTCAGTACAGACCCTGGTTCGATTCCGGGCTGTATCACAACCGGACGGGATTTGGAGTCCCATAGGGTCGCGCACAATTGGCCCAGAGCCATCCAGGTTAGGGTTTGGCTGAGGGAGGCCGTCATTGTAAATAAGAATTTGTTCTTAACTGACTTGCCTGGTTATATTAAAAAATTATCTAAAAATCACCCTCAGTCCTCCCTCTTTCCAACTACCTCCTTCAGTTCACCCACCCTCAGTCCTCCCTCTTTCCAACTACCTCCTTCAGTTCCCCCACCCTCAGTCCTCCCTCTTTCCAACTACCTCCTTCCGTTCACCCACCCTCAGTCCTCCCTCTTTCCAACTACCTCCTTCAGTTCACCCACCCTCAGTCCTCCCTCTTTCCAACTACCTCCTTCAGTTTAGCTCGTCCCCTAGACCTGTCTCTTAGGACAGTCCAGTTTCCCAGACAGCTATTCCCCTAGACCTGTCTCTTAGGACAGTCCAGTTTCCCAGACAGCTATTCCCCTAGACCTGTCTCTTAGGACAGTCCAGTTTCCCAGACAGCTATTCCCCTAGACCTGTCTCTTAGGACAGTCCAGTTTCCCAGACAGCTATTCCCCTAGACCTGTCTCTTAGGACAGTCCAGTTTCCCAGACAGCTATTCCCCTAGACCTGTCTCTTAGGACAGTCCAGTTTCCCAGACAGCTCGTCCCCTCGACCTGTCTCTTAGGACAGTCCAGTTTCCCAGACAGCTATTCCCCTAGACCTGTCTCTTAGGACAGTCCAGTTTCCCAGACAGCTATTCCTCTCGACCTGTCTCTTAGGACAGTCCAGTTTCCCAGACAGCTCGTCCCCTCGACCTGTCTCTTAGGACAGTCCAGTTTCCCAGACAGCTATTCCCCTAGACCTGTCTCTTAGGACAGTCCAGTTTCCCAGACAGCTATTCCCCTCGACCTGTCTCTTAGGACAGTCCAGTTTCCCAGACAGCTCGTCCCCTCGACCTGTCTCTTAGGACAGTCCAGTTTCCCAGACAGCTATTCCCCTAGACCTGTCTCTTAGGACAGTCCAGTTTCCCAGACAGCTATTCCCCTCGACCTGTCTCTTAGGACAGTCCAGTTTCCCAGACAGCTATTCCCCTAGACCTGTCTCTTAGGACAGTCCAGTTTCCCAGACAGCTCGTCCCCTCGACCTGTCTCTTAGGACAGTCCAGTTTCCCAGACAGCTATTCCCCTAGACCTGTCTCTTAGGACAGTCCAGTTTCCCAGACAGCTATTCCCCTAGACCTGTCTCTTAGGACAGTCCAGTTTCCCAGACAGCTATTCCCCTAGACCTGTCTCTTAGGACAGTCCAGTTTCCCAGACAGCTATTCCCCTAGACCTGTCTCTTAGGACAGTCCAGTTTCCCAGACAGCTCGTCCCCTCGACCTGTCTCTTAGGACAGTCCAGTTTCCCAGACAGCTATTCCTCTCGACCTGTCTCTTAGGACAGTCCAGTTTCCCAGACAGCTCGTCCCCTCGACCTGTCTCTTAGGACAGTCCAGTTTCCCAGACAGCTATTCCCCTAGACCTGTCTCTTAGGACAGTCCAGTTTCCCAGACAGCTATTCCCCTCGACCTGTCTCTTAGGACAGTCCAGTTTCCCAGACAGCTCGTCCCTCGACCTGTCTCTTAGGACAGTCCAGTTTCCCAGACAGCTCGTCCCCTAGACCTGTCTCTTAGGACAGTCCAGTTTCCCAGACAGCTCGTCCCCTAGACCTGTCTCTTAGGACAGTCCAGTTTCCCAGACAGCTATTCCCCTAGACCTGTCTCTTAGGACAGTCCAGTTTCCCAGACAGCTATTCCCCTAGACCTGTCTCTTAGGACAGTCCAGTTTCCCAGACAGCTATTCCTCTCGACCTGTCTCTTAGGACAGTCCAGTTTCCCAGACAGCTATTCCCCTAGACCTGTCTCTTAGGACAGTCCAGTTTCCCAGACAGCTATTCCCCTAGACCTGTCTCTTAGGACAGTCCAGTTTCCCAGACAGCTATTCCCTCGACCTGTCTCTTAGGACAGTCCAGTTTCCCAGACAGCTCGTCCCCTCGACCTGTCTCTTAGGACAGTCCAGTTTCCCAGACAGCTATTCCCCTAGACCTGTCTCTTAGGACAGTCCAGTTTCCCAGACAGCTCGTCCCCTCGACCTGTCTCTTAGGACAGTCCAGTTTCCCAGACAGCTATTCCCCTAGACCTGTCTCTTAGGACAGTCCAGTTTCCCAGACAGCTATTCCCCTAGACCTGTCTCTTAGGACAGTCCAGTTTCCCAGACAGCTATTCCCCTAGACCTGTCTCTTAGGACAGTCCAGTTTCCCAGACAGCTATTCCCCTAGACCTGTCTCTTAGGACAGTCCAGTTTCCCAGACAGCTCGTCCCCTCGACCTGTCTCTTAGGACAGTCCAGTTTCCCAGACAGCTATTCCTCTCGACCTGTCTCTTAGGACAGTCCAGTTTCCCAGACAGCTCGTCCCCTCGACCTGTCTCTTAGGACAGTCCAGTTTCCCAGACAGCTATTCCCCTAGACCTGTCTCTTAGGACAGTCCAGTTTCCCAGACAGCTATTCCTCTCGACCTGTCTCTTAGGACAGTCCAGTTTCCCAGACAGCTATTCCCCTAGACCTGTCTCTTAGGACAGTCCAGTTTCCCAGACAGCTATTCCCCTAGACCTGTCTCTTAGGACAGTCCAGTTTCCCAGACAGCTATTCCCCTAGACCTGTCTCTTAGGACAGTCCAGTTTCCCAGACAGCTATTCCTCTCGACCTGTCTCTTAGGACAGTCCAGTTTCCCAGACAGCTATTCCCCTAGACCTGTCTCTTAGGACAGTCCAGTTTCCCAGACAGCTATTCCCCTAGACCTGTCTCTTAGGACAGTCCAGTTTCCCAGACAGCTATTCCCCTCGACCTGTCTCTTAGGACAGTCCAGTTTCCCAGACAGCTATTCCCCTAGACCTGTCTCTTAGGACAGTCCAGTTTCCCAGACAGCTATTCCCCTAGACCTGTCTCTTAGGACAGTCCAGTTTCCCAGACAGCTATTCCCCTAGACCTGTCTCTTAGGACAGTCCAGTTTCCCAGACAGCTATTCCTCTCGACCTGTCTCTTAGGACAGTCCAGTTTCCCAGACAGCTATTCCCCTAGACCTGTCTCTTAGGACAGTCCAGTTTCCCAGACAGCTATTCCCCTAGACCTGTCTCTTAGGACAGTCCAGTTTCCCAGACAGCTATTCCCCTAGACCTGTCTCTTAGGACAGTCCAGTTTCCCAGACAGCTATTCCCCTAGACCTGTCTCTTAGGACAGTCCAGTTTCCCAGACAGCTATTCCCCTAGACCTGTCTCTTAGGACAGTCCAGTTTCCCAGACAGCTATTCCCCTAGACCTGTCTCTTAGGACAGTCCAGTTTCCCAGACAGCTATTCCCTCGACCTGTCTCTTAGGACAGTCCAGTTTCCCAGACAGCTCGTCCCCTCGACCTGTCTCTTAGGACAGTCCAGTTTCCCAGACAGCTCGTCCCTCGACCTGTCTCTTAGGACAGTCCAGTTTCCCAGACAGCTCGTCCCCTCGACCTGTCTCTTAGGACAGTCCAGTTTCCCAGACAGCTATTCCCCTAGACCTGTCTCTTAGGACAGTCCAGTTTCCCAGACAGCTCGTCCCCTCGACCTGTCTCTTAGGACAGTCCACTTTCCCAGACAGCTCGTCCCCTAGACCTGTCTCTTAGGACAGTCCAGTTTCCCAGACAGCTCGTCCCCTCGACCTGTCTCTTAGGACAGTCCAGTTTCCCAGACAGCTCGTCCCCTCGACCTGTCTCTTAGGACAGTCCAGTTTCCCAGACAGCTCGTCCCCTCGACCTGTCTCTTAGGACAGTCCAGTTTCCCAGACAGCTCGTCCCCTCGACCTGTCTCTTAGGACAGTCCAGTTTCCCAGACAGCTCGTCCCCTCGACCTGTCTCTTAGGACAGTCCAGTTTCCCAGACAGCTCGTCCCCTCGACCTGTCTCTTAGGACAGTCCAGTTTCCCAGACAGCTCGTCCCCTCGACCTGTCTCTTAGGACAGTCCAGTTTCCCAGACAGCTCGTCCCTCGACCTGTCTCTTAGGACAGTCCAGTTTCCCAGACAGCTCGTCCCCTCGACCTGTCTCTTAGGACAGTCCAGTTTCCCAGACAGGTCCCTAGACCTGTCTCTTAGGACAGTCCAGTTTCCCAGACAGCTCGTCCCCTCGACCTGTCTCTTAGGACAGTCCAGTTTCCCAGACAGCTATTCCCCTCGACCTGTCTCTTAGGACAGTCCAGTTTCCCAGACAGCTCGTCCCCTCGACCTGTCTCTTAGGACAGTCCAGTTTCCCAGACAGCTATTCCCCTAGACCTGTCTCTTAGGACAGTCCAGTTTCCCAGACAGCTATTCCCCTCGACCTGTCTCTTAGTACAGTCCAGTTTCCCAGACAGCTATTCCCCTAGACCTGTCTCTTAGGACAGTCCAGTTTCCCAGACAGCTATTCCCCTCGACCTGTCTCTTAGGACAGTCCAGTTTCCCAGACAGCTATTCCCCTCGACCTGTCTCTTAGGACAGTCCAGTTTCCCAGACAGCTCGTCCCCTCGACCTGTCTCTTAGGACAGTCCAGTTTCCCAGACAGCTCGTCCCCTCGACCTGTCTCTTAGGACAGTCCAGTTTCCCAGACAGCTATTCCCCTAGACCTGTCTCTTAGGACAGTCCAGTTTCCCAGACAGCTATTCCCCTAGACCTGTCTCTTAGGACAGTCCAGTTTCCCAGACAGCTCGTCCCCTCGACCTGTCTCTTAGGACAGTCCAGTTTCCCAGACAGCTCGTCCCCTCGACCTGTCTCTTAGGACAGTCCAGTTTCCCAGACAGCTATTCCCCTAGACCTGTCTCTTAGGACAGTCCAGTTTCCCAGACAGCTATTCCCCTTGACCTGTCTCTTAGGACAGTCCAGTTTCCCAGACAGCTATTCCTCTCGACCTGTCTCTTAGGACAGTCCAGTTTCCCAGACAGCTATTCCCCTCGACCTGTCTCTTAGTACAGTCCAGTTTCCCAGACAGCTATTCCCCTCGACCTGTCTCTTAGGACAGTCCAGTTTCCCAGACAGCTATTCCTCTCGACCTGTCTCTTAGGACAGTCCAGTTTCCCAGACAGCTATTCCCCTCGACCTGTCTTTTAGGACAGTCCAGTTTCCCAGGATGTTTTCTGTCTTTCCTTGTCTAAAATGAGTGCTGTGTGAAGTCTGAAGTGCTGTTTACTAAGGATAGGAGAGGAGGGCTGTTTACTAAGGACAGGAGAGGAGGGCTGTTTACTAAGGAGGGAGAGGAGGGCTGTTTACTAAGGACAGGAGAGGAGGGCTGTTTACTAAGGATAGGAGAGGAGGGCTGTTTACTAAGGACAGGAGAGGAGGTTTGTTTACTAAGGACAGGAGAGGAGGGCTGTTTACTAAGGACAGGAGAGGAGGGCTGTTTACTAAGGACAGGAGAGGAGGGCTGTTTACTAAGGACAGGAGAGGAGGGCTGTTTACTAAGGACAGGAGAGGAGGGCTGTCTACTAAGGACAGGAGAGGAGGGCTGTCTACTAAGGACAGGAGAGGAGGGCTGTCTACTAAGGACAGGAGAGGAGGGCTGTTTACTAAGGACAGGAGAGGAGGGCTGTTTACTAAGGATAGGAGAGGAGGGCTGTTTACTAAGGACAGGAGAGGAGGGCTGTCTACTAAGGACAGGAGAGGAGGGCTGTTTACTAAGGACAGGAGAGGAGGGCTGTTTACTAAGGAGGGAGAGGAGGGCTGTTTACTAAGGATAGGAGAGGAGGGCTGTTTACTAAGGACAGGAGAGGAGGGCTGTTTACTAAGGACAGGAGAGGAGGGCTGTTTACTAAGGATAGGAGAGGAGGGCTGTTTACTAAGGACAGGAGAGGAGGGCTGTCTACTAAGGACAGGAGAGGAGGGCTGTTTACTAAGGACAGGAAAGGAGGGCTGTTTACTAAGGAGGGAGAGGAGGGCTGTTTACTAAGGACAGGAGAGGAGGGCTGTTTACTAAGGACAGGAGAGGAGGGCTGTTTACTAAGGACAGGAGAGGAGGGCTGTTTACTAAGGACAGGAGAGGAGGGCTGTTTACTAAGGACAGGAGAGGAGGGCTGTTTACTAAGGACAGGAGAGGAGGGCTGTCTACTAAGGACAGGAGAGGAGGGCTGTCTACTAAGGACAGGAGAGGAGGGCTGTTTACTAAGGACAGGAGAGGAGGGCTGTTTACTAAGGACAGGAGAGGAGGGCTGTTTACTAAGGACAGGAGAGGAGGGCTGTTTACTAAGGACAGGAGAGGAGGGCTGTTTACTAAGGATAGGAGAGGAGGGCTGTTTACTAAGGACAGGAGAGGAGGGCTGTTTACTAAGGACAGGAGAGGAGGGCTGTTTACTAAGGACAGGAGAGGAGGGCTGTTTACTAAGGATAGGAGAGGAGGGCTGTTTACTAAGGACAGGAGAGGAGGGCTGTTTACTAAGGACAGGAGAGGAGGGCTGTTTACTAAGGACAGGAGAGGAGGGCTGTTTACTAAGGATAGGAGAGGAGGGCTGTTTACTAAGGACAGGAGAGGAGGGCTGTTTACTAAGGACAGGAGAGGAGGGCTGTTTACTAAGGACAGGAGAGGAGGGCTGTTTACTAAGGACAGGAGAGGAGGGCTGTTTACTAAGGACAGGAGAGGAGGGCTGTTTACTAAGGACAGGAGAGGAGGGCTGTCTACTAAGGACAGGAGAGGAGGGCTGTTTACTAAGGACAGGAGAGGAGGGCTGTTTACTAAGGATAGGAGAGGAGGGCTGTCTACTAAGGACAGGAGAGGAGGGCTGTTTACTAAGGACAGGAGAGGAGGGCTGTTTACTAAGGATAGGAGAGGAGGGCTGTTTACTAAGGACAGGAGAGGAGGGCTGTTTACTAAGGACAGGAGAGGAGGGCTGTCTACTAAGGACAGGAGAGGAGGGCTGTTTACTAAGGATAGGAGAGGAGGGCTGTTTACTAAGGACAGGAGAGGAGGGCTGTTTACTAAGGACAGGAGAGGAGGGCTGTTTACTAAGGACAGGAGAGGAGGGCTGTTTACTAAGGATAGGAGAGGAGGGCTGTTTACTAAGGACAGGAGAGGAGGGCTGTTTACTAAGGACAGGAGAGGAGGGCTGTTTACTAAGGACAGGAGAGGAGGGCTGTTTACTAAGGACAGGAGAGGAGGGCTGTTTACTAAGGAGGGAGAGGAGGGCTGTTTACTAAGGACAGGAGAGGAGGGCTGTCTACTAAGGACAGGAGAGGAGGGATGTCTACTAAGGACAGGAGAGGAGGGCTGTTTACTAAGGACAGGAGAGGAGGGCTGTCTACTAAGGACAGGAGAGGAGGGATGTCTACTAAGGACAGGAGAGGAGGGCTGTTTACTAAGGACAGGAGAGGAGGGATGTCTACTAAGGACAGGAGAGGAGGGCTGTTTACTAAGGACAGGAGAGGAGGGCTGTTTACTAAGGACAGGAGAGGAGTGCTGTTTTACTAAGGACAGGAGAGGAGGGCTGTTTACTAAGGAGGGAGAGGAGGGCTGTTTACTAAGGACAGGAGAGGAGGGCTGTTTACTAAGGACAGGAGAGGAGGGCTGTTTACTAAGGACAGGAGAGGAGGGCTGTTTACTAAGGACAGGAGAGGAGGGCTGTTTACTAAGGACAGGAGAGGAGGGCTGTTTACTAAGGACAGGAGAGGAGGGCTGTTTACTAAGGACAGGAGAGGAGGGCTGTTTACTAAGGACAGGAGAGGAGGGCTGTTTACTAAGGACAGGAGAGGAGGGCTGTTTACTAAGGACAGGAGAGGAGTGCTGTTTTACTAAGGACAGGAGAGGAGGGCTGTTTACTAAGGAGGGAGAGGAGGGCTGTTTACTAAGGACAGGAGAGGAGGGCTGTTTACTAAGGACAGGAGAGGAGGGCTGTTTACTAAGGACAGGAGAGGAGGGCTGTTTACTAAGGACAGGAGAGGAGGGCTGTTTACTAAGGACAGGAGAGGAGGGCTGTTTACTAAGGACAGGAGAGGAGGGCTGTTTACTAAGGAGGGAGAGGAGGGCTGTTTACTAAGGACAGGAGAGGAGGGCTGTTTACTAAGGACAGGAGAGGAGGGCTGTTTACTAAGGACAGGAGAGGAGGGATGTCTACTAAGGACAGGAGAGGAGGGCTGTTTACTAAGGACAGGAGAGGAGGGATGTTTACTAAGGACAGGAGAGGAGGGCTGTTTACTAAGGACAGGAGAGGAGGGCTGTTTACTAAGGACAGGAGAGGATGGCTGTTTACTAAGGACAGGAGAGGAGGGCTGTTTACTAAGGACAGGAGAGGAGGGCTGTTTACTAAGGACAGGAGAGGAGGGCTGTTTACTAAGGACAGGAGAGGAGGGCTGTCTACTAAGGACAGGAGAGGAGGGCCGTTTACTAAGGACAGGAGAGGAGGGCTGTCTACTAAGGACAGGAGAGGAGGGCTGTTTACTAAGGACAGGAGAGGAGGGCTGTCTACTAAGGACAGGAGAGGAGGGCTGTCTACTAAGGACAGGAGAGGAGGGCTGTTTACTAAGGACAGGAGAGGAGGGCTGTCTACTAAGGACAGGAGAGGAGGGCTGTTTACTAAGGACAGGAGAGGAGGGCTGTCTACTAAGGACAGGAGAGGAGGGATGTTTACTAAGGACAGGAGAGGAGGGCTGTCTACTAAGGACATGAGAGGAGGGCTGTTTACTAAGTACAGGAGAGGAGGGCTGTTTACTAAGGACAGGAGAGGAGGGCTGTCTACTAAGGACAGGAGAGGAGGGATGTCTACTAAGGACAGGAGAGGAGGGCTTTTTACTAAGGACAGGAGAGGAGGGCTGTTTACTAAGGACAGGAGAGGAGGGCTGTCTACTAAGGACAGGAGAGGAGGGCTGTCTACTAAGGACAGGAGAGGAGGGCTGTTTACTAAGGACAGGAGAGGAGGGCTGTTTACTAAGGACAGGAGAGGAGGGCTGTCTACTAAGGACAGGAGAGGAGGGATGTCTACTAAGGACAGGAGAGGAGGGCTGTTTACTAAGGACAGGAGAGGAGGGCTGTTTACTAAGGACAGGAGAGGAGGGATGTCTACTAAGGACAGGAGAGGAGGGCTGTTTACTAAGGACAGGAGAGGAGGGCTGTCTACTAAGGACAGGAGATGAGGGCTTTTTACTAAGGACAGGAGAGGAGGGCTGTCTACTAAGGACAGGAGAGGAGGGCTGTTTACTAAGGACAGGAGAGGAGGGCTGTCTACTAAGGACAGGAGAGGAGGGCCCTCTCTCTCTCTATCCCCCCTATCTATCTCTCTCTTTCTGCCCGTCTCTCGCTGTCCCTCTCCCCCCTCATTATCTCCCCCCCCCACTCTCTCCTCTCTCTAGCTGAGGACGTGGAGTTGAGGAGGTACTGTGCCTCGCTGTTTGCTGTGTCATCCTGCGGGGGCAGCGCTGAGCCAGAGCCCTCACCTGGATCGTGTCTGAGCATACAGGAGTTAGATGAGGAGGTGAGTCTTAAGAGGCCTCTTAAACCACCCTCCAATATCTGCTGTTACTATGGAGACACACACACACACACACACAGGCCTGTCTGCGAATAGGATTTACTTCTCTCTCTCTTTTCGTTCTTCACAGACAGTTAGAGACAGAGGGTTTGTTACCGAACAGAAGGCTGAAGACAACACAAAGTAAGACAAAGGTTTCCTCTGAAGCCACAGCAACAATCTCAAGCTCATCATCCTGGCCTCTGGCCTTGAAGTGGCAACATCACATATTTCATTATATCAACTTAACTTGGGAGAGGTGGACTGACTGCTTGATGTGATTATTACTACAAAGGAGAATGTTATTGAGAAGTGTTGCCTTTTAGAGGAGAGAGAGGGAACACTGTGGATAGAGGAGGGTTGGATGTTTAGAGGGAACACTGTGGATAGAGGAGGGCTGGATGTTTAGAGGGAACACTGTGGATAGAGGAGGGCTTGGTGTTTAGAGGGAACACTGTGGATAGAGGAGGGCTCGGTGTTTAGAGGGAACACTGTGGATAGAGGAGGGCTGGATGTTTAGAGGGAACACTGTGGATAGAGGAGGGCTGGATGTTTAGAGGGAACACTGTGGATAGAGGAGGTCTGGGTGTTTAGAGGGAACACTGTGGATAGAGGAGGGCTCGGTGTTTAGAGGGAACACTGTGGATAGAGGAGGGCTCGGTGTTTAGAGGG
>NC_088220.1:82692961-82695461 GCF_036934945.1 Oncorhynchus masou masou | reverse complement strand
GCGTAATACCTCAGTGTTTAGAGAGGGTATACTGCATACGTACCTCAGTGTTTAGAGGGTATACTGCGTAATACCTCAGTGTTTAGAGAGGGTATACTGCATACGTACCTCAGTGTTTAGAGAGGGTATACTGCGTAATACCTCAGTGTTTAGAGAGTGTATACTGCGTAATACCTCAGTGTTTAAAGAGGGTATACTGCGTAATACCTCAGTGTTTAGAGAGGGTATACTGCATACGTACCTCAGTGTTTAGAGAGGGTATACTGCGTAATACCTCAGTGTTTAGAGAGGGTATACTGCATACATACCTCAGTGTTTCGAGAGGGTATACTGCATACGTACCTCAGTGTTTAGAGAGGGTATACTGCATACATACCTCAGTGTTTAGAGAGGGTATACTGCGTATAACCTCAGTGTTTAAAGAGGGTATACTGCGTAATACCTCAGTGTTTAGAGAGGGTATACTGCGTAATACCTCAGTGTTTAGAGAGGGTATACTGCGTAATACCTCAGTGTTTAGAGAGGGTATACTGCATATGTACCTCAGTGTTTAGAGAGGGTATACTGCGTAATACCTCAGTGTTTAGAGAGGGTATACTGCATACGTACCTCAGTGTTTAGAGAGGGTATACTGCGTAATACCTCAGTGTTTAGAGAGTGTATACTGCGTAATACCTCAGTGTTTAAAGAGGGTATACTGCGTAATACCTCAGTGTTTAGAGAGGGTATACTGCGTAATACCTCAGGTCTGTAATGATTGCCTGTTATGATTGCTTTCCCCATACAGATTGTGATTGGCTGATACTGGTACATGTTCATTTCCCCATACAGATTGTGATTGGCTGATACTGGTACATGTTCATTTCCCCATACAGATTGTGATTGGTTGATACTGGTACATGTTCATTTCCCCATACAGATTGTGATTGGCTGATACTGGTACATGTTCATTTCCCCATACAGATTGTGATTGGTTGATACTGGTACATGTTCATTTCCCTGTACAGATGTTGACATAGAGTCATCCAGTGACAGCCCGGGCCTGACGCCCTGCGAAGAAGACTCCTCAGAGGAGGAGATGAAGATGGATGGATGTTTAGAGGAGTGGGGGGGTAGTGCAGAGCACAGCTGCTCTACCTTCCTCTCTCCCACCCTTCTCCCAGAGGGTTCCCCTGTCTTCCTAACAGCCCTGGACCCAGAACCAGAGACAGGAGAGCTGGTCCCAGAACCATCCATAGTGAGTTAGATTCTATAGAGGGAGAGATGGATGCATTATGACACTAGTGGACACATTGAGTCTAGAGACATTGAGACAAGCGACATTGAGACTGGATACATTGAGATTAGTGGACACATTGCGACTAGAGACATTGAGACTAGAGACATTGCGACTAGAGACATTGAGACTAGGGGGCACATTGAGTAGAGACATTGAGTCTAGAGACATTGAGTTTAGTGACATTGAGTCTAGAGACATTGAGACTAGAGACATTGAGTTTAGTGACATTGAGTCTAGAGACATTGAGACTAGTGGACACATTGCGACTAGAGACATTGCGACTAGAGACATTGAGACTAGTGGACACATTGAGTACAGAGACATTGAGTCTAGAGACATTGAGTTTAGTGACATTGAGTCTAGAGACATTGCGACTAGAGACATTGCGACTAGAGACATTGAGACTAGAGAAATTGAGACTAGAGACATTGAGACTAGTGGACACATTGAGTCTAGAGACATTGAGACTAGTGGACACATTGAGACTAGAGACATTGAGACTAGAGACATTGAGACTAGTGACATTGAGTTTAGTGACATTGAGACTAGTGGACACATTGAGACTAGAGACATTGCGACTAGAGACATTGAGACTAGTGACATTGAGTTTAGTGACATTGAGTCTAGAGACATTGCGACTAGAGACATTGCGACTAGAGACATTTAGACTAGAGAAATTGAGACTAGAGACATTGAGACTAGTGGACACATTGAGTCTAGAGACATTGTGACTAGTGGACACATTCAGTCTAGAGACATTGAGACAAGAGACAATGAGACTTGTGGACACTTTCAGTCTAGAGACATTGAGACAACCTTGCCTGACTCCACAATAGACCTGCTGCCCCTTATGACTACTGGTCTGATCAATTAGATGACTTTCATATCAGAATAATTACATTCCTTCAATCAACCCTGGGCTGAGTCACATCACTGCTACACCAAATAGGTGTGTTCGATCCTCATCAGAAACGGAGGGATAAGAGAGGGAGAAGAGAGAGAAAAAGAGAGAGAATGAGGGAGGGAGAAGAGTGAGAGGGAGGGATGGAGAAGAGAGAAAGAGAGAGGGAGGGAAGTAGAAGAGAGAAAGAGAGGGGAGGGAGAAGAGAGAGAAAGAGGGAGGGAGGGAGGGAGGGAGAAAGAGAGGGGGAGGGAAGTAGAAGAGAGCGAAAGAGAGGGGAGGGAGAAAGAGAGGGGGAGGGAGGGAGAAGAGAGAGAAAG